>NC_134581.1:55392500-55687500 GCF_037038515.1 Microtus pennsylvanicus | reverse complement strand
ATTATTCATCTCAAGGGTCGCCCCTGCCTTACCACACCCACAATCCCTATACCAGGTCTCCCCTGTCACTGTTCCCTGGAGTGCCCTCTCCCCACCCAGCATGGCTGGATCATCTCCTTAGTGCCAATCTCCTGTGACCTCAGCCTGGTCTGAACACCACATAATCCTGTTAGGACAAGTAGGCCAGCTGGCAGTTGGCCACAGAGTAGGCCGGGTCTGGGTTCCCCACAGTCCATTCAGGAGAAGTTCTTTGTTTTAGGGCTTGGCTAGATTCCACGGTTCTGCTAGGAAGGGCTAGGCATGACTTAGAGTCCTTTTGGAAGCCAGGTCAGGTCCACCCCAGATGTCAGACCTGAGGCTGCCCCGGTCTGCCCACTCCTCAGGTGTGCTGTTCACATGGGGTAGCTTCTCCCACGTCGGGAAGGCTCGCTGCCTTGCCCTTGACACTGCTTTACCCAGTACAGCATACTTTTAAACACACAGTGCCTGTATTATGTCTGAAGGAGTAGGTCAGGGCCTATGACAGTCTGAGATCCTAAAATGTGCCCCTTAACCAGAAAGGCCTGGTCAGGGGTCACCCTGGGGCTATTCTTTTGTGCCATATTCAGGCTCTCCTGACTAATTGCATGCCTTGACTTTGCCTAAAACTAGATTTCTCCTGGTGGGCATCCTGCTTGGGCTCAGTTCTGCACTGGACACCCAGAAAAGGGGATTTCACAGGGAAGTGGTGAGTTCCTGAGAGGCGGGCGGTAAGGGATAAGAGGCACTTGTGCTCAGGGAAGTGAGAGGAGAGACAGGACTTGGAGAGGTGGACAATGGGACCTCCACTGCTGTCATTATTTGTCAAGTTCAACTTCAGCACCTTAAACACCACATTCTGCTCCCCAGAAGTGCCTTCAACATCTCCTAGGGTGTCCCTTAGGACTCCAGGCTGGCAGGGGAGACAAGCTTCCTAGGAGTCCAGAGCTGCCCACGAAGCCAAGAGAAATGTCATGGGCTGTGGAGGAGGTGTCCCCAGAAGCATCCCTGGCCAGTCAACCTGTGGGACATTGGATCTGACCCAACACAGATCCACATAGGTCATTAGGCATTTGTGCCCTGGCTGTGGATAAGACCTTTCACTTTACAGGCAGGGACACCAGAGCAGGGATACAATGGTATCTTGGTGCGCCCAGGTCCTCCTTGTCTTCCAGACTGTCTAGCTTTCACTGCCCACCCCCTCTTCCCACAGTTCCGTCCTCCCAGCCCAGCCCACTGTCACTAGCTTTTGTAGGGCCCAGATTCTCTCCAGTAGCAGGAGGGGAGGCACTTGGGGTAGACCAGCAGGTGGGAGGAGGCCTTGCTTACCTTCCCCCAGTGGGTCCAGGCTGTGGAGCATGAGGTGGTAGATGGTGCTGCGGATGACGCTGTTGTGGAGTGAAGCCGAGCTGCTCCCTCGGGTCAGCAAGGACGGGAGCTGAGCAAGGGGAGAGCCGCAGAGGCCTCAGAGGTGCCCTGCCCAGGTCCAGGGAGGAGCCGCAGGACGGCCTCCCCGCCAACCTGCCTCCTTCCCGCAGACACCAGAGAGAAGGTACCCCTCGCCCCTCGCCCCTGCTTCCTTCACCTCCAACTCCCTCTCATCCTCCCTTTGATTCCTCCAGGACCAGCTCCTTCTGCAGTTTAAGAGTCCCACAGATTCCACAGGGAACAGGTCATGGGGATCAGTGGTACCTTGTTATGGGAAGGTTTGCCACTCACTGCAAGTAACCTTTCTAGAAACACACCCTCATCCGCATCCGCACAGGCAGGCTGTTGCCCCAGGCACAGCCCTTTACAGTCCAGACATCACGCCTGACTGTGTTGTCATTGTCCCATGCCCAAGGATAGGCGATGCTGGGAGCCCCATCAAAAGGAAAGAAGGAAGCGCGCAGGGGAGGTGGTATGTCCAAGGTCACACAGGGAGCGAGTCAAACTAGCTGCCCAGGGCTACCGACTGTGAGCCCACTTTGACTTTACACTCTGCTGCTCAGAGACTTTCAGAGGCACCGAAGAACTCACACCTGTACTGCACACAGATGTGACACACACGTGCTCATAGCAACACAAAGAAATACCATAAGATTACCACTGAAGACACCCACCTGTTCAGCCTCCCCATCCCGTTCCCGATGAACTCTTCCGCCACCTAGTGGCCGTGGCCATTACAGTAGACTTGGAGACTTTCTTAGAATCGGAGAAGTTTCAGTCCCTCAAGCCCCACCCACTACTACCTGACCTGCTTTCTATCAAAATTCCCCAGAACTCCTTCCACGTGGTGTCTTAGGCTAGTCTTTCAGAAACCTTGGGCCCTGCCCCCTCAAGAGCTTTCCCCTAGTTCCTTAGTTCTGGATATGATAAAGCCACCAGCAATTGAACTTTTATCAACCAAGGTCGGGACTGGGAAGTATGACTTGAGTTTCTCTAGTCCAAACTGCGTCTTATAGATTTAGTGCCTAAGGTTACACAGCAGGCTCAGGACAGAGTGAGCTGTGATTCGAAGCCATAATTCCCAAGCTAGCACCATGTGGATGCCCTCATCACACAGCCTGCAGCGTCTCCACTGGGTAAGCTTCACACACCCACCTTTAGCTTCTTGCTATCCTGTGACTCGTTCTCAATGGCACCGTCACTGGGCTGCAAAGGGGATCGAAGATCAAGAGATGAATGCAGATGTCATGGAGAGACCCTGCTTCTTTGGTCTCACCTGCCCCTCTCTCTGGGGTAGCGCTGGGGAAACCCAGAAACACTAATCCACCTTCAGGAAATGTCTCAACATTCCTGCCACCTTTTGGCTCAGATGTGTCACCTGCCTGGAAAGGGCATCCCGGGCTCCTCACTCCTCGGTGCTTCAGGTCTCCATTTAAATGTCACCTCCCTCCGTGCACCTCCTACAGGTGCCTATTCTTTTCTGCCCTAGCATTTCCCCCAACTTCTTTGCATGTGAACAGACATGGTAAAGATGCAGTACATTTATTAAGTAAATGAGTAGATTCACCCTTTTCCCTCTGCCAAAGACACCTTCTCTATGCCTCTCTGCTAACCTGAATCTTTGGTTCCTCCCCCAGAAAATTCAGGGTGGATTCTTCTAGAAAGCTTTCTCCATGGTCCCTTTAGCTCCACCCCACCCTCACTCCTGCTTGCTGAAACAGCCCTCCCCTTGAAAGTTGGACAACAACAGCACATCTCGTGATTCTAAAATCTTGCTTTGGGGTCAGATGAGAGTGCTTATGTCTTAGGGAAGCTGTGGGGGCTCCTGCCGAGGAGTGAGACCACCCTGCATACCAAGATGCAGAAGCGTGAAGCCCATTAGACCCACTTTCTTTGCTTTCGTAGCCTTGAGATGCCATTTGAATGATAATGAACTGTCTATTCAACTCCACTCCAATAATTTATCTATTTTTAGAGATGGATGCACTATCCTAGCCCAGGCGTGCCTAGAATTCACTACACAGCCCAGGCTGACCTTGAATTTGCCGTGATCCTCCTACTTTAACCTCCTTCACAGGGTGCTTGATGGAAGCAAACCACTATCCACTGATTCTATGTTTGTTTGTTTGTTTGTTTGTTTTTACCATTCAGGGAACATGTGCTGTAGTTGTCTCTGGTCCCCTGACCTGTGGCTCTCAACAAAGGTAAGGAGGGTGCATAGATAATCCCAAGTGGCCTCTGGTACTATCTTTAGGCACCAAGGTTATTAACAGTTGCCCCAGTGACTATCTCTCCATCCCTCTGCTTTCCTCATTGGCTGTGAAGGCCCACCCAGAAACAGAACAGCTTCATCCTCTGTTCTGCTCTGAAAATATAGAAAATACCACCTGACCACAGGCCACCCACATGCTATTCTGAGGAACTGTGCTGGTGGTTATAGAGAGAAAAGCAATTTAGGACACAGAGTCTGTGTCCCGAAAAGAATGGGGTATATCTCACAGATGGAAGGCAAAGCAGAGCATGGGTCACAATAAAAGAGGCAGAGATGGTCCTGCTGGCAAGGTGGGCCAAGCAGGCTTTCTCCGGGGCCTAGGATGTGAGGACTTTTGGAAGGTGGGGAGGGCTTGAGTGTCTAGACACTCTGGATGCTCTCTGTTAAAGAACAGACATGAAGCCGGGTGGTGATGGCGCATGCCTTTAATCCCAGCACTCGGGAGGCAGAGGCAGGCGGATCTCTGTGAGTTCGAGACCAGCCTGGTCTACAAGAGCTAGTTCCAGGACAGGCTCCAAAGCCACAGAGAAACCTTGTCTCGAAAAACAAACAAACAAAAAGAACGGACATGAAAATGAGCGACAGAAAGCTGAAACATCCAAACTGGGTGTGAAGGGGGAGCTGTGGGTTTTAACAAGGCCCCTAACTATTCACATCACACCTGTCAATGGGTTGAGAGAAAAGAGACTTCACACAGCACTAGCTTCGCGGTCCTACCCAGCTCACAGTTCATCGTATCCAACTTTCTCCCATTGAATCTTCTGGAGGCAAAGAAGTGGGAGCTTGCTACTTTGGGGACTGTCCCCCAAGAGCCAAGGGGCTGACCTTTGCCCCATAGTGCACAGCTCTAATGACTTATTCAGGCTAAAATACCTCTCTCTCCGTTCATGGGCAGCCTCTCCGCATGCACCTTCAGCTTTGGAGCCTTTTGTAGGGGAGTGCATGGTCTTGCTTTCTAGCCCTGGCCCGCCCTGAATGCTGAGGTTACACGCTTACACAACTCTCAGCTATTTTCTTCCTTTAAATTACTATGCTTCATTTACTATTGCTGTTTTGTGTGGGGGTTCAAACACATGGCGGAGTCACATGTGACAGGGTAAGTGTGTGTATGTGTGTGTATGTGTGTGTGTATGTGTATGTGTGTCTATATGTGTGTGTGTGTGTGTGTGTGTGTGTGTGTGTGTAAGTTACAGGACAACTTTGTGGAGTTGGTTCTCTTCCCACTTTTTGTGGGTTCCAGGAATCAAACTCAGATCAACAGACTTTCATGTCAACCTTTTTTTTTAATTTTTAAAATTTGTTTAATACGAATAAGGGCTTTGCCTACATCTGTGTATCTGTACCATGTG
This sequence comes from Microtus pennsylvanicus, assembly GCF_037038515.1. Classification (NCBI taxonomy): domain Eukaryota; kingdom Metazoa; phylum Chordata; class Mammalia; order Rodentia; family Cricetidae; genus Microtus; species Microtus pennsylvanicus. The sequence continues at coordinate 55,682,433 of NC_134581.1, read as the reverse complement.
CATGCCTGGTGCTCCAGAGACGAGAAAGAGGACCCCTGATACTGGAATTGGATCCCCTGGAACTGACTGGAGGTACCAACAATTACGAGCCTATTCCTCTCTGCCTCACTGCCCACACCAGGGGACCAACAGATCAGGTCTTAGGCAGCTCAGTTTGACCTCCACTCTCCTGCCTCCAGGCCCAGAAAGTCCTTGAGTCTGAATCTGTTCCTCTTCAGGTGTATTCTTCACCCCCTCAGCATGGCGAGTTTCTAAGCACATCACACCATGTTTCTCCTCCATGTTCTAGAAGCCTCGCTGTCCCGTGGAGGGAGAGCTGAGCTTCCTCAGTACCGGGCTCCTGACTGTCCATAGTGCAGAACTACAAGCAACTTTTTGGGGGGAATGTTTTGTTTGTCTTTTGATACAGGGTTTCACTGTGTAGCCTTGGCTGTCCTGGAGCTTGCTCTGTAGATCAGGCTCGCCTTGAACTCAGAGATTCCACCTGCCTCGGCCTCCACCTGCTGAAATTAAAGGTGTGCCCAATCACTGTCTGCTCTGCCTCCCACACGCTGGGATAAAAGGCGTGTGCCACCACACCCAACCTGTGACTTTCCCCAGCGCTTCGCCACAGCCAAATGTTGTTGTTGTTACTGCAATGGAGATCAAACTCATGGATCAAATATGTCAATCAAGCAGTCTGCTGAGGACCGAGCTGGAGCTCCAGTCCTCTTGAAAGCACCATTTCAACAAACTGTCGTGGAATGTTCCTACCCTGTGTGAAGATGTCACTGTGATTGGTTCAATAAAGAACTGAATGGCCAAAGGTTAGGCAGGAAGAAGTTAGGTGGGACCTCCAGAGACAGAGCCTCTGAGGAGAAGAAAGGTGGAGTCCCCAGTCATACTCGTGGCAGTAATGAGAGATATATAGATGAAAATAAACGAGTTAATTTATGTTATAAGACCTAGCGGAACAAGCCTAAGCTAAGGCTGGGATTTTAATAACTAATAAGAAGTCTCTGTGTCATTATTTGGGAGCTAGTGGCCCAAAGAAAACTACAACTACAACAAGTAATGAACATAAGGAAGTTTAAGTGTTTTTGCATTCTTTTTAGAATACTAAGTGCTTGGTGTGTATGGCATGCTTCTTCTTTTTTTTTAAGATTTATTTATTTATTATGTATACAACATTTCTTCCATGTATGCTTTTATGCCAGAAGAGGGCACCAGATCTCATTATAGATGGCTGTGAGCCACCATTTGGTTGCTGGGAATTGAACTCAGGACCTCTGGAAGAGCAGTCAGTGCTCTTAACCTCTGAGCCATCTCTCCAGCCCCATGCTTCTTCTTTTACAATTCTTTCAAATGCTCACGCTGCTGAAGTTGTGGCTACACTCTGCACAACACAGCTGCAGTCTCTTTCCTCACAGACAGCTCCCGTTCCTCTGTCCTCAACACAGGATGACGAGACCCCACTGTTTCAGGGCCGACTCCTGCATCCCGCTCTCCCAGGCCTTTCCCGACCCTCTGCAATCCGAATCCCTCCCCATTTGCCTACATATTTCCGCATGATGCTATAGCTTTGACTTCCCCATCTTCCCCACCCCAGAGAACATTCTGTGCATCTGATGAAGCTTGGGCTATGGGACCTCTCTCCCTTTACACACCTAATTTTGTGCACGTGGTTTTACATCCTCCTTGATGAGTATCAGGTACCAAAGCTGAACCAACTCTAGTTTCTCCATTGAACTCCAGGAGAGCTGGGACTATGTCTCATTTGTCGCTGTATCACAGACCTGACAGGCATCACACAAAGACAGGCCAGGAGTATGACAGGATCCTTTAGGGCCTTTGTCATTCACAGAGCTTCCATCCTCCTGTGTGCAGCCACCTCCTGGGCAGTGAGGGAAGCTCCCAGACTCTCCACTCCAGAGTAGAGCTCCTGAGTGTCCTGAACCAATTTTCCCTCCAGGCTTCTCTTTCTTTGCGTCTGGCACCACCATTCACTCTGCACTTATGCCAAAAAGCTCAGCACCATCCCTGACTTCTGCCCTCCTGCCTCCTCATTACCAAGGTCAGACAAGAACTTCTCCAGAACATCTTCTGCAGACAACTGACCCTAAGTGTGCCTGTGTGATGCAGCTTCCCTTGCCTCAGTGCCGGTATCCTGCCTTAACGGTGGTCCAAAGCTAGCTGATGGAAAGTTTCAGAAACAAACAAATAGTAACTTCTAAATTTCTGAGCTTGATTCGTTCTCAGGCTGCCCCTGCCCATCCTGCCTAGAGAGCGAATCAGCTCTGTGTTCAGTGTATCCGTGCTGTATATGCTACCCGCCCATCAGTCATTTAGTGGTTAGCTTAGTGATCAGACTGTCCTCACTTTACAGTGTTTGTATTCAAATAACCCTTATCTTATTTAATAATGGCTCAAAGGTACAAACGCCATGATGCTGGAAATTTAGCTGTGCCAAAGAAAAGAGCTATAAAGTAAATGTTACGAATTTTAGATTTGTCCAGTGGGGATCATGGCGTTGCATCTCCAGTGGATAATCTGAAACTACTGTGTGCATGTGCATGCATGTGTAAACCCACATACACAGTTAGACAACTGGGAGCTCCAAACAGCTCCTCAGCAGACCCGTTGCTACTCCTACTTCAGTACTGTGCACCTATAGTTCATTTTCTACACAGAAATTTTGGAGTAAGCTTCCAAAAACAGGACTCTGTTAATCCCTTATTGCATCTCAAGTGAGACCCAAACTCAGTCTCCAATTCCCAGGCTCCCTATCCTCCCCAGTGATGCCCTGGTCCATTCTCCCTGCCTTGTCCACTAACTACAATGATGTGTCAGGTCCTTCCAGGCCTGGGCCCTTGAAAGCGCTTTTCCTTCCTCCAGGGATGCTTGCCCAGTTCTATGCTGCAGTTTACTCTTTAGATTTCTCTTCCCAAAAGCCTCCCTGCTCCTCCTCAGCAAGGGCCCCCACTACACTGTCACCATGTAGCTCCCTCGCGGTGCTCCTCACTCTGAAATGCTCTTATTATTTACTGTCTGTGTACCCATGCCTCCTCACTGAACAGTTAGGTGCTGTGTTTATTTTCCAATTAGTTCAGGGGGCAGAGCATCTAAACCGCATGCTATTCTTTGTAAAGCACCGTAAATATTAATTTGATAGTTCATCCCATGAAGTTCCACTGTGTTGTATGAATGCCTGTAACACCTCAGCTCCAGGCACACACATATCACACATCTGTGGCAACAACAAGCAGTGGGACTGGGCTCGTGCAGATGTCTATGCTGCGCTGTTAATATTTGTGTCTCGTGGTTTGTTTTGCCGTCTGCACCACAGGCCGGTAGGAGGACTTGAAAAGCTTCATCCAGGTACATGAGGAAAGGCACCTGCTAGGTTAGCACTCTACCTCAAGGCTACAGCCCCAGGCCAGGGAAAGATGATTTAGAGACTGGGGATTCTGCTGGGAGAGGCCAAGGTGAGCTATCGGAAAGAGAAAGAGGAGAGAGAGACAGATAGACAAGCAGACAGAGACAGAGAGAGCCCTGACATCAACTGGAAGGAAGTCAGCGACCAGCTAACAGTTGAAGGCCATGCCTCAGCCCAGCCAAGATGAGCTATTCTGCAGCACAGTGGCTTCTCTGGAGCCTAACATAGGTGGGACCCACAGAAGAGGGGAAGGCCAAGATGGCTGTTTCTTGTCCTTAGCCTCCACAGCAAGCAGCTGGCTATACAGGCTGCTGATGTGAGCCTTCAAACTAAATATCAACCCTGACAAGAAGCGGGAAGACAAGCTCTACAGGTAGGTAGCCTGCTTTGCCCGTGAGGAGTCTTGCTGGTTGAGTAAGAAAATTCCTGCTGGGGAGAAAACAGACCACAGTGTATTCAGGGCCAAGTACCAGGCTTTCCCCCAGAACCTACATCCTGAGGAATTCTTTGGTGCAGAGTGTAGAGATGGGGTTTCCATAAGGACTCATATCGCTACACCCCTGTTTGCTATTGGCACCCCATAGGACTGCTCTTCTGTCTATGTGTTTGCTATTGGCACCCCATAGGACTGCTCTTCTGTCTATGTGTTTGCTATTGGCACCCCATAGGGCTGCTCTTCTGTCTATGTGTTTGCTATTGGCACCCCATAGGGCTGCTCTTCTGTCCATGGCTGGTCCTTCTGGCTAAGCTCCTCGGTCCACAAGTGATGAGGGGTCCATCATCCTTGGATGCCAGTGAGTTCTCCGATGAATTTTGGCTCTCTGTGACCATACATGGACAAAGAAGTCCAGAGATTTGTTATCTGTGGCCAGAAACAATACACAGAGAGCTTCAGTACTCAGCATAAAGTTTCAAAGAGAGCTAAGCGAGATTGTTGATAGCCGTGCAAGCATTTACCATTGCCTTACTGGGGTCATAAAAGGCACCTTACACCAGCTGATGTGAATCTGACAGTGTTGCCTTAGGTGTTTTAGCTTTGAAAAATGTTCAGCTAGCGTCGAAAGAGACACTCTAAAATACTGTATGTGGGCGGCTGAGATGGCTCAGAAGCCTGATGACCTGAGGTTTGCTCCCTAGGACCCACATGATAGAGAACCAACTCCCCTGACCTCCACACGTGTGCTGTGGCATGTGGAAGTGTGTCACAGATGCAATAAATAGATGTAAATATTTAAAAACCAAAGGTGTGTGTGTGTGGCCAATATTAATTATTTTTTTTCTAGAGACAGTCTTAAATGCATTTTTATTGGAATCACAGTCCCCAAGAAACTCCTTCATTCTGATTTGAGATACTCCGGACAGAATGCAACATTCATAAAATGAAAAAATCGCCCAGCTCAGAAACCTGCTGCACAGGTTAGATTAATTGAATGTTCAAGGCCTTCTCGAGGGAGAGGAAAACCACATGGCCACTTCCACTTATTCACTGTAGCTGTGTGGTTATTTACTTTCTAGCTCCAGGAACAGCATTGCACTGTGACCAGGCTGTGTAGCTTGCAAAGCAGGAGGCTTTGACTGCCTGGCCTTAGCAGAGTCTGCCAGTGCCTGAGCTGTCTCGCACCAATCACAGCGGCTGAAGGCCTACATGAACCGCAACATGATTTGTGGCTTCAGCGCAGGATTCTCTTCCTTGAAGGTAACTTTATTCCTCACATAATAAATGACTTGTAGACTTGCCTTGACTTGCTCACAGAGCAGGGGATAGTTAACAGGGCACCTAAGTTAAAACCCAAATACAGTGATTCACTATAAACACTAAGTATCACTGACTGGATGCGTGACTTTGGGCCGGTTAAGTGCCCACTCTGTGGCCCTCACTCCTCATATGTAAGATATGGTTTACAATCTCGTTTTTTATTTTTAGAGATTTTATTTATTTATTTATTGTGTATACCGTATTCTGCCTACATGCTTGCCTACGGGCCAGAAGAGGGTACCAGATCTCATTACAGATGGTTGTAAGCCACCATGTGATTGGTGGGAATTGAACTCAGGACCTTTAGACTAGCAGGCGGTGCTCTTAACCACTGAGCCACTCCAGCCCCTACAGTCTAGTTTTTAACGTTAAATAAGAAACTGTTGCCAGGCAGTGGTGGCACGTGCCTTTAATTCCAGCACTCAGGAGGCAGAAGCAGGTGGGTCTCTGTGAATTCAAGGCCAGTTTGGTCTACACAGAGAATTCCAAGACAGCCAGGGCTACACAGAGAAACCCTGTCTCAAAAAAAAATCAAAAAAGAAAGAGAGAAAAAGATTGTTGAGACACTTGTACATGGAATAGACTCCTCACGAACATGGATTCCGTCCCTGGCTCCTACCTTTCAGTAAAATGGAGTTCCTGAACTGTTGGCATTTCAGAAGAGACTGAGCCAGTCCTTACAGACTAAGACTCTGGGCTTAGACTTTGGGACATAGATGGCTTCCCTGCTCAGTGACAATGACGAAGCTGATATTGCTGTCACTCAGAGGAAGGAAGAGGACTTTTTCCCCCAGTGTGTTTCTCTCCTTTCCTGACTCCGACTTCTCAAGATGCTCTTGCCTAGAGGATTTCACCTCACAAGCTCTGCTCCTTGACTCCCAGCCTGCCTTGCTCCAATTCTCTCTTACTTCCCCTATTTCAGAGCCATGGCTGCTTAAGGAAGCCCAGTTTCTCTGACCCCTGCCTTCTCCATCATGTTTAACTAAGGGACCCCTTGATCCAGGAGAGCCACAGGCCAGTGAGAAGGAGTGGTAGGTGAAAGGGAGGTTGCTTTAAAAAAACTTCCTAGGTGAGGGAAATTACTTTGCAGGGCAGGCACAGACTTAACATTGCACCACAGAAATTGAAAACCAGCCTAGTCTGCTAGAGCAAAGACTGAGTTTGCACAGAACTCCTTCGTGGACTCAATCCCAGGGCTTGTCCTCCTGCTGTCAGTTAAACACAGCACAGCTTACATCCCTCTGATCAGATCATAGGTCTTAGCCAGTTAAATTCAGACACAAAGGAGGGTAGCTCATTCTCTCTGTAGCTAAAAGTCACCACAGAACGGAACTCTAAATCCATATATAATCCATTTTTAAACAGCTCTAGTTCTTTTGTTACTTGTTCTTACATGGTGGACAGTATTCAAGCCAGTCCCAGAGTATATATTCTAATTTTAAATACTGTTGGATTCACATTCAAATATAGTTAGTAATTCAACCTTTCTTTAATAATACTGTCAATTAAAACCCTACTGGATTAGCTTCAGCACACAATAAGAAGCGGTTGAAACCAATCCCTGCTCACTGGCTGGCAATGGTCTGCTATTATTGGCCTTGAGCAGCCTCTGGAGTTGGACAAACTCTTTTAAAATCATGGGGGTTTGCTCACTTGTGTAGCAAGCTTTGTTTTGATGGCCTTGCTCGGGTGCAGCGGAGATTTCAGAATGGACTGAGTCTCAGTGAAAGCAGAATTACTACAAAGAACCAGGAGGAGAGTTGAGGGGGCGGGGCTTAGAATGCTGCTGCCCTGACACTGACCAGGGATTTCCTCAGAGAAGCAAGGCTCCAGGACACATCCTATCTCGGAAGGTTCCCGCTTCCTAGGCTTAAACTATGCAGCAAGGAGTCACCCTCTCTCTAAGCCTGTGGCTTTAGAGCAGCAGCCTGGCAGGAAATTGTGGCGATTAGGGGGTCAGAGGGCTGCATCTCTCCAGTTCTGACCCCAGTGGGCCATGTGACCCAACGCAGCATTTCCCCCTTCTCTGTGCCCTGAGTAAACAGTAAACGGTTGACCAGTTCAGACGAATAACCAGTGCTGAGTCTTGCCAGAATTGAACTCATTTGGACTCAGACATCATAAAAGTCGGAGCTGGACAGAGCCCTTTGGTGATGAACTGGACTGTCATTTCCCCTGGAGACTGGGGAAGGCTGAGAAGAGGCTTGTCCAAGTCACACCATTAATTAAACAGGAGCATCGGTTAGAACTCAGGGGATCTGATTCTTCTTTCCATGATCTGACTAGAACACTGTGCAAGTTCAAAAATTCTAAAGGAAGCAGTTTAATCTCTTGCCTCCTGTTGCTGAGGCTGGTAGACATCCTGCCCACTCATCAAAACTGCTCGGGATTAAGTAGCTAAATCCTATGCTCTTTGCACGCAAAATTCTGCTCCCACCAACAGCTTCTCTGTGACCAGGGAGACAGCCTGTGAGCCAATCTGTACCCAAACTCACCCTCCAGGAATAGGAAAGAAAGAGGTCCCACTTGGGGTTTGTTTTCAGAGATGACCTCCCCAATATGATGTTGTCTTTCAAGTCACTGAATTATCCAATGAATTTAAGCAGGAAAGTCCCTCACACGGGCAGAGAAGCTGTAGGGTCAGCACGTCCTGTATCAGGACTCTAGCAGACACAGGGCATGTCTGGTATCAGGACTCTAGTGTACACAGGGCATGTCTGGTATCAGGACTCTAGTGTACACAGGGCACGTCTGGTATCAGGACTCTAGTGTACACAGGGCACGTCTGGTATCAGGACTCTAGTGTACACAGGGCATGTCTGGTATCAGGACTCTAGTGTACACAGGGCATGTCTGGTATCAGGACTCTAGTGTACACAGGGCATGTCTGGTATCAGGACTCTAGTGTACACAGGGCATGTCTGGTATCAGGACTCTAGTGTACACAGGGCATGTCTGGTATCAGGACTCTAGTGTACACAGGGCATGTCTGGTATCAGGACTCTAGTGTACACAGGGCATGTCTGGTATCAGGACTCTAGTGTACACAGGGCATGTCTGGTATCAGGACTCTAGTAGATGCGAAGTGAGAGCTATGCCTGAGGGCTGGCTTGTCAGTGGGTGGAGCTATCCTCACAGCCAACGTTAAGGTGAAGTAGGGAATCTCCCTCCCCAGACTCCACTAAGCTACCCTCTTCTCCCAGTCCAACCTGTGAACAAACATACTGGAACATGCCTAACCCTGAACTCTGTGTGCATGGATGAGATCATTTCTCCCCCCTGATATCCTAATGTCTCTTCTTTCTCTGAAGCTGACTCAAATGTCATTCCCACACACCCGAGCAGACCAATCTGAGTTCAGACCGTGATTCCTCTGCCTGCTGTGTGACCCTGAATGAAAACTTTAACTTTTCTTCCTGCTCCAATTTCTTTTCTGAAAATAAGGATCACAATCATAACCGGTGTCTTGGATGACTGGGAGAGTCACCGCCACACTGGCTAACAGCAGGGTTTAGACACACTGTGAACAAATGAACAGCCAGGGAAGTGCAGCAGCTGTCTCATGCAATCTTGCTCTTTCTACTTTGTGGTACTTAATTCTCCCTGTCCTTTCACACCAAGAGGCCTGGGAAAGCTGCAACCAGACTGCCTTACCTTGTTGAGGCTCCCCAGGGCCATGACCTTGGCTACTGGCCTCCTGCTGAGCTGCTCTTTCACCCAAAGCTCAATCTGCTTGTTCCACTTCATGGTGAACACATAGAGAGCGTAGGCCAGCAGCAGCAGCAGGCTCTCCCACCAGGCAATGAGGCTATCCAGGAAGAAGACGATGAGCATGGACAAGTCAAGGATGTAGAAGGAGACATCACGGAACAAGGGCCACCAGGTGAGATTGAGGATCTCCCTGGAGAAGAGGGCGCAGGTTCCGATGACAAAAAGGATGTTGAACACGGCAGAGCCCACAATGGTACCGATACCCACATTACTGTGGGAGATAAAGACACCAATGAGAGAAGTGAAGAGCTCAGGGGCGGAGCCTCCGGCGGCCATGAATGTGGCGCCAGCCACATCCTCAGAGATCTGCAGCTTGTCTGTGATGACTCCCAGGGCTGGGACAAAGTACTCGTCACACACAATGGCCAAGGCCACAAACACGTACATCATGCCGAAGATGTGCAGGACCACCCAGCCCTGTCGCCGATCCTCCACACTGAACAGGTCTGGGGGGTACTCGGCCTTGGGGTGGAGGTTTGGCCAGTCAGGGGGTAAAGCTGAGGGACTGGAACTGGGAGCCTCTGGGAACAGGATGTTTGTCACGCTCGGAGATGAGGCCATGGGTACAGCTGGGGCCGGCTCCACAACCACACAGCGGTGGACCTGTGTGGTCAGCATTGCCTTGACTTTGGGAGTTACTGGGGCACTGCGTACTGTGGAAGGTCTCTTTGCCAGCTCCCTGTTGGTGGCCGAGGCGATTCTAATGGTTGACACACTGGTTCTGGATGAGGGATTACTAATTCTCCAGGCAGCAGCAGAAGCTTCAGTGGTTGGTGGGGTACTACCCATCCTGGCGCTTACTGTCACTTGCTCCTCAGAGGTGGCTGGGGCGCGCTGTGGGACTGATCCCTGGGGACTGATAGAGCTGGTCTGTTCCTCTCTTCTAGGACTTCCCAGGGCATTCTCTGCCACCAAACTCGGAGAAGTCAAGAGGCTTGTTTCTACTTCATGTGTTAAGGAAGTCGGGGTGTTCAGAACCACTCTCTTGAGAGAAACTGCAGTGTTTTCTTTCATTGTTCTCTTGGGAAGTCTGGTCTCCCACAGCCTATAGGTTGCCATGGTTTTGCTGTCTTTCTCTGTTGTTGTGGGGGTGGTAGCAGATGGTGCACCCCCTGGGGATGAGGTAGACTTCCTTCCCTTTTCCCTGGGGTGAGTTGGGATGGAGTTTCTCCTTTCTCCCCTGGGTATTAGGGCATAGCTTTTTATTCTCTCTCTGCCTGACGTTGAGATGAAGAGGTTTGATGCTCTGCTAGGTGTGGGTGGAGTGTTTTCCTTTCTTCTTTCTGTACCAGCTGCTGTAGGGCTATAATTATTCTTTGGTGATGTGGGGGTGATTTGGGTTGTTCTGAGTGGGTTAGGGGTATCCTCCATTGTTATGCTAGGTGTTGTTTCATCCCTGATTACTGTATTTTGGGGTGCTAGCATCTCACCGTCCACTTCAGAGCTAGCCTCTGGAGGGTCACTGCCCACCACTGTCATCTCATCACTAGGGAGATCCCTGCTGGCCAATTTAATAGGCTGCTGGGCAGAGACTTTTGTCCACCTTGAGAGAGGGTTCTGGGGTCTCCTCAGGTGCTGATAGGTGGAACCAATGATCAACATTCCCAGGAGAAAAAGGAGGCGACTCCACCGAAGCCTCTTTGGTCGTCGGAATATCCGCCTCTCCTGTGTTCCCAATCTGATCAGTTTCCCCATGATGGTCAGTTATGTCTGGTTACAGTTGGCCTTTCATTCTGTCCAGAGAGAGGCAGAGGCTGCTCTGGGATCCATGTTGATAATCAGAAAAGAATTTTGCCATGAAACCCAGCCAGGAGGTATCCACAAACCTAGAACAAGAGAAATTATTTGCCTTCTGCTGGGATCTAGAACTCTCTCACCTAGAAAAGTGTCCCAGAGACACAAAGCATCCCACAGAGAGCCTTGTGGTGGGAGCTCTTGTTCTGCAGGAGCAAACCACCCCTGCCCTCCATTCCAGGTGCAATGCCAGAGAGTATTCTCACGCTGGGGACATGCCAGCCGTCCAGGCTTCTGCCTGAGCTCAGGTGGGCTTTTTGGATTCTCCCATATCTTTTTTGCACTCCCTGCACCTCCTCAGGGCCAAGCCAAACTCAGACATCCATAACTGGGGCCCCAGCCACAGACCTCAGCTTCTCCAAGGCGAGAAGGAACTAGGCAGGCATGACTTTAACATACAGAGAACAAGAGAAAGCAGTGAATGGCATCACCGCGGACAGAAAGTCAAGTACAGCTCTGTGTACTCATGCTGATGGTTTTCGCTGCTGGGGGTTGAGGTTTGTTTGGGACTCTTTTCTTTATATAATTTACTTATTTTTATTCTATGTGTACTGGTGTTTTGCCTTCATGTATATCAGTGTGAAGATGCCAGATCTCCTGGAACTGGAGTCACAGACAGTTGTTAGCTGCCATGTGGGTGCCGGGAATTGAACTCAGGTCCTCTGGGAGAGCAGTCAGTAGTACTCCTATCTCTAACCCCTTGTTTGGGACTCTTAAAACGCTTCTACTGCCTCATCCAGAGAGGACAAAGCTTAAAAGTCTTGGGGCTTCTTACAGAACAATGTGGGATGGTAGAAGGAAAATGAGAAATGGAGCCAAAGGCCGGGACTCTCAACTCTGCTGCCTGCCAGCCGTGTCATCCTGGGTAAGTGACCTTAGTGTCTCAGCTGTGACATGGATATGTGTCGGTCAGAGTTCTGGAAGGACAGCTGCAGAAGGGAAATAGGACCATGGTCAAAGGGAGACTTAATTTTCACTATACTTTCAACTAGTTTGTCTTTTACCATGTGTATGCTGTAATATTTTAAACATAATTTTTGTTTGTTTACTTTGTTTTGTTTTTCAAGGTAGGGTTTCTCTGTGTAGCTCTGGCTGTCTGAGAACTCCACCTGTAAACCAGGCTGGCCTTGAACTCCTAGAGATCCACCTTCCTCTGCCTCCCAAGTGCTGGGATTAAATACGTGTGCCACCACCTCTGATTTAAGTGTAATTTTTTGAGACAGGATTTAATGTAGCCCATACTGGCTTTGAACACAATATTTAGGGAAAGATGACCTTGAACTTTTCCTTCTGCCTTCATCTCTATGAGACTATAGGCCTATGCCATCATGTCAAATTTGTGTGATTTGGGGGAATGGAGCCAGAGCTTCATGTGTGCTAGGCAAGCACTCTACCAACTGAACTATATTTAAGCACACTTAAATTTAATTTAATTGTAAGAATATTGCCCATATACATAGTAATGACATTGAGGTTACAGGAATTCTGAGAGGCCAAACACACAGTCTATGAGCTTTATACGAGGCTACAGGGGGAAAGACCCTCATGGAAACCTTATTTTATAAAGGGTCTTGAGACCCAAACCCAGCAAAAACCCATTAAAACTCTAACCTGTGTCCAACTGTACTGTACAACAATTACTAGAAATGCCTGGATTTGTGAAAGGTAATAATACATTCGATGTGGTCTGAGTAACACATAGGATCTGTCCTCTAGCGCTACCCCTGGGAGGCCCCCCTAGAGGAGAAGAGGTGTGATTCACGTAGCTTCACACCACTCCAAGGGGCCCAGACATGAACCTGCAGTGTATCACCCAGCAGTTTTGTAAACAACACTAACTGGAAGTGCCAAGGTGCCGGCCTACGATATAAAAGCAGAACCACCAGAGTGGTGGGAATAAATGAGCTTCCTCCTTTGTCCTGGGTTCCTTTCCCTGTCTCCCTCCAGCACCCTGCCCCTGGCCTTGAACTCAGCACTGTGCAGCCAGCCCATACGTACTTCCTACAGAAAGTCTGGAGGGCCCTCTCCTTCCCCTGTGCACGAGGAGAACTGAGCTGGCACACCGGCTGCCCTCTTCCTAAGCACACCGTTTACCTTCAGACTTCGACATCTGCGCCTTCCAAGTTCTGGAAACTTGTCAGAATCCAGGGTCTCAAAGAGTGGGTGTGAAGCTGGACCATGGGGAACACCCCATTCTCCTACCCCCAGCTCCTTAGGGTCGAGTATGAAGGGCATGTCAGGGGAAGAATATCCAATCCTGGCTAATACCAGGCTCCTCTAAGAAGCTTATGGGGCATTGAAAAAGTTCTGGGTCCCAGAGCCTCAGAAGAAGCCTGAGGGGGTAGACCTTTTACCAGGGACACAGAGTAGACTCTTCATGGGACACCCCCCCCCCCGCAAGAGGCAGTAAGGGAATGTCTCAAACTTATTACTAAAGCTATGGGAATTCGATGCCATTTAGGGCTTCCCATCCTTAGGTGGGAGGAAAAACATGGATAGAAGCAGAAAGTCCTCTGAGGAAACCAAGGGAAAGTGCCTGGGGCTTAAGAGATCAGAAGACTTCAGCACCAGGCTCCAGTCTGTGAGTTGAACCATAATCTAAGTGTGGAGACAGGTGGAGACATTAACACCCGCCCTACCTATGGGGGAGAGTGTGAAAACCAGAGTTGGAACGGAGGGACTGGAGCAAAAGTACTTTGCAAACTTGAAAGCATTTTGCAAGCGGAATGTATTTTATTAAGCCAAAAGGAAATCCTCGGGGGATCATGCCTGAACATCACAAGGTACCTAAGATGTTGGCTTCCTGAGCCTCTTGCACCTCTAGGTGACCACTCAGAGCCAATCACAGTGGAACTCGGGTAAAACAGTGAGGTCCTGAGCCTGCAGCCATGTTCCAGCTGACTCTGCCTAGTAGTTACTGTCTACTTTCCCCATTTTCTGCACATCCATGAGTAGCTTCTGCTGTAATCCGAAATAGCAGGTAATCCCTCCCTGCCTCACCTCTGTCCCATGTCACCCTAAGTAGCCCAGAAGTGTGAAAGGTAGCCGTTTCGGCTACCTCTGCCAAAGCCTGAGGTGGCACCACCGCCGCCAGAAGAGCCAGGCAGATCTCTGTGTCCTGCAGTAACACTGAATGCCTGTGCCTCGGGAAGGAAGGCGGCCTCCACTTTTCCTCTCTTCGGAGTTCCCTCTGGCCTGCAGAGACGGAGAAGAGAATACAATTAATTGATGAAGTGAGTTTTTGTTTCCGCTGGAACTTCTTCTATCTTAAAGTGTTACTTACATGACACAGAGCATTCAGGGGAGAAGAAAACCCCCAGAAAGAGATTCTTTCCTTTCTCTCTCTCTCTCTCTCTCTCTCTCTCTCTCTCTCTCTCTCTCTCTCTCTCTCTTTCTTGTGGATCTAAGCTCTCAGCTACTGCTCCAGCATCTTGCCTGTCTCACTGTTGCCATGCTCCTTACCATAATTATCACGAACTCTAACCAACGCTCTGAAACCGTAAGCCCCCAATAAACTCTTTTATAAGTTGCCTTGGTCACGGTGTCTTCACAGCAATAGAAAAGCAACTCAGACAGATTCCAACTTTATAATTAATCACCCTGGGGAGAGTGGACACAATCCAGCAAGGGCTGCAATCTCAACTGCCTTTAGGCCTGGGCAACAGAAATGAGTTCTAGCAGTTCCAGGCAGCGGTAGTGGAGAGTGCCCAGGATGGGGCTGCCCAGAGGACAAATGACACACTGAGAAATGCCCCAGTGTCAAACCACTCAAAAGAATTAAGAGACTGAACTTAATCTACAGGCCTATGGCAGGGCAGAATATAGCAAGGCAGGAAGTCCAAGCAGAGATAGAGGAGGAAAGAAGGTGGAGTCAGGCAAACGTCATGTAGCTGCCGAAGGAGAAAGACACCACAACTTTACCAGTAGGCCACAGCCTGGTGTTGATACATAGATTAATAGAAGTCGGTTAATTTAAGATATAAGAGCTAGCTAGGAATATGCTTGAGCCATTGGCCAAGCAGTATTGTAATTAATATAGTTTCTGTGTGATTATTTGGGTCTGGGTGGCCAGGAACAAAGAGGCAGTCTCCGTTTACACACATGCAGGCTAAATACTAATAAATCTTTAAGAGGTGAGTGGAGACGTTGCTGGCTCTGGTGTGTCTTCAGGGCATGTGGAACAGCAGGTGCACCCCGCAGGGTAGGAGGCCTCAAGATGGACATTCCTTGGCTCTCTGATGGAATCGGAGTCATCCCTGGTCTCAGACCAGGAGTTGCAGAATGCATTTTTTTTCCCACGAACTCCCGAAGCCAGGCCTCAGTGTTGTGCTAGAGAGGCCGAAGAAGGCGGTAAATGAGGAGAATGGTCTGAAGCAGTGTTTGGCTGAATTCAAACGGGATCTGGGGTGGGTTGAAAGGCTTGACTTGACCCTGGGTCCAATGCCGGAAGTCAGTGAAACTCAGCCAACACTCCAGAACAAGTAGCAGAGAAAAGGTGTCAATCCAGAAGATGACTTCCAGAGGGAAATGAGTTTCTACCAGTGGGCCCAAGCTGCAGTGCTGGCAGTATCACCCTGACTTCATTAGCTCCAAGTCCCCACCAAATGACCCACCGATTATTAATTATTTTGCAGAAATGGCCAGGTCAGATCAGCAGATGCACAAGATTCGACAGTAGCTGCAGACTAAACAGGCTGTCATGGAGGAATCTGAAAAGGCCACACAACTTCGAGTGCTTAGGAAATACGGGAAAAAGGTGCAGACTGAGGTCCTCCAGAAGAGATAGTGGGAGAAAGCACGTATGATGAATGCCATCAAGAAATACCTGAAAGACTTCTCTGATAAGCTGGATTCCCTTGAGGGGAATCAGAAGCCTGTTGAATGCGGTGCAAAAGCCAGAACGAAGAGCCAGAAGATGAGTAAAGGGCCCAATGCCAAACAACGATACAAAAATCAGAAGTTTGGTTTTGGTGGAAAGAAGAGAGCTATGATGATGTCTCCAGCTTCCTAGCCAAAGTGGCTCATGGCAAGCGCCCCAGGAAGCCTGGCAAGAGAGGGGCAAATAAGCACCCGGGAAAACGAGCAAGACAGAAGAGGAAGAGCAAAGCCCGCCGAGCAGCATCATGCTCTCTAAAGAACCGAGAAAAAAGGGCAAATGTACAGATTCCAGAATGCTCAGAGTTTTTGTCTTTCTTTTTATAGAAATTTTTTTAAATAAATTAAACCTATGAAAGATACTCTTGGTTAAAAAAAAGAGAGACTAAAATATTGAGAAGTTTGCATATTAAAGAATATTGCTGACAAAAAAGAAATCTTTAAGGGTTTTGTTTATTTTGCTTTAAAAAAATTTAAAGACTTCTTTTGTTTGTAATCATGTGTATGTGTGAGTGTATGTCACCTGTGGGCTGGTGCTGACGGAGGCCAGAAGGGATCCAAATTCCCTGGAGCTGAATTTACAGGAGATTGTGAGCTGCCTGATGTGGGTGCTGGGACTTGAAGCCAGGTCCTCTGGAAGAGTAACAAGTTCTCTGGTTATAACCACCGAGTCATCTGTGCAGTCTTTTATTTTGTTTTATGTACTTGTTCTCTTAAAGACGCTATCGAGGTTTTACAGGACTGAGTAGCCAGACTGACTAGGTGGGTAAGAGACAAGATCACAAGGGTCTTTAAAAATGCAGACTTTAAGACACTTTTCAAAAAAGAATGTCCCAGGGAAAGAAATTCAGTTCTTTTTCTTACAGAAATGTGGTACCCATTCATTTTTCTCTGCTTTTCCCTCTGACTTTGTCTGCAAAAGACCCCTCTACTTTCTGCCTGTCTTCTTTCCAGCATCACATGAGACTGGGGGGCAGGGGTGGGGTGAGCATCCAGTGGTGGATAAGGCAAGCTCCTGTTTGCAAAGCAAAGAAGTTCATTGGGATAGAAAACATATGAAAGCTTTTCTTTGTTTGGTGAATCTTGCTGTGACTTTAGAATAGAGAGAAGCTTTGTCACTTTCTCAAATGCTCGGGAAAAGACTGAAAGAGGATTTGAGGGCAATTAAAAGAAAGAGGCCACAGTTTCTTCGTGAAAAGAGAAGAGACACAGAGGGGGAGACCTAGAGTTAGAGTTTCCAGAGGCAGAGCAACAGTTTCAGTGTTTGGGGGCTGGGTAGATCCGGCTGTGAGGTGCCTGCTCCACAAGCATGAGGACCCAGATTTGGATCCCCAGCCACAATATAAAAATACTGTGTGATAATACAAACCTATAACCCCAGAACCGGAGAGACAGCAACAGGTAAATGTCTTCTGGGAGCGCATTAGTCAGCCAGACTTTGGAGTGACAGTATCTCAGAGGGCAACTGAGGAAGCCATCCTGTGTCAACCTCTAACCTTCACCCGTGCGTGCCCTCACACATGTGCATGCCTCATGCACACAAAGACTTCAGTGTTCAGGTACTAATCATGATCCAAAGAAACAAATCAAAACAAAAACGAAAAGTAAAATGTTGCTGGGCAATGTTGGTGCACACTTTTAATCCCAGCACTCAGGAGACAAAGGCAAGAGGATCTCTGTGAGTTTGAGGCCAGCCTGGTCTACAAGAGCTAGTTCCAGGACAGCTAGGGCTACACAGAGAAACCCTGTCTCAAAAAACAACAAAAAAGTGTAATGCTTGAGATTACTGGATGTTTGAAAGCTGACTTAAGGATATTAGAGATTTATTGTCATTTTAAATTTGATTGTAGCAGTATAATTATGTTTTTTTTAAGTTCTTATTCAGGGGGATCTGGAGAGATGGCTCAGTGGTTAAGAATACTGGCTGGTCTTCCAGAAGACAGAATTGGTTCTGAACATCCACATGGCAGCTCACAAACATCTTTAACTCCAGTACCCGGGGATCTGACGCCCTCTGCTGGTCTCTGCAGCCTCTTCTTTCTTCTGTAAAATCAAAATGGGATACACTGAGCAAGTGATCTAGCAGACTAGCCAAATGGTGAGACCTGTACTTGATTGAGAGACCATGCCTCAAGTAGAATAAGGTGGAGAGCAACTGAGGAAAATTCCTGACATCACCCTGGAGCCTCAGTTCCACATGCACTCATAAGAACATGCATACAGCACGCGTGTGCACACACACACACACATATGATCACACACGATAAAAAAAAATTCCTTATGTTTTAGAGATAGATACCAAATGTTTCTAGACGAAATGTTATGTTATCTCTACCAAAATATTATATTGGGAAGAGGTAGGTTGAGATGTAAATGAGAGAAGATCAAGAGTAGAAATTGGGTGAAGAGGGATTTATTATGCCATTCCTCCATCTTTGTGTGGTTCTTGTCTTTTTTTGGGGGGGGGGGAGTCTCATTATGTATCCCTGGCTAGCCTGAACTCAACATGTAGAGCAGATTTTTCTGGAAACCAGAGATCTTTATGTTCATCTCCCACGTGCTGAGATTGAAGGTGTATGCAGCACCGTGCTGGATTTTTTTTTAAGATGAGGTTTCATGTAGACCAGACTGGCCTTGAAGTTAACAAGTTCATATGTAGTTGAATTTCTGAACCTCTGGCCTTCAGTTCTTGAGTGCTGGGATTGCAGGAAAGTTCCAGTGAGCCTTGCTGATGCAGGACGGCTGGGATCGAACCCAGGACTTTGTGCATACTAAACTAAGCAAGTCCTCTACCAGCTGAGCAACATCTCTGCCTCCAGACTTCTGGAAAAGGTGTTGTGTGGTTTTTTTTTTTTTTTGAGAAGGGCCATATCTCATATTTCACTAGACTTATACTTTGAGGGAACAGTGGGATGAAAAACTGGATAGAGGGCAAGCGTGGAGCTTGGACAAGACTTAAAAGTGGGTTGGGGCCAGGCTGGAAGCAGCAGGAAGGAAGGTAAAGGGTTAACACACGTGCAAGAGAGTAGGGAAGAATGGAAAGGGGAAGTGAGCCCCTCCCTTTCTTTCCACTTTTTCTGTACTGGCTACTTACCTTTCTCTCTGTAGAAGAAAAACCTAAGAACTTAGTGAACAAACCCTGAAATTCCAGTCCAGTTCACAGGGTGCAGGAAGCTACATTTTCAACAAGTGCCCCTAGAAAACTGGGTATCTAGAACTCCCTGTGAGCCCCAAAACCTAGTCCCTGAGAATAGCTCAAGATCTGACACTAACTTTCATTTTATCACATCATGACCCAACCACTGCACCTTTCAAAGCCTGGGTCACAGAAGTTTACTGTTTCAAATCAGGAAATAAGGGGATGAGAATCACAAAGGGGATGGTACTTACTGGTTTCCTTTAAAGTGTGTGTGGGAACATATAAAGACAGGGGGCCTTTCAGACGGGAAAAAGAGACTTATCAGTCGGTTAAAGCTTGAAAGTCTCCTTTGACTCACTCTGACCCTTTCCCCAGTGTTCTCTGATTTTATATTCGCCGAAAAACCTTCTAGTTTTCAATGGATCTCCACTAAAAAGGAAAAAAAAATCTCTAAAACATGTAATGGTTGTCCTAAGTTACCCGGTCTCCTCTTGATAGTTCTGTTTTGTTTGTTTGCTTTTTGTTTTTCGGAACAGGGTTTCTCTATAGCTTTGGAGCCTGTCCTGGAACTCTGTAGACCAGGCTGGCCTCAAACTCAGAGTCCCCTTCCTCTTCCTCCAGAGTGCTGGGATTAAAAGTGTATGCCACCACCACCCGGAGATAGTTCTGTCTTTATCATCAATTTTAATAAACTGATCTTTTCTTTTCTAAGTCTCTGAAAGGCCAGTTGTTCAGCAGAACTAGGGCAAAAATCTAACCACCCATCAGATGATTGGCAACGAGCAAACAGATAAACTTAAGTTTAGACTTTAAGGTAATAAACAAGACCGTGTATCTCAGCTGGCCTAGAACAGCAACCCATGGCTGAATCATCAATACACTGGGGCATCTAGACAGATAACTCCGCTGCCTGCACAGTCTTGGCCAGATCCCTCCCGAAAGGAGGAGATTGAAAAAAATAGGGCTAGGTAATCAAGTTTACTTACCTAGAGCCCCGTGCCTGCTCAAACAGAACACGGTCTTAGGTTGAGACCAGCGAGGTTGCGGAAAGGTGTTCTTAAGCAAATGGGAGCTAAGTCTGCAGGCTGTGTGCCTTGATACTGGTGAAGATATTCCCAGAGTCTGATGTTGCTTTGTCTGCCACCTCTAATAGAAGAGAGGAAGCAGGAAAGAACAACAAGCAACTAGACCCACACTCTCTCCCACAGAACAAGTTGTGTCAAGTCAGTTCTAAGAGTTTTCCTCCCTTAGCCCACTTGCAACCACAAGCGAAAAGAAAAGGTCCTATGCCTAAGGCCTTCTGGGAGTTCTGTGTTCTCACTTGTCACTAGTCTTGTGAAGCATTGCTCTTTGAACCAGAACTACCCAGGGGCCTGCTAGCATCCACTACCTACCACTAACTGTCACTCCCTGGGTCCCAGCAAGTTACCTTTTGCCCACCTCAACCTCCAATCCCCTAAGGATCTTCCTGAGTCACATACTATGCTAGGGACATCCGGGGGACAGAGGAGCAGGCAGGGGCCCATGAAACCTTAAAAGGAAGCTGAAATGCAAACCCCTCAGCACGCCTTAGACACTCAGAAGTAATAACTAACCGAGCCACGCCTCCGCCTGTCTCAAAGACAGGGTAGGGAAATACCATGGGCTATGTATGTTCTGAGGGGAACTAAGACCTCAATGCAGAATAGGCTCAGGTCAGCCAGGTGCTTAGTCTGAGCACTCAGCCGGTAATTACAACTTTTGTTGGTTTGTTTGTTTGTTTTTGCTTTTCAAGACAGGGTTTCTCTGTAGTTTGGGAGCCTGTCCTGGAACTTGCTCTGTAGACCAGGCTGGCTAGTCTCGAACTCACAGAGATCCTCCTGTCTCTGCCTCCCGAGTGCTGGAATTAAAGGTGTGTGCCACCACCCACCCAGAATTACTGCTCTTAAGAGTAGGAAGAGCATTTTGTCTTTTGCGCAGAGGATGTGCTTGAGAATTCTGAAGAAAAAAAAAGCTATGACAGAAAGAGTCCGAGACTGGCCAGGAGGGGTCTACAGAGACCGCGAGGTAGAGGCAGATGGGGGAAAGTAAACAGAGAATGGGGTAAGAGAAGGAGGGAAGGTCCAGAACTGAACAAGACTCAGCTTCATTAGAAATTGGGCTCCGTGGTCCAGAGGCGGGGAAGATGCGCCCCTTAGCGTCCCAAGCGAGCTACAGCCCAGCTCCGGCGGTCTGGAAGCCCCGCCCAGGCCGCGCTGTCCGCAGACTCCGGGTTCCCTTGTGTGGCACGGCCCTTAAGTTCTGGCTGTGGCGCGCGGGCGGAAGATTTAAGAGGACGGACCGACGCTGGAGATGCGCTCCGGGTAAGTCCGGGAAGCAGTGGGCTGAGGGTTTTGTTGCTGGTTGGGGTTACCGGAGACGGGGTGAAGGAGAAACGGTAGCGGGCGGGCGACGAGCCTTCGCTGCCGCCTAAGCGGGGTGGCCGTCTCTGGGCGCTGGCTCCCGGGCCTGCTCCCGGCCTCCCTTCCGTGTGGCCCGGGTCTTCAGCGCTGCTCTGGTAAACAGTGGGATTTCGCGCCGGAGCCAGGCCTCCTGTGTTCCCTCTACTCCTGACAGACATCTGTCTCTGGCCCCTGAGAGTTCCATCTCCTCTTTCCCCAACTAATGTTTTAGGCTCTTTTTAAAGGTAAAATTCTGCCGGGCGGTGGTGGCGCACGCCTTTAATCCCAGCGCTCGGGAGGCAGAGGCAGGTGAAGCTCTGTGAGTTCGAGGCCAGCCTGGTCTACAAGAGCTAGTTCCAGGACTGGCTCTAAAACTACAGAAAATCCTGTCTCAAAAAACCCAACAACAAAAAATAGAGGTAAAAGTCTGTTCTCCAGTTGCAATCCAAATGAAGGATGCTATATTTCAGGCCATTCATTCAGAGACTAATCATCTGAGAACTCAGAGTCCTATAGGGCAAGTCAGGGTGACAGGAAAACCGAATGTGCACTTAGAAACTGAAGTGGAATCACGTTTGGGAGGGAGACTCCTGAAACTCCAGTTGCTGTGGACGGGCTAATTCAGGGTAGAACCATAAATATAGTTGACGACTTTTAGAGCAGTCGAGTGGCGAGGGTGTTTCATCAGGAGAAAGAAGACCCTTAGTTATCCGAAACGTTGACTGTAAGATGGTATCCACTGGAAAGAGTCAATCCAAGTGAGAAATACATCGTGTTATCTCAAAAGCGAAGCTAGTAGGCAGAGGTTTAATTTTTTTTTTATTGTTAACTAGGTTTAGACTACTCGAGTGAACCAGCCTTCAGGAACGTTCCATTCCTTCTTCTATCCCAGTGCTTACAACCTGGGTACAAAATTGGATTGCCACAAGTTGGCCACGGCAGAGGGCGTTGTGCTTGGGACCTGACACACATGCCTCAGACAAGAGAAAGAGCCAGCTTCTCAGGTGTCCTCAGAGTCGGTCACCCATTGCAGTTCTGACAGCAGATTTCGTGGACTAGAAGTGCTTGTTGGTACCTGATGAGTTATCTGTTTCCCCTTCTAAGAGGTGAGGGCAGTATTCCCCATGACCTTCCACTTTTCAAAAGCATAAAGGCCTTCATGCATAAATATGACCACAAGATCTGGATAAACCATAACTGAGCAAAGTGCAGGAATCATGGGTGTCTCTGCTAAAATAAGAAGAAAGGAGGTGTAACTCTGGTCACGGGATTAAAATTTTTAATGTATTTTGCTAATGAATGAAAGGTGTATGTTGTGATTAGGGTAGTTCATTAGTTAGGATCAGGTATCTGTTGAGCAGATGTAGCTCTGAGTAGACATTAGTAGACAAACCCTATTGTGATCCTTGCCCTTAGATCACTAATAATAGTTCTGAACTCATTTTTCTTGGAGCTGCTCTTCAGACCAGAGTTCTGCAGGGTGGACTTAGAAAAATGCTAGTATGTAGCAAATCAGGGCAGTAAGGTGCTGGGTGGTGAGGCCATGCCATCTCCCCAAGGGTGGGTATGTTTACCATGCATTGTTTAATGAGGCAGAGAGAGGGATACATATTTCAATGTGAGGCTGGAGTGGCTCATGGGTTAAGAGCACTTCTGGAGGACCTGAGTTAAGCTCTTAGCACCCACATTAGGCAGCTCACAACCACCTGTAACTCCAGCTCCAGGGGATCCAACACCCTCCTCTGGACTCTACTGGGCACCTGCTCCTACTTCGCATGCACTCACACAGACACACACACTGAATAAAAATAAATTTGTTTTTCTTTTAATTTTCTTTCAGACTGTCTTAACATTTCAGACTCTAGGAGAGTCTGAAAAAGCAGTTCTTTTCTCTGGGTTAACTTTTTTGGTATTGGATACACGAGATGTTACAATATTTGAGATGTATCTCTGGTCATTGTGGTAAAAAGGCTTCTCCTGTTTGATCTGCATCCCTAACCCTTACATATAACATTGTTTCCAAGACCCAGTCTATGCTCAATTTCCAACAACCTACTTACAAGAGGAATTCTAGGATATATAGTTGGTCATATACCTAACAGGAAATCTGCCTCTTGTTTAGTTAGTAAAACTAAATTTTGAACCTGATGAGTCTGCCCTAATTGTATATAATATATGCAATGTGATTTTTCTTATTTTAGTCTTTTGAGACAGGATTTCATATAACTCAGACTCGCCTCAAACATCTTAGAAACTAATAATGACCTTGGAGTTCTGATCCTCCTGTCTCTACCTCCTGAGAGCCCAAATTACAGGCATGTACAATTGTGGC
Organism: Microtus pennsylvanicus; assembly: GCF_037038515.1. Lineage (NCBI taxonomy): Eukaryota > Metazoa > Chordata > Mammalia > Rodentia > Cricetidae > Microtus > Microtus pennsylvanicus. The sequence continues at coordinate 55,658,931 of NC_134581.1, read as the reverse complement.
TTACAATGTCATTTTAAGTTTTTTTGAGACAGAGTCTTATTATATAGTCCTGGCTGTCTTGGAACTCACTATGTAATCCAAACTGGCCTTGAACTCACAAATCTACCTCTCAGGTGCTTGGATTAAAGCTGGGGCTAATGCTACCATGCCTGACCTACAGTATAATTTTTATGAATTCTCATGCAGTGTACACACACATGCATGCAGGCACAAACACACATGTATTATGAACTGCTTTTTTAAAACTTCATTCTTTATACATAAATATTTTCTAAATCTGTCATTTATTTTAGCTCTTTAACATTTTATTGCATCTGCAGATTAATAAAGGGGCAGCAGTCTCTATCTACATGAGCAGATCTGTGTGTCTGGGAACTTTATTCTTGAGAACAGAAGCATTTTCTCCATACTGAGCTTATTTCATAATCTTAAAGAGCTCTTCCTTTCTTCCATTTCTATATTTTTATTCAGTTGCATGAAGAAATTTTAACTTTCATAGAGATTTTTAATTTTTCTTTTCCTAAAACAAAGGCACCAAGCCACAGAGGAATTAAAAACCCTTGTACTAATGCTACAGTATTCATCAAGATAGTAGCAAAAAAAAACAGTCGATTGTCAGGTAGTACATTGCATTTGATGGCTAGACGCGCTCTTCAATAAATTAAGGCATTGATGTAAGAGTATTTATTGTATTAAGTTGTGTGAAACTGAAAAGTTTGGAGTCAGGGACTACCTGAGTTTATGTAATGCACTTCTGCATTTAATGCCCTTGAATTAGGCCTGCTTAGTGGGTGTGTCCAAGAGAGGCCCTCACAGTGAACCAGTCTTCTTGTTCTTCTCCCTTAATTCTGTGGGGCTTACCTCCATATATTTCTAGGAAACTGGTTAAAATTGTGTTGAAAAACTTTCCTTCCCAGGATATGTAAGATCTTATTCTTTTCCACAGCATTTCTCCGGTTGTAGCTGGCTCTCTGTTCTGAGAGGGAGTGCTAGAACTGTGCCATCATGCCCACTGTGGTGGTAATGGATGTGTCCCTTTCCATGACCCGACCTGTGTCTGTCGAGGGGTCTGAGGAATACCAGCGGAAGCACCTGGCTGCCCACGGCTTGACGATGCTATTTGAACACATGGCCACAAACTACAAGCTTGAATTTACAGCACTGGTGGTTTTTTCATCACTTTGGGAACTGATGGTCCCCTTCACAAGAGATTACAACACCCTGCAGGTACTCACAGGATCCATTATTGTAGGTACATTTTGACAGAGCCCACATTTACTGGGAGATAACAGTATTGTGATTGTGGACTGACTTTAGGACTTGGAATTTAGGTATGCAATCTATAACTGAAAACGAGGTTCACATGGTCCTAGCTTTCCGCTGGCAAAGCCATGAAATAGGAATGTGCTTTATTTTCTTCTCTTGGATTTTGGAATCTGAGGATAGTGCTCTGTGTGTTAGAATTTAGCATCTTTATGTCTAACATTATTTCTGCTTTCTCATAAAATCTAAGGAACTAAAAAGTGGTCATCCTCGCTTTTTAAAAATCATTATTACAGGGGCTGGAGATATGGCTCAGTGGTTAAGAGCACTGACTGCTCTTCCAGAGGACCCGGGTTCAATTCCCAGCACCCACATAGCAGCTCACAACTGTCTGAAAATGTAGTTGCAGGGGATCTGACACATTCACACCAATGCACATAAAATAAAGTTAAATAAACCATAAAAATATTTTTAAAAGAATCATTATTACAGAAATTCAAAATTACTTTTCTCTCTGACAGATAGCTTTGATTTTTTTTGTTTGTTCTGTTTTGTTTTTCAGGACAGGATATCTCTATGCAGCCTTGGCTGTTGTGGAACTCTGTAGACCAGGCTGGCCTTGAACTCACAGAGATCCACCTGTCTTTGCCTCCCAAGTGTTGGGATTAAAGGCATGCGCCACCACCTCTACCAGGCCAAAGATACATTTTTTAACCCTTGGCCAGTAGCTATTATCTTCAAGGCTTTTCTGCAGTATGCCAAAGAATTTACTTTCTGACATCTTTAAATCACTGACATTTCCAGGAGTGCTTAACATAGTACCTTGCCCCCTTGTATTTGTGGAATTAAACTGAATAGTTTAAGTGATAGTTAAGCAGGTTAGAAAGCAAGGGTCAATTTAGACTGAATTAAAAATATATTTATGGGGGCTGGAGGGATAGCTCAGAGGTTAAGAGCACTGGCTGCTCTTCTAGAGGTCCTGAGTTCAATTCCCAGCAACCACATGGTTACTCACAACCATCTGTAATGAAATCTGGTGCCCTCTTTTGGCCTGCAGGGAGTGATACATGTAGGCAGAACACTGTATGCATAAATACTATCTGTCTGTCTGTCTGTCTATCTATCTATCTTATCTATCTATCTATCTACATATATACACATATATACATATATATGGAAAGGGGGCGGGAGAAATGACTCAAGTTAAGAGCACTTATTGCTCTTGCATGTATGTGATACACATGTGTAATATATACAGACATACACACAAATTAAGTATTTTAAATATATATGTAAGGAAAACATTTTTGTTAAGGTGTTCTCTCTCTCTCTTTTTTTTTCCCCATTTTTCAGGACAGGGTTTCTCTGTGTAGCTTTGGTGCCTATCCTGGAACTAGCTCCTGTAGACCACACTGGCCTCAAACTCACAGAAATCCTCCTGCCTCTGCCCCCTGAGTGCTGGGATTAAAAGTGTGCGCCACCACCACCCAGTTCAAGGTGGTCCTTTTTTTAGCTCCCATTTTATTTTTTCTTCTAAATGTACTAGTTCACTTTGAGGGGATTTAAGACAAGGTCTTTTGTATAACCCAGGCTGACCTCCAATTCTCAATCTTCCTTACCCTCTTGAGTACTGGCATTACAGACATGCACCACCCTGCCTGGCTTTTACTATTTTTCTCACAAGTGATTAAGCTTAAGGAGTCTGATATTCAGGGTTCTGAAATTTGGGGAATTGCTGTATATGGCACTGAGAAGCCATAATTAAGATCTGGAACCCTGAAGTCAGTCTGCCTGGGATTCAGATGTATGCCCCGTCACCTCTTATCATGAGAAAGTTACTTCATCATTCTGTACCTCGGTTTCCCTGTTTAAAAGAGGCAGTGGCAAGATGGTCAAATGTATATAAATGCTGGAAATGGTGTTTAAGGTGTGAGTAATAGCTGGGCAGTAGTGGTGCACGCCTCTAATCCCAGCACAGAAGACAGAGAGGCAAATGGATCCCTGAGTTTGGAGCCGGTCTGATCTACAGAATGAGTTTCAGGATAGTCAGGGCTACACAGAGAAACTCTGTCTTGAAAAAAAAAAGAAAGAAAGAAAAAGACATGTGGTTAAGGTTGGATATAGTTGTAATTTTCATTTTTGTAATGTGTTTTAATTCTTAATTTCGGTATTTTCATTTTCCTTCAAGTCCACTTAGACAAGGCTTGGAACTGCCCACGCTCACCTATAAGAGGAGAGAATAAAGAAAGCCAATTTAAATATCCTTTATAGTTGAGAAAAATCTGTCTCATTGTTTTTCTTTAAAGAACCTGTGCTTTGTGGCTCTCAGAGACTTGGTGTACCCTGTATGCTTTGAACAATCTGTGTTTTCTGATAACAAACAATAAAGAACAGTAAGCGCTTGTGTTTTTTATTCTACAAGGAAGCACTGAGTAACATGGATGATTATGACAAAACCTGCTTGGAGTCTGCATTAGTTGGCGTTTGCAATATTGTCCAGCAAGAATGGGGTGGAGCGATTCCTTGCCAGGTAATGATCAATTCTTTCTTATCACCCTAAGTTAAAAGTGTCAACTGCTGAGTGCTTTGATTTTCTTTAGCTTATTCCATCAGCAGATGACACAGCTTTATCATTCTAGAAACTACATCTTACACCATTGGTATTTGGAAAAGGCTCTGAATCACCCTAATTCATCAGCTAATCTAATCCACATCGTGCTAATGTGCTCATGAAGCAGCAAAATGATCCCTCGAGGAAAGCAAAGCAAATCGGCTTACTACAAAGTAGCACCATTTGTAGAAGAGACAAAGGGCTCCCAGTGGAGTATAAGAACTGTGTTCCCTGGAAAGGGTAATTGTGGTTTTGAGTGGTAGAATTGTAAACATCAGTATAGTCTGGTCTTTCTTTATTCCTTCAGTGTAGTATTTATTCAGCAAACTTCTGTCTCAGCTCTAAATTGTATGGAAGTGAAGTAGAGAAGTATCAAAAGCTGTCTTGCTCCTTTTGTGAAACCTACAGTGGTTCCCTATTAGCATCAAAACAAAGCAGAGTAGCAACACGAAAGAGAATTAATTAGATGTCTGGTGTAAACTGATACTTTGAGAAGTAGTGGCTTATTTAAAAGGAGAAAACAAATACTGCTAACAGGAAAATTATAACAGTTTTTCTGTGTTTAGGCTTTGCAGATTTCTGTCCCGCTCACTGAGTTCTGTAGTTATAGTATGATAGAGCCATAGCATAAGAAGTGAATGAGGCACTCGGGAGGCAGAGACAGGTGGATCTTTGTAAGTTCGAGGCCAGCCTGGTCTACAAGAGCTAGTTCCAGGACAGACTCTGAAGCTACAGAGAAACCCTGTCTCGAAAAAAAAAAAAATAAAAGAAGTGAAGAGGATGGCTATGTTGCTTTATCTACAAAACTAGATCGTGGTTAGATTATGGCCTCTGGACCCGTTTGCCCCAGTATATGATGTAGGACTTTCTATTAGAGGGTCAGTTTCCTCAGTAATATCAATGGCATAATTAGTATTTTATTTTCTAATTCACATTTCATGTATAAAGCCAGGCACATATCATACACCTATAATTCCAGTTCTTAGGAAACAAGACTGGGAGATTGCCAATTCAAGACTAGCCCGTGCTATGAAGTGAGACCCTGTCTTACAAAAACAACACAAGGGGGCTGGAGAGTGGCTCAGCAGTTAAGAGTACTGACTGCTCTTCCAGAGGACCTGGGTTCAATTCCCAGCTCCCACATGGCTGTTCATAACTCTCTGTGACCACAGTCCCAGGGTATCCAAGGCCATGAGGCATGCACATGGTGTACAGACATACACACAGACAAACACCTACACAAAGAAAATTACAGTGGGGAGGTGTGACTCTGATTAGAGCACTGACTGTTCTTACAGAGGACCCAGATTTGATTCCCAGCACCGACATGGCAGTTCCTAACTGTCTGTAATGCCAGTCTCAGGGGATCTGATGCCTTCTTCTGCCTTCCTTGGGTATCAGGTACACACACAATGTACAGATATACATACAGACAAAACACTCATACACATAAAATAAAAAAAATTTAAAACCCCAGCAACAGTAGTTTTAAGATTGAAGTTGCTTGGCAGTGAAGAAAGGCTAGAGGTTAATTGAGAAGACATAGAGACATAGGAGGCTGAGGTTGATTGAAAAGACGTGGAAGAGAATGTAGGGCATGTTACAAACCTGTTCTCTAGATTGTAGGAATGCTTACATAATTAAATGCGGTAGTCAGAACTGTATACTAAAACCACTCAGTTTTGCTGCATGAAAATTATATATCAAGTCAAATTTTGGAAAAAAATTTAAAAAAACTTTTTTACTAGAGTGAAAACCACACTGTTTAAATTCTTGAGCTCATAAAGACCCTTGTTACTTTAGACAGTTAAGTCAAATTATTTTAGTAAACATTTGTTAATGAAAACAACAAATGGGGCTGGCGAGATGGTACAGTTAGGAACACTCGGGGTTTGTGCATAGGACCTCGGTGTGGCTTCCAACACTCACAGTGTAACTCACAACTGTCTGTAACTCCACTCCAGGAGAGCTGATGGGTAGATGCCCTCTTTTGTCTTCCTCTGGTATCAGGCACACCTGTGGCAGGAGAGCTGATGGGTAGATGCCCTCTTTTGTCTTCCTCTGGTATCAGGCACACCTGTGGCGCATGTATATCCATGTAGGACATACACATAAAAAAACAAACCTTTAAGAAGACAGCAAATGTCTTTTGATTAATTCTTTTCAGGAAAGCAGTACATAACTTTATAGACATCATTTTCCTTGCCTGCATATATGTCTGTGTACCATGTGCGTGCCTGAAATATTCAAATGAATATCTGATTTTTCTAATAATAAACTGAATAAATAAAGTTTTTTGTCAGTATCTTCTGAACAGCAGGTACTGGTTTCATTTGCTCTTCTGTGATGAGAGGGGTCAGGACTGATTTTAAGGGCTAGACCTTTGTAACATGCAGACATCACCTTTTCATCTTTTGTTTAGATTTTGTTTTGTTTTGTTTGTTCATTTTTTAAGGGAGAAAGAAGAACCTGAATTGGAGAGGAACTGTGTCAGAATGCCTAAATCCATTTAGACTTGCTAAATGTATAAAATCCAAAGTACTGTATTAGAAATGATAATTACTGGTGATTTTACAACCAGTTAATATGAAATTTATTTAAATGGGGGTTTTTTTTGGCTAACACTTTGAACAGCCAGATTGTACCTTCATTATCTGAGTAGTGTTTCACTTGGGCATTACATGTAATCTGTCATAACACACATCCGCAGCTGGTGGGATGGTTCAGTGGGTGAGGTGCTCACGCTTCAAAAGCCTGGCACCTGAGTTCAATCCACAGAACCCATGTGAGATGAAAGGAAAGTGCTGAGTCCATAAAGATGCCCACTGACTTCCACTTACACACGTCATGCGTGTGTATGTACACACACACACACACACACACACACCAGCATCTATAAAAGCTAGTATAAGAAGTAAATCACACTATTTATAAATTGTTGGTTCCTCGAAGAAGAAATTGCCACGTAGTCAATAGACTACCTTCCCAAAAGATGATCTCCACCCAGGGAACCTCTACTCTGTATTCTATGGTGAAGTCAGTGCCGGTGTTGGTGCCCCATGAGGTGCAGCCACCCACTAGGCTAAAGAGAGCTAAATTAGTCTTCCCTCGGGACGCTTAGGAAGTCCACTAGGGCTTCACTATCACCCTGAAGCCGTGGAAAAGAGAAAATGGCTTTTCAGATACCATTTTCAGATCTATTTTATTGACCTTTTCAAATTACAAGTTAAACTTGTGTTTTTTAAAAGTCTTGTTGCTGCCAAAATGGCCTGACAGATATTTTTACACTTAGTAGTGAGGACAAGTGACAGTGCCAGATGCATTTTAAAAGTAGTTGTCTTTTCAGCTGACCAAGAATAGGATTTGTCATCTTTAAAATGACAAATCACAATTCAAATTTGGGGCTCTTTCCTTGAGGAACCCATAGCACTGTGTCTAGACCAGTGCCTTAAGTTCTGATTCCTTATCTATTAAGTAAAAATTGGCTATGATTGCTTTTTTCCTTTAAATGTTCAAAGGTAGATTCAAAAAATAACTAGAGTTGGATGTGGTGGTGCACACCTTTATTCCCAGCACACAGAAGGCAGAGGCAGGCAGATCTCTGTGAGTTAGAGGGCAGCCTGATCTACATAGTGAATTCTAAGTCAGCCAGAGCTAAAAAGTGAGGCCCTGTCTTTAAAAAAATAAAACAAAAATAACAATTAAATGAAATAGTGTATGCATTTTAAATACACGGTTCATTGACTCCCAGATGCATATACCTATGTAAGCACCACTTTAATAAAGATATGTTCCCTATCTCCCTCCCACCCCAGGTTCAGGAAACCTTGGGGAAGAGGCTGAAGAGAGAATGTGAGAGCAGGAAGATAGGGAGGAGTGCTGTGACATGCCATCCCACTCGTGAGTTCACAGCAGTTGTGGTTACCCGACAAGATGAAGCTAGTAAAAATTCCTTTGTCTATCAGGAAGGGCTCACGAGCCCCATTCATAGCTGAGGAGATATTGGCAGTTGGTAACTACAAAAGGAAGGAAAGTAATTTGTCCTTGAAGGTGTGGCCCCTTGTAGGTTGCTCTGCTCCAGGGGTGGCCCCACACTCGTATGCATAAAGGTAGCACTAATTGTGTTCAGCAGGTGATTTTTAAAAATATAGAAAAGAGAAGGAAGAAGTAAAATTGAGATCATGTTTTGGGAGTAGCCTGGGGAGAAATGGAGAAGGAGCGTGAGGAAGTGGATATGGTCAAAATACATTTATGTATCTGGACTTCTCAAGGAATAAGACGCTTTATATATGTATGAAACATAGGATCTTCCTGTCACCCCACAGATCCTCCCCTTCTTTCTAGCAAGAGTAGAGAATAATAAATATAGCATTTAATGTACAAGCCTCCTGTCTTTACAAACAGGTTGTTCTGGTGACTGATGGCTGTCTTGGCATTGGCAGAGGGTCACTGCGACATTCCCTAGCTACTCAGAATCAAAGGAGCGAGAGCAACAGATTCCCACTCCCCTTCCCTTTCCCGTCTAAGTTGTATGTCATGTGCATGGCCAACCTAGAGGAGGTAAGACTTTTCCTCAGCTCTTGTTAGTTTGATTAAATTTTAGACTAACTCTCTTTGTTGGTACATTTGATTGCCAATGCTGCATTATATGCACCGTAACATTGTCTCCACTGGTTTCACCCGAGGCCGGTCATAATTTAAAAGACTGCATCTCAAATGCTCATTGACATTCAGAGGTACCCAGCTTGGGAACATAGCTGTGGTTGTCTTTCTTCTTACTGGTGGGTTGTGGAAGAGCCAGGTGGTTTTTTGTTTTGTTTTGTTTTGTTTTGTTTTGTTTTGTTTGAGGGGTGTTAATTATGTCTCTTTTCCAGGAATTCTTATATCCATCCCAGAAGAAATATTGAAAGAGTTTATGTGCTTTAATTTTAGGGGGGTAAAATAATGTTATTGTCAGACATGTTTTATTAAATGCTAGACTTCCTAGTTTTGCCATTTGAGAAAAGTATTTAAGTTCAGTTTTTTTCTATTGTAAAATATAGATGAAAGGCAAATGGATCTCTGAGTTTGAAGCTAGCCCAGTATTCATAGCAGGTTCTAGGCTAGCCAGGGCTACATAGTGAACCCCTGTCTCAAAAGCAGAGAAAGGAAAACTGTAGATGATGGTTTTACCAAACCACGTTAGCCTCACCTTCCTGAGGAGAGGCTAGCCAGGCTTCTGGAATGTCTGATTCTGTCTGAAGTGGCGCTACTCGTATCATGTCTTTATTACTTTACTCTTTTGTAGCTTTGAGTCAAATCATAGTTATTTCTGTTAAAATCATCTCAGTCATTTCCTGCAGGTGTCATGATGGTGTTAGCTTGGTGTACTGAGTAATTGGTACTTTGTGCCACACTAAAGAGGTCATTGCTTTGGCTTTGCAGCTTCAGAGTACTGACTCCTTGGAGTGCCTTGAACGACTTATAGACTTAAACAATGGTGAGGGGCAAATTTTTACTATTGATGGCCCCCTGTGTTTGAAGAATGTACAGTCTATGTTTGGGTGAGTATACGTGTAAAGCTTTTTCACCTTTATATTTAATCCAGATCATAAAGTGATAGCCAGGAAGGATATCTGTTTTATTATTGCTGATTGTGTGATTTAGTTTTTCTCAGATAAAGTTATCGGAAGTAGTAGTTTAAAAGCTTACTCTGTTTTCAGTTAGGCGTGACTACATCTGTAACGCCTGCAGAACTGACTTACAGTTGGCTCGGCAGTTTCAAAGGTTAAAGTATATGGGTCTGAAGGTTAAAGTATATGAACTGAAATCTCACCACAATGTCGGCTTGTATCCTCTGTCACAAATACTCGAGTTTAGTCTAAGAATCAATGGGAGAAAATAACAGAATTTGAATCTAAGGATTTCTTGTATATGTGTCATATCACTGTTCCTCTAACATATTCTAGAAAGCTGATAGATCTGGCGTACACGCCTTTCCACGCTGTTCTCAAGTGTGGCCACCTAACGGCTGATGTACAAGTCTTCCCCAGGCCAGAACCTTTTGTTATAGATGAAGAAATTGATCCTATCCCTAAAGTCATTAACACAGGTAACTTTTTTGAAATTTCCTTCTATTATCTTTTTATTACCCTTCTATTATCTTCCTATTACCCCTCTATTTCCTGTTATCTTTATCTTACCTAAGAGGTGGCAAGTTATTGTCTTTCATAGTGAGATCTTGAGTTAATCTCCAATCTCTGGTCACTGTAACTACGTATTACTGGGTTAGAAATAATGGCCAGGTTGACTTCAAATGATAAGGTGTATCTTCAATCTAGTGTTCTCCCAGCTGAGCTGTTTTAGTCACTTGAGATGATTCTTTTTTTGGTTTTTGGTTTGTTTGTTTGTTTGTTTGTTTGTTTGTTTTGGCGGGGGGGGGGGGCTTGAGACAATGCTTCTCTGTAGCTTGGAGCCTGTCCTGGAACTAGCTCTTGTAAATTAAGTTGGCCTCGAACTCACAGAGATCCACCTGCCTCCCAAGTGCTGGGATTAAAGGTGTGTGCCACCTGAGATGATTCTTAGTAAAGATACTGAGATTAATTAGCATCATAACTAAGGTGCTATTTGAAGAGTTTTCTTCTAGACTTGACTCTGACTTTTGCTGTGACCTTGGAAGTTGCTTCTTCCAATCCTTATGACTCAGTGTAGGGAATGAAGCAGTCAGTCACTGAGCTTTTGGTTCTGATATATTGAACCATTCCAGCTCTGCTTCTTGTGTTACAACTAAAACGAAATGCTTTTGTGTCCTACTGCTCTGATATAGTACATATTTGCTGACGCCATGCCTAGCTGCATTTAATGACCTTGAATTGTGAAAAATGGCAGGCGGGAAAGAGAATTGTCTCCCGTTAGTCAAAGGACTCCTTGGGTGATGAGTGCATGCCAAAGCTCTTAGGGATGATATCACCACTGTCTTGTTGATAACTGGTCTATAGTCTGACACTTACTAGATGCTTAACAGATAATTGCCCAGTCAATAAATGATTAAAAATAAGTGTGTAATAAATAAATGTTTTTTGTTTTAGAATGAAAGCCTGTGAGCAGACTTTTTGCTTTGGCTTTTGGCTGTCTAATTGTAACAGTATATTAAACCGCACCTAATGTTTTGTTGCCTTCAAACCAATTAAATTATACTTCCTTCCTGCCCTTTATTTGAATATTTTTTTTCCAATATAAACTTTTAGTCTTAAGATACTGTGTAATTCCTACCTAGATCAGTAAAGTGTTTGCTGTAGGCCCTGTCCTACTTAGTTGAAAGCTGTTAGCAGTAGATGTTTAGCTCAGGAGGTGCTGACAGCAGGTCTTCAGGGAAGCACTTGGCATGGTTCTGGTATTTTAAATTGTTTTGCTAATATGGCTGTGCTGTTGATAGACTTAGAAGAAAAAATTAAGAACAACTTATAGAGGTTTCCTTCTATGAAGAATAGTGAGTCTATTTTCTTTACAATTTTTAGTGTTTTCATAATTTTGTGTTAATTGCTTATGTAACCAAACATTTTATTAAAAGTCCAATTGAGCCAGTGGTGGTGGTGCACGTCTTGAATCCCAGGTGGATCTCTGAGTTCAAGGCTAGCCTGGTCTACAGAGTGAGTTCCAGGGCAGCCAGGGCTACACAAAGAAACCCTGTTTCAAAAAAACAAATCAAAACAAAAATTCTGTTTAACTTTAATTTTTTTTATTTTAGTTTTGAGATGGTCTCACTAAATAATTCTGACTGGCCTGGAACTCACCATATAAATCAGGCCAGCCTTGAACTCACAGAGATCCACCAATCTCTGTCTTCTGGGTACTAGGGTTAAAGTTGTATACCACCACATCTACCCATGAACTTTTATTTATTTTAGCTCTTCAGGAAATAACTTGGGACTGTAGTACAGCTGCTATAAAGGGAATGAATCATTATCATATTGATTTTGTATAGAATGTATTTCTTTCTCAAGGAAATGTTCTTTTTGAGTGTGGCTGTGATATATACACATAAGTGTGCAGGCGCAGGTGCCCATGCAGGTGTATATAGAGGCCAGAGGAAGACATTGGGGTCTTCTCTATCATTCCCTGCCTTATCACCTTGACACAGGTCTCACTAAACTCTGCTGGCTGCCGGCAGTCTACCAGGCTCCTCTTGTCTACCTCCCTCAATCCTGAGTTACAGGAGCATCTTTTATGTCCTGGTTTTTTGGTTTTGTATATATGGAAGTGCTGGGGATCCTAACTGAAATCTTTGTGCTCAAGCGCTCTTAACTGTGAGACCTGTCTCCCCCACCCCAAAGAAGTGTTCTTAAAGTGATGGCTTTACTTTCCAGGCTGAGTAAGAGTGTTCGTCGGTACTTAATTGTCCACCCCCTTCTCACTGCTCTTGATTATGCAGAGGAATTTGACCTTTAAACTTTTGCATTGGTTAATGCCCTAGACTCATAAAAATAAAGTTTACCTAGTTTTATTTTAAAACTTGAATTCATTAAATAAAATTCATTATTGTTTGATCTACTTAAATGGAAATTATTCATGATTCTGAGTAAAGTTTAACAATTTTCCCAGGTCTCGTATTTGAAATCTTTGCTGACAATGTAGTTTCCTAGTGTGAATAATTCTGTGTTTGCTCCGCCCTTACAGACTTGGAAATAGTGGGCTTTATTGACATAGCTGATATTTCCAGCCCCCCAGTTTTGTCCAGGCATTTGGTCTTGCCCATAGCACTTAACAAAGGTGAGTTCTTGTCTCGTACCTTTTGTTCACACGAAACATCGTGTTCTCTAAAGTCAGTTCTTCAGTTTTAGATGGTAAGCTGGCCCACTGTACGGAAATTAAAGGAAAAGAAATAAATTGGATTTTAGAAATTGAGTATTGCCTCAGATCCCAGACTAGATAAGGTGCTGCCTTCCACTGTGGGAACTCCTGGTGTTACAGTGTGCAGTGGGTTGTGCACTCATAGAGAGGTGACAGCGCTAGGGTCCCCATCCACAGCTTTCCTAATAGGAACTGAGAGAGAAGGGGAAAGGACAGACCTGCTTTGCTCTATTGCTGCCAAGCATGTCGGAAACAAGATATAAAATGTTATTGAATGCTTGTGACCCCCATTGTGAGGCTTCATTGCAGATCATGCCTCTCTAATAACTATAAAGTCATGTCCCCAAATTCAGCATCCCTCTAAAATATGCCGAACTCTAGCTTTTGGAAATGCTCATTTTCTGTGTTCGACACTGACCACTTTTACCAGCTCTCTTCAAGAAGCATATGTAGTGAGTCATACTTCACCTACTGCGTCATATGTTCTGTGACTGCCTCATTGTCTCAGCCACATTCACAGCAAGCATCATTTGATGTTCTTTTGTTTGTTTTATGAGCTAAGGTCTCACTCTGTACCTTAGGCTGACCTCAAACTCAGAACACCGTGTCTGCCTGAGCCTCCTGAGTGCTGGCATACAGGCATGAGCCCCCATGCCCAGTTCACAAGCAGAATCTTAATACTCACCCATAGCAGCTTATTGGAACTGTTGTGTTTATGAACTTATGTTCTCAGAGAACGTCCAGATTGCCCTAGTGGTCAGGTGTGCCTATATAATTACTAGACAAAAAATAAGCACAGTATTGGGAGCAGGGAACAAACAAGGACAAATAAGGGAAGGCAGAACAGGGCAGTATTTTTAGGAGCATTAAATACCAATCTCTACTGGAAGATTCCGCCTATTGCAGTGAAGGCCAAACAAGAGAGCAGACGGCTGTTCCTAGAGGAACATTAACTATAGGAAGACTCACCTACAGCAGCATGGGAGAGAACCTGGAGTCGGGAAGTTCAGGGAAGAAGTTCATACAGGAACCATTGCGTACTTAACTTGTGTCTGTTGTGTAAGGACTGTCAGCATAGGCCGCACTTAACACTTCTTTGTCGATTGTTTAGTTGATGCCGCAAGCCTCCTGATGGCATCTCACTGAATTCCCACAGGAATGGCACAAAACCGTTCTATACAGTCCCTGGACTGTCACTCACAAACCATAGGTGTCCTCCATTTAAAGTGTGTATAATCGGGGTGAAGAAATGAACTCAGTAGTAAAGCATGTGTCAATCACATCTAAAGCCCTAAATTTGATACCCAGCACCCAAAAAAAGAAAAGTTTGTTTGTTTTTTTAAATGGGCTGGGAAGTAGTGTAGTTGTTAAAGAACTTGCCTTACAGACACAAAGACCTGAGTTCGGTCACCAATGTAAGCTGAGTGGGTACAAACTTGTAGACCAGCTATTCTGGGGTAGGTCAGTCTCAATAAACAAACAAATGTTTTGAAGAGAAAAATCCAGATAGGATGACAAAAGCTTGTAATCCCAAGGTTACGGAGGCAAGAGACAGGAGGAACTCTGAAACTCATTGGCCAGCCTTTGTAGCCTCGTTGGTGAGCTCCAAGCGAGTTAAAAACCTGCTCAGAGTGGATGAATTTCTGAAAATAACACTTGAGTTTGTCCTCTGGCCTCCACACATATGTGCACATATGCACATGCATCTGCATACATGGGCGTGTACATGTGTATTTTTTTAAAAGAGAAAACTATAATTAAGTGGTATCTTGTTTGTTTTTCAAGACAGAGTTTCTCTATGTGACAACCCTGACTGTCCTTTTTAAATCAAGCTGGCTCCAAATTTACCGAGATTTGCCTGTCTGCCTCCCAAGTGCTGGGATTAGAGGTGTGCACCACCACACCCAGCCCACGTGGTGTCTTTTCAAAGTATATTTACAGCATTTGTATAGTCATCATCGCCTTCTATTTCTGAACCTTCTTATCATCCACCAAGGAGACCATATTAACCATGGGTCTTAATATTCCTTTTCTCTGTAGGTTGCGTGTTCTGTATGTTTCATATACATAGGATTAATACATTATTTGAAAAGTCTTTATATGATTATTTACAAAAAAATTGTGGTTTTCCAACTTGTTGTAATATTTCTTTACAGCTCCATGTATTTTTCCCTTTGAGGCAAGAAACAGTCAAGAGTTTAGTTTTATAGCTAACTCTTGCTCATCTGTCTTACAGAAGGTGATGAAGTGGGTACTGGCATCACTGATGACAATGAAGATGAAAATTCAGCCAATCAGATCGCTGGCAAAATACCCAACTTCTGTGTGTTGCTCCATGGTAGCCTGAAAGTGGAAGGAATGGTGGCGATTGTACAGCTAGGGTAGGAGGATTTCACTTGTATTTGGTTGACACAAAGGGAACGATAAGGTGAAATGTTTCACAGATGCTGATGAAAGAAATGGAAGATCTTGGTCACCTTTTTCTCTCCCTGCCCAGTTCCCTTTCCCTGTCCTTTCCTACCTCCATTATTTTATGCTTCTTTATCATCCTCAAAAGTGTGAAACTACCTTTGTAATTACATTGACCTTATGATCTATGCTTTCTCTATGTTCCTCTTAAATTTTTTGTTCGTATATTTACTGTATTTTTTGAGAGAGGATTTTGCTGTATGACCCAAGCTAGTCTCACACCCATGATCTACCTGCCTCAGTCTCCAATGTGCTGGGATTGCAGCTATACCAATCATACTTGGCAAGTTTTGCTCTTTTTAAATCCTGTTTGGCTTGTCTGGGTTTTGGTTATAGAACCCTGTGACTTGCTTTAATACCTTAGCACTCAGGTTCCTCATCTATAAAATGGGAAAATAAAACTAAGTGGGGAGAAAGATGCTACTAACATTGAGCATTTGTCATGTCCAGGCATTCTCCTGAGTATGTCATGTATGTTAGTTAACATCATCTCAGCACTGCACGGGGTGAGAACACTGAAGCTTAGAGAGACAGAGGAAATCACCCAAGGTCACAAAGTAGAAAACTGAAGAGCCAGAGTTCTTAACCTACATGCTTCATACAGAACTCATGTGACCACCTTGTTGACTTCCTGCCCTGTGAGGAAAGAACTAGGTTTCATCCCACCTGCAGTCATGAAATCTGCATAGCCTTCTGCTGCCCTTCCTGTGTCACCTGGTGTTGGAAAAGAGGGGGTAGCCCTTTGGCCATGATTGACAGATACAGAAGATCAAAGGCTTAAGATTAACTCTGCTTAAGTGAAAATTCCAAAAGGAATAGTTATTTTCTTTCTTAGATTTATTTTTAATTGTGTGTGTGTTGTGTGTGTGTGTGTGTGTGTGTGTGTGTGTGTGTGTGTGTAGGCAAGTGCAGGTGCATGGAGGTCAGAAACTGGAACTGGAGTTACAGGGGGTCATGAGCTGCCAAATATGGGTGCTCAGAACCAAACCCTGGTCCTCTGCAAGTTCAACAAGTGCCTTTAATAGTTACCTGATCTATTTCTTGGCACCCAAGCTACTGTTGGCTTATGATATGAGAATCACCTAAGGTCCTTTCGGAAGCTGGGGCCTAGAATATTTTCTGACTGTTGGAAGACCTTGCCTGCAGTGTCACTGCTGTGACTTCAGGAGGCCTCAGCTCTTACTGCTCTGTGCTTGGACTGCTGCTTCCTGTGCTTTGCGAGGTTTTTTTTTCTTTTAAACTGCTTTCACTGTACACACAATTTTGTCTAACTAATATGGGTTTCAGAGAATTGGAAATACTATGTGCATTTTGGGGGTTTAAGATTTGGCTTTGGGCTGGGCGGTGGTGGCACACGTCTTTAATCCCAGCACTTGGGAGGCAGAAGCAGGTGGATTTCTGTGAGTTCAAGGGCAGCCTGGGCTACAAGAGCTAGTTCCAGGACAGGCTCCAAAGCCACAGAGAAACTCTGTCTCAAAAAAAAAGAAGAAAAGAAAAAAAAACCAACAATAACAAAAAGCAGAACCTAGACTTCTTTTTTTTTTTTTTTTTTTTTGGTTTTTCGAGACAGGGTTTCTCTGTGGCTTTGGAGCCTGTCCTGGAACTAGCTCTGTAGACCAGGCTGGTCTCGAACTCACAGAGATCCTCCTGCCTCTGCCTCCCAAGTGCTGGGAACCTAGACTTCTTAACCTGACAATCCTAGGTTTGATGGTCTGCTCTTCCATCTTCTCTCCATCTAGTCCTGAATGGCATGGGATGCTCTACTCGCAAGCTGATAGCAAGAAGAAGTCAAACCTCATGATGTCTCTCTTTGAGCCTGGCCCAGAACCTCTCCCATGGCTGGGGAAAATGGCACAGTTGGGTCCCATTTCAGGTATAACCCAGACCAGATTCTACTTACTTGACTTGGTTGTCTCTATGGTGTTCTGAATGTCTTTGGGTGTTGTTGGAACATGCCTGACCTCTCTGATGCTGGGTGCATACATAGAGGACCTCAGAGTGTTTGAGGCTTGCATCTAACTTTCTCAGCTCAAGGAAAACAAACGTTTATATTGACTAAGTATCTTTGTTTATATTTATATTGACTATTATATATATATTGGCAGTAGTGTTGTTGGCTGCTCTGAGTGGAAAACTCCATGTTTTTCTTTTGTACTGTCAGTCATTCTTAGGCCACGGAGTCCTCTTCCTTCTGGAAATGCTTTTCTCTTGACTTGAGAGGTGTTGCTACTGATCTTTGTCTGGCTTTCTTATTTCTTGTCTCCTTGTCTTCCTGTTGCCTCCATTTCCAAAATGTTCTTTGCTTTCTCCTGTTGTTTGTGCTCTTTCTGGGTTCTTTCTTCAGCTACAGTGGGTTCAGACTCCCAGATCTTCTCCTTGAGTCTCAGCTGGTGTCCCTCACGTCCATGTGTCGTGTTTCCAGTTTTCAGCTGCACTGTCAGCATCAAGCTCAGCATATGCAGAGACCACTGTCTCCTCCTCCTCACTACTTACACTGTTCCTCCTTCTCACTTTGTTGTTCTTACCCTTGACCCTGTTGATTCCATTTCTAGTTCAGAAACATCTATCCGTTCTGTGCCAGGTAGCTAAAAGGTAGCTGGAGTTCAGAGAGCATGTCAGGTCAACCAGGACAGGGTGATTAGATCAGCTGTCTGTGACTCAGGAGATCTTCACAGGGCAGAAGCATACTGGCTGAGTTTTGAAAAGTTTGCTGAACTGATGAAGAAAGGGCTGTTGAATACCTGTTGGAAGGGAAGAAGCTGTAGCACTCTGAGCACATCGGGAGGGGCAGAAGGTAGGTTAGAGATTGGCTATGGTTAGAGCGAATTAGGCCTGCTCTGAAATGACTGTTCTGCAGATAATGGGCAGCACAGCTGAGCAGGATGATCAGCTCCTTCTGGTATTAGGACAGCACTCAGGATAGCAGTTAGGGAATGTGTGCGGATGCTGGTGTCCCTAATACAGGTAAGAGATACAAATAAAATTTGCACTCCAGGGCTGGTGCTGGTAGAATACTTGTCTGGCAATGCATGAAGCTCTGGGTTCAATCCTCAGTACCTCCTATATCTGGGTGTGGCAATAAGGCCACACCTCCTAAGCCTTCCCAAACAGTTCCACTAACTGGGAACCTAGCATTCAAATATATGAGCCTTTGGGGCCATTCTCACTGAAACCACCACAACAGTCTATGAATTGAAAGTGAACAGGAGAATAGCTTTGGGGTAAACATTTATTCATCATATTTGAGCCTAAGAAACACCCGTGGAAGTGCCTAGAGGCAATCCCTGCAGGAGTCAAGTAAGGAAAGCAGCAGTTACAGGCAGAACCCTTAATTACAGCAGATCACTCTGGGCCACAGGGTGAGAGTGAGTGGGGTTACTTAAGGGGTAGCTCACAAATTTGAGGGTTTATTTTTTTTTGTTTGTTTTTTGGGTGTTTTTTTTTGTTTGTTTGTTTGTTTTTTAGATTTTTCGAAGCAGGGTTTCTCTGTAGTTTTTGGTGCCTGTCCTGGAACTAGCTCTTGTATACCAGGCTGGCCTCGAACTCACAGAGATCCGCCTGCCTCTGCCTCCCAAGTGCTGGGATTAAAGGCGTGCGCCACCACTGCCCAGCTAAGATTTATTTATTATGTATACAACATTCCTTCCATGTATGCCTGCACACCAGAAGAGGGTACCAGATCTCATTATAGATGGCCATGTGCCACCATGTGGTTGCTGAGAATTGAACTCAGGACCTCTGGAAGAGCAGTCAGTGCTCTTAACCACTAAGCCATCTCTCCAGCCCCTTTGAGTTTTTATGTATGAAAATAAACTTTAGAAATTCTATTTACATTCAGGCAGTAAGCACCAAACTGACTGTTGTTTTCCTGTTTTTGTATTGGTATGGTTTTTCTCCTCTTCAGTGGGACTAAGAAACCTAGCATCTATTGAACTTGAGTTTGTCAAGCACTGTACTAGTGGTGTACAGGACTGTCCTCCCATCAAACTGCTTTCTTCATAGGTTCAGCTGTGTCCACTTGTAAAAGATCATCCCAGCTGGGTTTGATGACTGGTAGGGGCAGGAAGGCCACGGGACTCTCATCTAGTACCTGCACCCCCATGCACACACACACACCATGTTTATGCAATTCTGCCCTAATTGCATGTGACCTCCTGGGACAGGCTAGAGTATATAAGCAGGAAAGGACTAAAGGAGGGGGAGCCATTAGTGCAGCTGTGAGAAAGCCAACATGCATGCTGCTAAAGACACTGTCTGGCCTTTTGGGGCAGGGGAACACCTACATTCCTGTAAGTAACCTTTCCCCTATGCTCTGTAAGTAAGATCAGTAAACTTATTAGTTACCCAGGGTGAATTTAGGTGGAATTGTGCCTTGGTTTGTTTTGTGGAGCTTCAGGACAGGAAGAGGCATTGTTTACAGCTCCCCAGAAAAAAAGACTTTTAGCAACAGCAAGAAACTGCAGAATTGACCATTTTGTTTAATTTCAGATTGGGATTGGCATGGTTAGAAATGGCAGTAAGAACGCCTGTGCTGAGGGCTGCTGAGGCAGTGTCTGGGGTAGAGGACCAGACAAGCAGCGGAAGACAGGTTTTAGAGGATGCCTTCCATGCTGACGACAGCTGGAGTTCCTCTGCTGTGGCCCTGGGGACTTAAGGCAAACCTTGTTCGTCTCCATGGATCAGGAAGAGTTGAAGCTGGTAAAGCTGGCCTGTAACCCTCAAGTCTCTTTCCCATAAAGCCCAATCTTGCTTGGTTTCATCCTGTCCAAAAGGTTCCCAGATGACATTTCTCATTCAAACCTCAACAGAAAATATGTATAAAGTGTGTGATACACAGTGGGCATATAATTGCAAGTGCTGTTTTTATTGTTTTTCAAAGCAGAACATACAAATACATTGCTTATATCAATCCTTCCTAGTTCTGCCCCAGAGACAGTCATTTGTTTCTTTTGGTATTTTTACCTACCTTCCTAAGCAACACAAGTACATAGCTAAGTTTTAATTTATTTTGCACTTTTCGATGGGGCAGGTATGTATGTTGCTGGGACATGCATGACTTTTGAAGGATGTCTTTTTAGCTCTCTTCTGTTTAATGACTGTCTGAGGAAAGGGTGTGAGTGACATGTCAGTTTTGAAATCTTGCACATTTGGAAACATCTCATTTCTTTTACACTTGGTTGGCAGTTTGGCCTGCTGGTGCCTTTGTACCTCTGGTATTCTGAGTTTTCAGAGGAGAGCTGTAGCTATTGCTTTCTACATTCATCTGCCTGAACCCGTGCTAAGCACGTGAGTTCTCTGGCTTTCCTCCCTCTCTACTCTTCTTCTGGAGCAGTGTTGTATGTACCTCTTTCATTTTCCCATTTGTTTTGTTTTGTTGTGGTTTGTTTTGTTCTCTATCTTCAACTTTACCATGCACCTATGTGGTTTTTTTGTTGTTGTTGTTTTTATTTCTATTATCATGTCTTCTCAGATTTTCTTGTTCTCTTTCATAAGTGCAGTATTTCCTGTTAATGCAAGTTTCTGCAAATGAAAGTACCATATATAAGTTCCAAACAAAGTTCAGAGGCTGTGGCTAGATGTTGGCATATTTGGTACTGACCTTGAATGCTATAGAATAACTGGATGCAAAGAAATCACTGTCAGAAAAACTTGAGTCAGACACGGGTGAGTAGATTAGCATCTGTTCCTGGAATATAGACAGGTTAAATGGAGTAGGTAGGGAACAGCAATATTGAATGATGGGAAACCAGTATACTGAATCACTATGAAACCTTGGGTATGCCCACCATTTTGAGCCTTACTTGTTTTTAATAGCTATTGCTATTGCTTTTCTGGGTGACTCTGTGGAGAGATACCGAATTGGAATTTAATAATAATTCTTTTGTTTTAAATAATTATTCTTTGTATTCCTTAAAGCCAAAAATAAATATCTTCTCTAGGCACAATTCCTAGCACAGTATGTGTTATATACAGAGATCTTGCTGTAGGTGATGAATAAATGAATGAATGGGGGCAGGAGAGCATTCTGTGCAAGGCGGGCAAAGATTATGAATGGGAACAAGGAAGTCGGAAATAAGGATGTTGTATGGGACAGGACTAGAGAGACCTTGGCCTGGCTTAAAGGGGTTTCTATATTGGTAAGTACTAATGGAAATACATCTAAAAAGTTGGAGCAGTGCTTCTAGTGGAGAAAGAGGGTTGTGTGCTGATAGAGGTACTCTAGTCCAGTATTAAGGTGTTGCTTAGTTGACTGGTCGGTTGTGAGGTTGAGTCCACTCAACCCAGACTGGTTTCAGTTCACAGCAGCCATTTTGTCTCCTGAGTGCTGTTGTTAGCAGGGATTTGATTAATGACCAAATCAGGAATAAAGAATTTGGGCCTCACAGTGGGAGCAAAGGCTGTCTCTTGACTCTTTTGCCTGCGTTTAGGATCCTTTTCTCCTACTTGGTTCCTCATTTAATATGTGAGGAGGTGCCTAGTCTTACCGCAATGTGATATGCCATGTTGATTGGTATCCCCAGGAGGCCTGCCCTTTTATGAAGGGAAACAGGAGAAATGGATCCAGGAAGATGGGGGAGATGGGACTGGGAGAAGAGAAGGGAGGGAGGGGAAACTGGTTAGGATATAATATATGAGAATTAAAAACAAACAAAATTTGTGGCTCACCTAGGCATGGCGACCCACACTTTTAATTCTAGCACTGGGGCGGGGGTGGGGTGGGAGGAACAGGGGTGGAGACAGGCAGATATCTGAATTTGAGGCCAGCCTGGCCTCAAATATATTTGAGCAAATTCCAGAACAGCCAGGGCTA
This sequence comes from Microtus pennsylvanicus, assembly GCF_037038515.1. Classification (NCBI taxonomy): domain Eukaryota; kingdom Metazoa; phylum Chordata; class Mammalia; order Rodentia; family Cricetidae; genus Microtus; species Microtus pennsylvanicus. The sequence goes on along the minus strand of NC_134581.1, from coordinate 55,636,948 downwards.
CACAGAGAAACCTTGTGTGTGTTTTGGGGCGGGGGGGATTGGGCTCAGTGTGACAAATTGGTCTAATTCCAATTTTCAACATGAGTATTTGGGCAAAGGACTTCAGCTTCCAGAACTGGTAGGAAAGATCTCCTGCTCTGTCCAGCCCAAACCATGGTAACAAAAGGCAAAGGAAGCCTCTAGGTGTGTGTTCTGTAAATGTGTAGTGGTTTGTTGACTCAGGAAGCATTGATCTGCATACTACAAAACTGCAATGGCTTTAAAGAATTTGACTGTCAGAATTTCTCTGTGTATGTTAGTGTTTGGAAACAAGGTCTCACACTACAACTCCGGCTTTATCTGCCTCGACTATATATTGTGTCGCTCCATAGCCACTAACCACATAGACATCTAAATTTAAAATTAAGGAGCATATAAAATTGAGGTCTAGGTCAAGTGTTCAGTGAGTGACTGGTGGCTGTGATGTTAGCACAGGTTTAGATGTTTCTCGAACCATGGGAAGTTTGAGTGAAGTGTTCTGGGCTAAACTCTAGGATTCTGTGTGCTTATTTTGCCCCTTTGGCCTTTATGTATAAAGCTATTATGAAGCTGATTTCTTTAAGGACATTAAGCTGGTTTTCATTTAGCTAGGTCTCCTCTGATTGTTAGCTCTCCTATTCAGTGACCTGCCTATTGAGAACAGGTTCTCCAGCCTGTCTGGAGTTAATGCAATGTCTTGAATAATGATGGGTGGTTCAAAAAGCTAATTGCCTAATTGGAACTGTAATTGTGTTCTCCAGGTGTCATTTTCAAAATTGTCTTTTTCTTTAAGATGCTAAAGAAAACCCTTATGGGGAGGACGACAACAAGAGTCCATTCCCCCTGCAGCCCAAAAACAAACGCAGTTATGCCCAGAACGTGACTGTCTGGATCAAACCCAGCGGCCTGCAGGTAATGACAGTGTTCACACTGCTTTCTGCTGGGGGCAGTGAAAGCATTTGATTTTTCTCTCCTTTGATGCTATGTAATTCATTTACTTCTAATGCCTGTCCTTATTTCCCAAAAGGATATGAGATGGCCTACAGTGAGACACATAAATAACAAAATCATTTCTTACAAAGTTTAGAGCAATAACAAAAATTGTAATTGTATTTGAGAACTTTGGTTCTGGGCTTCCTGCTATCATGGTCAAAAACAACAAATGCCTTGTATAGTTTTTCCTGTCTATTAACAGGACGCATGGAACCATTTCCAGAGAAGTGTTCCCAGCATTGGATATTTATTTTGTATTTTTGAGGCAGTCTCATACAGTCCAGGCTGGCCTTGGATGCCTCATCCTCCTGCATCCACTTCCTAAGTGCCTGGGATTACAGACATAGCTATCACACCTAGTTTCCCAGCACTGGATTTTTAGAAATATTTCTTGGGAATTTTGCACATCAGTACAGTGTATTTTGATCACATCCACCCCTTTACCTTCCAACTTCTCCCAGGTCCTCCCCAACATACCCTCTTCCTAAATTCATTTTTTTAATTTTTTAAAAAATAACCTAGCAAATCCAATTAGTGCTGCCCACGTCACACATGGGTGTAGAGCCATGCACCAAAGCATGAGTAACCTACCAGGAGCCATGTCCCTTAGGAAAACTGAGTCTCCCTCACCAAATGATGATCAGTTGCTATAGATCTTTGCTTAGGGGTGGGGACTCATGGGCCAACACTGGACTTGAGTTTAAAAGTCTTGACGTGCTAAGCTGTAGGGTAAGACGGGGTCTTACTCCACTGTAGCCTTAGCTGTCCTGAACTGGCTATGTAGACCAGGCTGGCCTCAAACTCATAAAGATCCCCCGCCTCTGCCTCCTGAGTGCTGTGATTAAAGGCCTTCACTACCACACCTGGCCGTTATGTTTGTTTGTTTTTAATGAAGCAGAGTTAAGGTTTAATAATTTTAGTATAGGCCTGAGGGTTACAAGAACAGGGTGTGCATAGAGGAAAGACAGGCCTAAGAGCATATTGTTAGTGTGGACTTCTCTAAAGAGTTACAAAATGTCAGACAGACCCAAGTGTGGGGAGAGCTTCTTAAGGGTAAGTTCCACACAGTGTTCAAAAGGGCCTAAATCTTCTGGTTATTTCTTCTATCCCTACAGTAAAATCCAAGCCAGAGTGTGTGTGTTCAGTTTATAAACAGAAAAGGTTTGTTTGGGCTCATGGGTTTGGGAGTCTCCAGAGCTTTGGCCCTGTGATATCATCATGGCAGAAACTGATAGAGGAGCAAACTTGCTTATCTTGTAGCCAAGAGGCAGAACAGACTAGAGAAAAGCCAGGGTTCCTCTGTCCCCTTAATGGTGCTGCCCTCCTAGGGGCTCCAGCCACGTAACATTATAATTCGCAAATCAGTTCCGTAAGGAGTTAGAATTGTTACCTAAGCATGGCGCATTCAGTCAAGGCACTTGAGGACCATTCTCCTTCCACTGACACAGCCACTTGTTTCTATTGTAACAGCCACTTGGAAAACTCCCTTTTCCTTTGGGCACCTTAGCCAGGCAGTGGTGGCACACACCTTTAATCTCAGCACTTGGGAGGCAGAGGCAGGCGGATCTCTGTGAGTTCAAAGCCAGCCTGGTCCACAAGAGCTAGTTCCAGGATAGGCTCCAGAGCTACATAGAAAAACCCTGTCTTGAAAAAAGAAAAAAAAAAAGGTTTCTCTAAGCTCAGTGCACTGAGAAGAGGCATTCCAGCTGAGGAAGTGCTTCTGTTGACTGCATTGGCTCCTTGAGACCTTTTCCTAGAGGCTAAAGCAATCCTGCCTTGACTAAGGGGGCTGTAGCCTCGTCTCTGTTCCTTCCTTGTCTGTCCCTGACCCCAGTACTTCCTGGCCAGGAGGCTCAGAGCTACTTTGACTGAATCACTATTTTAGTCCTGGATTCTTGTTTGTTTTCTTATTTTAGTAACGTACACATTAAATTTACCGTTTCATCCATTTAAAGATGTACAGGTTCAGCAGTGTATACTGTTAGGTGGTCATTGGCACCACCTAGTTCCAGACAGGAAACTCCTGTGCGCTTAACCATTGAACCATGTCTCCAGCCCCATTTTGAGCTGATCTTTTTTTGTAATGTCCTGTGAACTGAAGGTTCAACTTTTTTTTTTTTTGCACTTATTCAGTTTTCAGCAACAGTTATTCTTTCCCCATCAATGTTCTGTCCATAGATTTGTAGGTGCACTGGGTCTATTTCTATGAGACGATTAATTTAATACCATCAAGCCTTTTAAAGGAGGAAGGTGTTTTTGCCATTGTTGAGCAGAATACTAATATCACCTTAGAAGGACTCTTCATGTTGACAGTCTGTTCTTATAAGTTACTGGATTGATTTTCTTTTTTTTTTAAGATTTATTTATTTATTGTATATATAGTATTCTGTCTACATGCATACCTACAGGCCATAAGAAGGCACCAGATCTCATTACAGATGGTTGTGAGCCACCATGTGGTTGCTGGGAATTGAACTCAGGACCTTTAGATGAGCAGGCAGTGTGCTCTTAACCACTGAGCCATCTCTCTAGCCCCCCTTTTTTTTCTTTAAAGCCACAGAATTCTAACATTGAATTATTTTTATGCCTCATAGACAGATGTACAGAAGATCTTAAGAAATGCAAGGAAGCTTCCTGAAAAAACACAAACATTCTATAAGGTGAGACTGTCAAAACTGTAGTAGAAAAATCATGGTAGTTAGAGTGTGGGGGTAGAATTATGAGTGTGCACCATGTGATTACGGTGAGGTACTCCTGTAGCCTCAGGTGAGCAGCTCTCAGATATCACACCTACCTTGTCTGAGTATCATCTTACTGCCTTTAAACCTAGTTACTAACCATCTGGGGACATTGGACAAAATACAGTTTTAATCAAGTTCAATAGGAAAGCTTTCAGCCAGCCAGACCTCCCAAAGCTGTGATCCATCCAGGCTCTTGTCCTCTGCACAGCTTCTGCAGTCTGTATGTCCTACTTGTGTCCAGTACAAGGAAGACTTGGTATTGAGGTGATCATTCATCTTCCCTAATACAGTATAACCAGCACCATGTCTGAGAAACTGAAAGGGCCCCTGCGACTGGCTGCTTCGTGTCTTCAAGTAGATGAGGATGGGGTCTCCTTCCTGGGAAAACAAGGCCTGAGACCAGAGTGGCTCCTCAGCTTGCCCACAACTCGCCCTAGTGGCTAATGGGGTGCTTTGTGTTTTTCTGGTCTGTCCCCAAATGTGTTCACTGTCACTCACACTCCAAGTCTGTATTAGAGAGGCACCAGGCTACAAGGCCAAGACTTGGAGCAAGCCTTTCCCATGCCTCATTAGGAGACAGAAACTAGTTAGCGTGGATGCTATGTGAAAGGCGCTTCCTGGGTTTGGCGTAAGTGCACATTAATGGTGATCAGCTGGCTGACCAACTACTGCTGAGCACACTGCAGACACCACTTGCCAGTTACGCCTCACACTGCTGTCCCTGGTTCTTATTTAAAGAAATGCTTCCTGCCGGGCGATGGTGGCGCACGCCTTTAATCCCAGCACTTGGGAGGCAGAGGCAGGCGGATCTCTGTGAGTTCGAGACCAGCCTGGTCTACAGAGCTAGTTCCAGGACAGGCTCCAAAGCCACAGAGAAACCCTGTCTCGAAAAAACCAAAAAAAAAAAAAAAAAAGAAATGCTTCCTAAGTTGAGGTCAAAAAGAACTGACTTTAAAGCAGAGTGCTTGGAAATTGTTTCAGGAGCTGAACAGGTTGCGAAAAGCTGCCTTAGCCTTTGGTTTCCTGGACCTGCTCAAAGGAGTGGCTGACATGCTGGAGAGGGAGTGCACCCTGCTGCCTGACACAGCCCACCCAGATGCCGCATTCCAGCTCACCCACGCTGCCCAGCAGCTCAAGCTGGCCAGCACCGGCACCTCTGAGTATGCTGCATATGACCACAACATCACACCCCTGCACACGGACTTCTCAGGGAGCAGCACTGAACGAATGTGATGCTAACCTCTGGAGCTTTCCTTCTCTGTTCATTTTGTCTGAAAATGAGCTCATTCAGCCCCAAATAGCCATCCAAAGACCTCGAGCTGTCTCAGAAGCAGCACTGCCAGTTTGAATGTCTCTACTGCAGTCTGAGAAAGGTCCGAAGGGTGGTTGTCTGGGGCTTTCACACTAGCTCCGTGGGGCTCAGTCCGAAACAGCTTTTGGTTCATGTTGAGCACAACTCCTGAGAAGCTTGGACAGATGAGGACAGAGCTCCACTGCCACCTTCAGGAAGCCTGCCCAGCAAGGGCCTTCCCGCATCCAAAAAACAACTTTTTTTTACAGGTTTACGTCTCAATTCTACTGTGCTTAGAATGAGCAATCCAGACGTCTAAAACTTGTCTAAGTACAAACCTGATGCCACCAAGTTTCAAAATTTTTCTTAGAACTTGTTACGATACAGTGGCAGTGCTCAGGTGCTTCTGGTGTATCTGAGGTACAAATCTTTAGACAGTAACCACATGTGTGTAAAATCACTCCTGTTCATGTTTTTAAATGAAAATTAAATATTTGATTTTCTATAAAATGATTTCATTTAGAAACACATTGTTTTGCTCTGTCTTATCCCTTGAATATAATTCAACTTCCAAAATGTCATATTCCTAAAATCCTGACATTTCTTGGGTTCTATATTAACTTCCTCACTTCTGACAGTGATCAAGATTTGCACCTCAGCCAGGTCCTGGCCAGTGTGGTTCAGAGAACACTGATAGAAGTCGGGCTTCCAAAGGCTGTGTCACCGCTTATGGTTTAGTGTGAAATACTAGGCAATGTTTGCCTAAGCAAAGACTTTACCCATTTGAAAACCATTAGTCTAAATAATCTTTAAACACAAATTATTAGGATTTTGACTGTAAATGTTTTAATAGAAATACACAATCTTTCACTTTCTCAGACAGCAACAAAGGGGATGCTAACAGCAACTAGAACATGGGATTTTGCACAAGGATGCAGCACAGTTGGCTGCAAAGCTGACCTGCCTGGTCAGTCCCACCGCCAGTGGAAGAAACGCCAGAAGCCACTACCAACAAGCACTGACAGAAGCTGCAGACCTGGAAACTGCTCTTCAGTGAGATGAGGTTATCAGACCAGCCAGCTTAATGCTAATCCAGCTTAATGCCTTGGGCTCACTGAGACAACACACTGAGAGTGGCAGGCCTGGGTGCTGCCACCCTTAGCTCATTTCTAGTGTTACCTCATAACTAGGTTTACATGGAATGTGGTAGTGAGACTGACAACATCTTGTACAATGGCCAACCCTAAGGTCTAGGTTTTATTCAGTTCCCCTTTTGGGGGGTTTCCTGCAGGAATCCTGGTGATTTCCCAGCTCAAGTTCCCACTGCGCACAGGTTTTAAAAAATAAAAACAAGACAGGAGTCTGAAGGTCAAAAAGGTAGTCTCACTGATCACTCAGAGAAATACACAAGAAAATGAGCTAGTCCAAAAAAGTTGTAGGCTGACTGTGTGCACAGCCCAGGACAGCTTGTAGGTGTGTCTGGCCTATTTTAGTATTTGCCACAGGCTCCCATTAGAACAGCTGTCTAGCACCCAAATCTCTGTTTCCTTCTGACCCCTGCAGCCATTCATTCACATTTGGAACTTATAATATCAGTGTTTTGCAAGTAATGCTCCCTCTTTCTCCAGTGTTGCAGACAGTTCTGATTTAACTAGGAATGAAATATCATGATGTTCCCAGGTTCTGATGGCTTTCTTTAAATCACTCTGCCTCTTCGATGCCCATGCTGCCAAGTGCTGTAGTAATGAAAGTCTTTAAGCAAAAGACATCAAGTACGAAGTGTTCTCCAGCCCTACTCTGGCTCAAAAATGTTTAATCAATGACCAAATTTACCTGATTTTCAAAAAGTCAGTTTACCCCCTACACAAGTAACCCTTTGGGTATAGTACATATTAGGTCCTGCTTGGGTCACTTCCGATCATTTTCAGTGGGAATGTAGTCCTGTCCTAACTGTAAAGATAGATAGTACCTGTAGGAAAGAGCGGACGGACATGAAGGAAAGGTGTAGGGCAGTCTAACTGTCATTAAATACAGAAGCACGAACCTGTTGTTAGATACCAGAAATCCATGTCATGCAAGTACAATACTAAGATAAAATACAGTAAGTTCAGGAATGTTACTGGGGAAAGGAGATAGCATTACTTAAAAAATAATAACTTTTACATCAGTACAAGAAGGTAAAATGGTAAGAATCATAGATTCAGCTCAAACCGGCACAAAGCTACCAAATTTCTCTTTAGTGGAGCTTTTTCTTTCTTTGTCCATACCGCCGCCTGCGCTGTTTATAAAGGTGACGAAAATTAATATATAACCCTGCAAAAAAGAAAACACTGGTTAGATGTCTTTGCGACTGGAAGTGGAGGTTCTGTGGTTTGTTTCCCACACTTCACAGCACTATGTATTGATAGATACATCTTAAGGTCCCACCAGCGGTACTGCACTGCGCTGTCTCCTCATGCTCTGCCGTGCAGGTTTAGACAAGGATAAGTCCTGTATAGTGGACAACTTAGATTTAACTTTTTATCATACTTTATCTCCTATAATCTGATCATCTGACTGCCTTTCTCATTTTTTGAGGCATTTTAATATTGATACAATCATCAATACAGTTTATACCCTTACATAAATGATTAAGTTCAAAAATTTTTTTGCTTGTTTTTCTCCTTATGCGTTTATTGAAATGCCCAAATGAAAACCTGCGAGGCTATTCAAGAACACATTTAGTAAGCAGCAGTCTAGACAAACAAACAACACAGTAGTGAGGAAACAGGATTTCAGAGTCAAGTTCCAATTCTACTTGGCCAGTAAGTTCTGAAGCTTAGCCTCACTTCAGTTCCCTCATTTGTACAACAGGGATAAAAACACTCCACAGACTTACTGTGAGAAAATGGTGTATAGAAAATTCCTTGACCTACAAATATGCACTACCTGGTTAAGATCTGAAGTTGGGACTTTGGATTTTCTTCATTCCGAAGAAGGATGCACATCTTGCAAATTCAACAACAGTAACACAAAGGAAAGATAACAGAGTTGGTGCATATGAAAATAGTCCTATCCTTTCTTGGAGATGGCCTTACTCTATTGCCCAGACTAGCCTTAGTCTCCCTGCTGCTGTGGTTATAAATGTGAGCCGCCACACAGGACTCCAATGCCTTTACTAGATCCTGGGGAATCCCAAGGGAGTTAGGTCTCCCACACTAAGTGACAGAGTTCGAGTCCAACCTGGTCTACAAAGGGAGTTCCAGGACAGGCTCCAAAGCTACAGAGAAACCCTGTCTCGAAAAACCAAAAAGAAAAAAAAAGAAAAAGATGGCAGATAGATAGATAGATAGACAGACAGACAGACAGAATCTAAACAGACATATAAAAGGAATCCTTTAAGTTACCTTTCAAGTAAATAAGGCTTTTAAAATGTTTCTTTTTAAATATTTATTTAATGTATATGAGTGTTCTATCTGCAGGTATGCCGTTATGCAGAAAAGGGCATTAGATCCCACTATAGATGGTTGTGAGACACCAGATAGTGCTGGAAATTGAACTCAGGCCCTCTGAGTTAAGACCAGTCAGTGCTCTTAACTGCTGAGCCATCTCTCCAGCCCCCTAAGGTTTAGTTCTTGTTCCCATTAGTTCTTATATGAATTAATTTAGAATTTCTGTTTTATACAAACCTAAATTACTAAGTAGGTAGTTGTGACCAGCAGGAAGCTTTCCAACAACCTAAGAGGCCATCACTACCTCCTTCCCTTGCCACAGCTGCATGTCCACCTCTTTCTCTTCTTCTTCCAGGAGACAGGGTTTCTCTGTGTAGCCCTGGCTGTCCTAGAAGTCACTCACAACTCCTGCCTCTGCCTCCTGAGTGCTGGGACTACAGGTGTGCACTACTACTGCCCAGCTTATTATTCCACCTCCTAACCTGTGGATGAGGAATTAATGTGCCGCTCAAAGAAACGTGTTTGTTTTTGTTTTCGAAACAGGGTTTCTCTGTAGCTTTGGAGCCTGTCCTAGAACTTGCTCTGTAGACGAGGCTGGCCTTGAACTCACAGAGATCCGCCTGCCTCTGCCCCTGGAGTGCTGGGATTAATGGCGTGCATGTGATTGCCCATCTTATATAGCAATTTTTTTTGAGACTGGGCTAAAATTCCTGTGCTTAAGCAGCCCTGCCTCAGCCCTCAAACTAGTCAGAATAGAGGCAGCATAGCTGCTCCTACTGCTCTAGAAGGGTTCCTTAGTCACTCCTCGAGAGATAACCTGGGCTATTTCCCCAGTATCCATATCTTGGACAGACTCCTAGTGACCAAGAAAGTCATAGTTCAGCTACTCAGACCAAAAGGAAAAGCTCTCCATACGCAGCTTACTCCTACCCGGTCTGTTTTCAAGAAGAAAACCTTCCCCGCCACTCTTTCAGAAGTAGAACTGCAACAAGGATGCTGGAAACGGAACTGCTTGGCTATCCTATCTAACACATGGCAGGAATGTGCACGTATAGCTAGTACTTACCTAAGAATAACATTACAAGATAAACCTGAAGGAAGAGGGAAAATTGAACTTTCATCTTCACTGGATATGGCAAAGTAAAACTGAACCTTCCTGACTCATTGAATACTGGAATGGACTGGATCACTGCCACAGCTGGAAGGAAACAAACAGATAATGAGAAGCAAATGGAACAGATGTATGAAGCAACAGCCTCCAGCAGCTCAGGCCTCAGGTCCAGCCTGAGGCTTCAGGAGATGTTTCCTCCTCCCGCGACCTCTCGCACTGCCTCTAAGCTGTCAACAGAGCTGAGAACAGCCCTCGCACTGGGCTGCTATGGGCTTATCAGGAATAAGATGTCACTTTGGAATACTAAGTAGCGTGTCAATAAAGAGCATGCATGCAGCTCCTGAGCACCCTCCTCCAGGCCTTGTGAAATGAGCCCCCCATCTCTGGAACAGCACAACAAGTACACAAAGAGGCCATCAAAAGACATCCCTGCAAAGTCTTAGCAGCACCTTAAAGGCTGGCAGAAGCAAAAACGGCCTTTTAACCCCTACGGCACCCCTGGGAGCTACACTATGAGACAGAAAGTTTCTGAAAATACCTTCTGACAAGCATCCCAGGGGGTATAAGGGAATCCACATAGTGTAACGGAGCCACGTGAGCACGTCCCAGTCCACATCGATGCAGGACAGCATGTAGAAGGGGTACCTATGGAGAACAGAGTTCACAAATACCAAAGGGTTTGCCACCGGCAGCATGTGGGTTAGCTCCACTCCAACTCCACTGGCAGGCTCAGTGTATTCTTCCAGGAACCCTCTTTGTTCAGCTACACACTGGATGCTTAGAACCCAATTGGCTTTGTTCTCATCTATGTTCCCAGTGGGTAGAGATGCCAAACTCTACCTCTGGATAAACAGATGATCCTAAATTATACAAAAAGCTTCTAATCTGGAATCAGAAATGCTCAGCCTTAAAAGAGACATCACCCTAGGCATGGCAGTACACGCCTTTAGTCCCAGCACAGAGGAGGTAGAGGCAGGCAGGTGTCTGAGTTCAAGGAAAGCCCAATCTATATAACAAAGCCAGTCAAGGCTACACTATCCCTGACTGAAAAACAAATTTTAAAAAGAAACATCACAAGAAATTAATTTCTTCCCAAATAGAAAATGTTAAAATCAATCCAACATGTCTGAGGGTACAGACCCAGGCACAGCTGAGACATGGGCCAAGCACCACTGCCTCTTTCCGGTGCACCATGAACTCTCAAACTAGTACTACTCACATCTAGAGCTGAGGAGGCAATCTGCAGAAGCCTAGCTGCAAAGGACTCAATGGGGAAGCAGACACTGGATGGCGTGGCTAAAAAGGAACACAACTGGACAGATTCTTCTGTTGTCTATAGATCAGGCTGACCTCAAATTCATGGCAATCTTCCTGCCTCAGCCTTTTGAGTTCTGGAATTACAGATGTGTGCCACTATACAGGGCACTGAATTAATTTTTCAAAAGTTTTTTTTTTTTTTACTGACAATTCAAAGAGAAAAAAATAGCTAAGCTAAGCTCAAGACTTGAGTACTCCTGAGTAAGAGCTTACCATGCCTCAGGAAGGTGACTAACACATCCACCCGGACTGCTGCTCCCACCTTGTGCTCCTCCAGCCTTCTCAAGTACTTCCCTCATGGTTGGGTGTTGGGTCTTTGCAACCCAATGGTGAGACCTTGAGGTTGTAGTAGATGGGTCTTTTGTTCTTCAGTTCTCTCTTCCCTATAGCCGCAGAGCTCGCTAATGGAGCTAGAATTCTCACATGTATAATGCTAGCCCCAAACCAAATGAAACTTCTAGTCAAGGCAACAACATCCACTCCAGAGAGGGGCAAGTATTTCTACCCACCTGAAAATTTCAATTGCACTCCATGAATAAAACACAAAGAAAACCACAGCTTTGTTTTGCATTTCTTCCATGGTGCCGAAGATGATAAATAGAATAAAATTTCTTCCAAGAAACTGTTAAAAAAGACCCAAAGGAGGGAAAATTTACATATCGTATCTATGTGCACATCTACTTCTATATCTGTCCGCATGTCTCTGCAGCATATGCAAGCATGTTCCTACAAATGCCCACTTTTTAAAGCCTTTGCTAAGGCTTTATTGGGGGTGGCAGGGTGGAAATGAGTGGACTGTGCTTGCAGGAGTTGGTCCTCTCTTACCACAGGAGATGTTGAACTTGGAGCTTTTACCCACTGAGCCATTTCATGGCCCCTTGTTACAGTATTGGAAAAATGATCCACGCAGTCTTTGTCAATAAATAGGTACTTTTCTGTGTATAGAAATAATGTGTACATTAATGTGATACATGCCTTCCCAATGAGAAATCACTTCACCAATTAGAGATTAATAAAGGAAAAACCCTTTAATAACAGTGCAAAACTGGTTCTGGCTAACACACAAAACGGATCCAGCTAAGCAGAAACCCCCATCAACTTATAGTTTCAGGGACCCAAGTTACACTTTGAGCAATTAAACACATTTCACAGAGAGAGAAATCCCAAGGTTTGGTTGTTTGGACAAATGGAGAGATTTCCAGTGTAAAAAGACAACTGTCAGAGTTGTCTTCAAACACATCAGGGCTGCTACCAGACAGCTGTTACCCAAGATCATCCTGCCTGCTGGCAGAACCACACTATTCCTAATAAGAGAACCAAGAGCATTCCTTTAGCTAAATTCTGCTCTGTGCAACTCAGTATTTCCTAAGCATGTTTAGTAGATCCTTAGAACATCGAGTTATTACTGTTTCTCCAGTATCAAAAGCACACACACACACACACAAACACAATACAAAGGATACTGCCAATGAACACTGGTGCCTGCATAACCCACAGTACGGAACAGTGCACTACAAATCCAGTAACTGCTGTACTGTATACAATGCTGTCCTGTGCCTATCATTCCACTGCTTGTCTGCACAGTCTACTGCTTGTATGTGTGTTCCACATAATATACTATCTCACGGAAAATTTTTTTTTTTTTGGTTTTTCGAGACAGGGTTTCTCTGTGGCTTTGAAGCCTGTCCTGGAACTAGCTCTGTAGACCAGGCTGGTCTCGAACTCACAGAGATCCGCCTGCCTCTGCCTCCCGAGTGCTGGGATTAAAGGCATGCGCCACCATCGCCCGGCTTCACGGAAATTTTTTAACATTTATTTTTATTTATGTGTATGTGTGTGCCACTTGTATGTGGGTACCTATGGCAGCCAGAAGGCTAGAGCTGCAGATGGTTGTGAGCCACCTGACATGGGTACTGAAAACCAAATTCAGGTCCTCTGAAAGAGCAGCGAGCACTCTTGACTACTGAACCATCTCTCTGGCCCCCATATGCCTATCATTTAGCTTTTTAGAATTCATGCTCTATGTATTACTCTGTAATTTCTATCACAGATCCCTCTGCAGGACTTGGGGTCTCACCAGCTACTCTAGGCTGGCCTTGCACTCAGACCTCCCATCTTAATTTCCCAAGTACTGGGGTTACAGGCTTGTGCTACCATGCCAGCTCATAAACAGTACATCCCCTGCCTCAGACGGAAGGTTTTTGCTGGCAAGACTGAGAGCGGCAGGTTTATTTACTTCACCTTCACAGACTGCTCCCTGGAGCCTCTGCTCTAGGAGGGACGGCTCTCACTTCTCTACTTCACATCCCTATACCTTGTGATACTTAAACCGAGGCTGTAAGTTCTGCATGCCCAGTCACTTTGTCTCTCAGCCGTTTGATCTAAGTGGGTATTTTCTTCTTCCATCTACATTAGCAGACCACATGTTCATCCACTATTGAATCTGCTGAGTTTCCGCAAAAAGAATTCTCTACGGTATTTTTGCAAAGCCAGTAAGCATATTTTAGTCTACTGATATATGATTATTTTATATAGAAAATATTTTCCATCAAACCACTTCAGCTAAGTACTGGGCCTGATTCTTTAATCTTTTCTCAAAGAGCAACAAGGAATCTCCTCCCTAAGCTTTTGGTCTCCATTGCTTTCTTATTATTCCTGCTCAGTATCCAGGAACTGTCACTTGAGTTGCCTTGTGTCCTCACTCTGCACTGTAACCCTGAAATATATGTTAAGTGCTCCAGTCAACCTGCTGTGGCAAATTCAGCCATCAAATAAGTCAAAACAGGCCCTGTCAGGGCACACGGCCATGCCCAGATCCAGAAGCTCACACCCACGTGTCCTACATGAAAGACACTTCCGACATAAATGGTGATTCTGAGCCTGTCCCTTCCAGCAGGCAAATTCTACATTATTGTATCACACACTATCTCCTGTTACTTTTTAAACTAAACGGACAGCCTGTTCCTAGGGGCAGAAAAACCCCTAAGTAATAAAGTTTGCCACATTAACTAATACCTCTCTTGCCAAGCAATTGCCCTGTGGGAACACACGGCTGGGAGAGAAGACAAGCACACAGTGCACATGAAATCAGCACTGGGATGAGAACAGCAACTGGAGCCAACTGTTTGCCTCTGCAGTTGGGCAATGTTCTGCACAGTACGTGACCCGCTAAGGAGCTTAGCAGGATGAGGAGGATCAAAGACCTTGGCGCTCCATTCCTGACAATAACTGCCTGAGGCAACAAGTATTGGAGGGAACAAAAAACCTTTCCAGATGCTGAGTTTTAGCAGCGAAAGCCACCTACGAACACTGCAGAAAGAGCGAAGGGACAGGAATTCTTTGTTCAAAGCAACAAATAGGCTTCTCTGCTCCTGCTGGAAAATCAAACAACCCTAAAGTTCTTCATAACGTTGTCATTTCATGAAAGTGTGATAAACAACGAAACAGGCCAGCAATGGGGAAATGTGCTTTGGAAAACATCAGTGCTTTACAATTTTCCTCTAAGGCCATGTATGGTAGGGTATAGCTTTAGTCCCAGCACTTGGGAGGCAGAGGAAAGAGGATCTCTGAGTTCAAGGATAGACTGGTCTACAGAGCAAATTTTAGGACAGCCAGTACTAGAGAGACCCTGACTTAAAAAAAATTACATTTCCCTCCATGCTGAAATAAACTATACCATTCTATGTAAATAAATATATTCAATAACTGAAACACGGCAGCCAGGCAGTGGTGGCGCACACCTCTAATCCCAGCACTCGGAAAGTAGAGGCAGGTGGATCTCTGTGAGTGTGAGGTCAGCCTGGTCTACAGAGCAAGTTCCAGGACAGGCTCCAAAGTTACACAGAGAAACCCTGTCTCGAAAAACAAAAATAAAACCAAAAACAAAAAAAAGAAGAAGAAAGTAGTAACTGAAACACGACAAATTATGACCTATCTACTGGATACACATTAAACTCTTTCGTTCCTTACTCCCACATTCAACTCTTCGATACCTGGATAAGAGAAGGCAGCACAGGGGAGCTCGTGACACCAATCGCGGCATTGAGGGTTTCCACTAGTGCCAGCATCTGGCAGAAATACATCATGTCAGCCACGGTGTGGAACGTGTCGTAGAAGTACTCTAGGGCACAAGCACACATGACCGGTCAGTCCACCTGGAGTTCTAGCAGAGGCAGTTCTCAGACTAGACCAAGCCTTACAGGGAAAGAACTTGGAAGAGAAAACAGACATGGAGTCAGGTTCATGCTTCTAGCCTAAGCCAGGACAGTCTTCAGGACTCCCAGAAGAGTGAGCTCCCTTTATCTCAAGAAAGTGAACACAAAGACCCTGTGTCCTCTTCTCCTGGTTTATAAATAAATAAATAAATAAATAAATAAATGCCCAACTAGCTTTCATTCTGTTACTATTTAGTGAAAAAAAGAAATCGATGTACAAGACAAAGTGGTAACTCTTTTCAGATCACTGCCTGTTCTAATTTAAAGCTAAATCTCTATCATCTATATTATATGGGCAATGAAAAATTCAACTACACATAGATGCAAAGGTAAAAGTATTGCCTAAAATTAGGTTTCAGGAAGGCTATTGCAATTAGCAATAGCAGTTAGAAGCACATATTGCTCTTATAGAGGACCTGAGTTTGGTACCCTGCACCACATAGGGAAGCTCACAACTCCTTCCTGGCGTCCAAGGGCACCTACATTCATTTGCACATATACATACTTGCAAGTGCACACACATTTTTAAAAATAAAATCTTTCAAAGTTAGTTATTATTATTATTACTACCATTTTTTAATGTATTTGGTAGTTTGGTCTGCATGTATTCCTGTGCATCATTTATTATATACTTGGTACCACAGGCGACCAGAAGAGGGCATCTGATCGATCACCTGGAACTGAACTTACAGACAGTTTGTGGCTGTTGGGAATCAAACCCAGGTCCTCTTGGAAGAACAGTCAGTGTTCTTAGCCACTGAACTATTTCTCCAGCCCCTAAAAATAAAATCCTTAAAATTAGGTTTCAAAAGCTTTAACTGTGTTTGTAGCTTTAGGGCTACTAATTCTTAAAATTCCGAGAATCCATTCTAACTAAAAAGAAATAATGGTTTTAAAGACCTTATTAATACAAGGTTGTCCTCTGAAACATTCCTAAGTGTATTACTCCATAAATGGTCCAATTATCTAAGAGTACAGAACATTTGAGAAAATTATTTGATAAAGTTTCAAAATGTCCACTAGTGCTCGCATGAGGCTGACACATGAGCAGCGCTTTCTGAGAGGCCTGTCCTCACATCAACCCCGCCTGAGCATGCTGCTCCTGCAGTCTTCACATCAACCCCACCTGAGCATGCTGCTCCTGCAGTCCTCACATCAACCCCGCCTGAGCATGCTGCTCCTGCAGTCTTCACATCAACCCCACCTGAGCATGCTGCTCCTGCAGTCTTCACATCAACCCCGCCTGAGCATGCTGCTCCTGCAGTCCTCACATCAACCCCGCCTGAGCATGCTGCTCCTGCAGTCTTCACATCAACCCCACCTGAGCATGCTGCTCCTGCAGTCTTCACATCAACCCCGCCTGAGCATGCTGCTCCTGCAGTCTTCACATCAACCCCACCTGAGCATGCTGCTCCTGCAGTCTTCACATCAACCCCACCTGAGCATGCTGCTCCTGCAGTCTTCACATCAACCCCACCTGAGCATGCTGCTCCTGCAGTCCTCACATCAACCCCGCCTGAGCATGCTGCTCCTGCAGTCTTCACATCAACCCCACCTGAGCATGCTGCTCCTGCAGTCCTCACACAAACCCCGCCTGAACATGCTGCTCCTGCAGTCTTCACATCAACCCCACCTGAGCATGCTGCTCCTGCAGTCCTCACATCAACCCCACCTGAGCATGCTGCTCCTGCAGTCTTCACATCAACCCCGCCTGAGCATGCTGCTCCTGCAGTCTTCACATCAACCCCGCCTGAGCATGCTGCTCCTGCAGTCTTCACATCAACCCCACCTGAGCATGCTGCTCCTGCAGTCCTCACACAAACCCCGCCTGAACATGCTGCTCCTGCAGTCTTCACATCAACCCCACCTGAGCATGCTGCTCCTGCAGTCCTCACATCAACCCCACCTGAGCATGCTGCTCCTGCAGTCTTCACATCAACCCCACCTGAGCATGCTGCTCCTGCAGTCTTCACATCAACCCCACCTGAGCATGCTGCTCCTGCAGTCTTCACATCAACCCCACCTGAGCATGCTGCTCCTGCAGTCTTCACATCAACCCCACCTGAGCATGCTGCTCCTGCAGGCCTCACACAAACCCCGCCTGGGCATGCTGCTCCTGCAGTCCTCACACAAACCCCGCCTGAGCATGCTGCTTCTGCATTCTTCCTTGCAGCACTTCTCAGTCAAGCACCACTGACATCCTAGGCAGGACCTTCTATGTACTGTACATTGCAGAAAGAAGGGGAATCCTAGCCCTTCCCACTAAATACAAATAGCACCCTTAAATCACTGCAGCAGCAACAAACATCTCCAAATGCTCCCAATAAAACCAAAACCAAACCCCAACAACAAAAAAGAAAAGAAAGAGCCAGGTAGTGGTGGTGTACACCTTTACTCCCAGCACTCAAGAGACAGAGGCAGGTGGATCTCTGAGTTTGAGGCCAGCATAGTCTATGGAGTGAGTAGTTCCAGGACAGTCAGGGATACACAGAGAAACCTTGCTTAAAAAAACAAAAAAAAGGAAATCCACTAGCAGATACAATCATTATTCATGTATCTGTAATCTAAATTCTCAGTTAGGAGGGTCCATAGAAAAGTAAATAATAGTTGAAGATTGATCATCAATGAGCCAACAGGCCTGTTCCACCACATTTGACAACTTGAGAGCTTTTGGACCGAATCGCCCTATGGCCAGCTGTCTTCAGACTCCTTATGACAGGAGGCAGTGGTGGCCCACACCTTTAGTCCCATCACTCAGGAGGCAGAGGCAGGCGGATCTCTGCTGTGGGTATTTGTACATTGTGTGAATATATATTGCTGTGACTGGTGTAATAAAGATTTAAATGGCCAATCCTAGCTAGGCAGGAGAGGATAGGCGGGATTTCTGAGGAGAAAGAGGAGGAGAAATGTAGGTACACAGATTACATCACCAAGACGCCAGGATAACACACATACAGTAGTACAGAGTAGAAGTAACCAAGCCATGTGAAGAACACAGATTAATAAAAACAGGCTAGCAGGGCGGTGGTGGCGCACGCCTTTAATCCCAGCACTCGGGAGGCAGAGGCAGGCGGATCTCTGTGAGTTCGAGACCAGCCTGGTCTACAAAAGGTAGTTCCAGGACAGGCTCCAAAGCCACAGAGAAACCCTGTCTCGAAAAACCAAAATAAATAAATAAAAATAAAAACAGGCTAATTAAGTCAGACTGTGGGGGTGCACGCCTTTAATCCCAGCACTCGGGAGGCAGAGGCAAGGGAATCTATGTGAGTTTGAGGCCAGCCTGGTCTACAGAGCAAGTTTCAGGACAGGCTCCAAAGCTACACAGAGAAAGCCTGTGTTGAACCCCCCCCCCAAAAAGGAGAGAGAGAGAGAGAGAGAAAATAAAGTCAGGTAAATTTAAGTTATAAGAGCTAGTTAGGAATTTCATAATTAATAATAAGTTTTCATGTCGTTATTTGTGGGCTGGCAGTATAAAGTACCATTATAAATCTCTGAGTTCGAGGCCAGCCTTATCTACAAAGTGAGTTCCAGGACAGCCAGGGCTACAGAGAGAAACCTTGTCTCAAAACAAACAAACGAAATCCTCCTTATGACATTTAGCATGCGTAAACTGCTGCACACATGCCATGGCATGCATGTGGTTGTCAGAGGACAATTCCTGAGGTCAGTTCTCTCCTCCGACCATGTGGCTAGTGGAGCTAGATTTTCAGGCTTGGCAGCAAGCACCCTTACCTTCTGAGCCATCTTGCCAGCCCCGTAACCAGCAACCTTATCAAGAACACTCAGAATTCACCCACCATCTTAGGTTGAACGAGGCAAGCATTTATGTATCTGAAGGTCCCTGTTTTCCTTCCGTGTGGCTTCTGATAAAGTCACACTAATAAGAGAGACCGGAGAGGAACTGCGCCTGAGACTTCTTCGTTCTCTCACGTGATCACACAGAGGCAGCTGTAAGCTCTCGGGCGCATGGCTTTCCTAGCCTGCCACTGGGTGTGCAAAGCCCACTGCTGGGGCTGGGAAAACAACTCACAGTTCCTCCTCTTTCAACAAAATCCCCCACTAAACAGCCTGACTGCCACAAACCGCAGGTGGACAATTCAGGGCCAAATAGGAGGATGCTCTACAAGAGTTCATTTTCTTCTCAAACAGCTTACATTTTCTATTACGGTTATATTCTCCCCACACCTACTTTACAAAAGAAACTCGACCTTTAGATCGCCCACATTCAAGCTAGTGGAAAACTGCATTCTGACCTTTTTGACTGTACTGGTTTGCAAGCTGGTTTGGTTTCTTTCTCTCAAATAAGAAAAGAACAATTTCTACATTAATTTTAGCCTCTCATGAGTGTTGTCCCATGCTATTGTTAACTCTTCCCATATGCTTCACAATGTCACACTAGTGAATACTCCACAGAAGTTCCTCACTGATGAAGACACGAGGGGAGTAACTTAATGCCATGTGTGTCACATCTGAAGAAACTTCGCCTGTAGCTCTTCTCCATCACACACATCTGCAGAAGTGAAATCTCTCGGGCTGCTCCCATCAGCCTGTCTCACCAGGAACTGTAATGAGTGCTGTGGACACACGGGGAAGGGCAGGAAGAGCAGGGTGACTGTTCGTGTCAAAGGCAAAGTGAGCTACTCAGAAAGTTCATACTCACCTTTTCCCAAAATACAGAAGCGCACCGTCAGGTTGACGAAGATCCAGGAGAAGCCCAGAAGCTGCACGAGGTTGTACATGAACAGGTACCCTTTCTTCAAGCTTGTAAAAGCTGCAAAGCGAAGTAGGGCAGTGAGCTACTCAGTACAGTCCCAGAGAGACGCTCTGGACTCCAACCCTGGCTTCCACCTGGGTGGTTCTAAGCTCCCACACAATTATCTGGCCCATGTCTTCCTAGCCTGGGCTCCCTCTCCCATAAAGCGAATATGTTGAACTTTGCCTGCCAACCTGTGTGTTTACCTGCCTCCTTTCATAGACTTGGCCAGCTCAGGGGAAAGGTACCACCTGGCAACGAATGTAGGGAAACAGAGTTCCCTTCAGTTCTTGCTCTAGTTAACATAATCTACAGGTTTCTCTTCTCTGGAGTTTTACGAGTTTTGTTTTTGTGTTGAGATTGTGCAGACCAAACTAGTTCTCTAATAGAAACAATACTTGAAAACTAGTAATTCTGAGATTTGGTCCTGGCTGAACACAGTGTGCCAGACACCACAGAGAGCCTCATGGGGACACGAAGATAGTGAGAACATAAAGGCTGCTAAGAGCTTATAATTGGTTGAACAGCCACAAATTTTCAAAGAACATCTTCTGAATATTTATAGGTGAAAAAAAAAAAGAAATTCGGCGGGAAAGAGGCAGCGGGAAGGTCTCTGTGGCTACAACAGGATCTGAACTGTGCCTCTTAGAGACAGCAGGAGGAGGATACAGCCAGAGGCAGGAAGATGTCTACAGAGCCAGGGTTGTGAAAGGTGTGGCCCTATAGTCCTCTCACAAGAGAGGGGAAGAAAGGATGAGTCTGGGGCAGAGGGGGCGGGGCGTTCAGCTTTTGCTGCCCCACGCCAGTTGTGACATCGATATTCTCATCAACACTTGGCTAATGGCCACACCACACGTTTGACAGTGTGAGCAAACAAATGAGCCATTCTACAGGGCCAAAAAGTACCAGACCAAACACACTTAATCAAACTTCTTTTCTTCATAAAACAAAAATGTATACTTCTTTCCCAAACATAAAGAACCTTATCATCAGGAAACTGAATTTTGAAAAAACAGCTAAAACCTTGTCTAGCATCCTAAAATTCATGAATTTTAAGATTTTTTTTTTACTACATCTAAAGTTTAAAACACTAAAAAGAAATTAGTATAACTATCAAAGGTGGCCTTTATAAAAACAACTTTATTATTGGGTCAGTCGTGTTGGTGCCCAGCACTTTGGAGGCAGAGACAGGAGGATAGCTCTGAGTTTGAGGCCAGCCTGGTCTATGTATATATAGTAAGCTCCGGGCCAGCCAAAAGCTATTTTGTGAGATCTTGTCTCAAAAATTAAAACAAATGAACAAAAAACAAAACAAAACAAAAAACTGTTGTCATTACTAGTGGGCAAGCACATGTGCCACGGCTCAACTGTGGAGGTCAGAGGACAGCTCTGTGAAGTCAGTTTTCTCCTTCCTCCTTCATGTGGGTCCCAAGATTAGATACAGGTTCTTGCAGAGTGAGCATCTTCATCAAGGTGGCTTCTTACAGTGTTCTTTGCCCTCACTAAGTCTCTTTAGAGACTGTGTTTTTATTCTTTGAAGACTATTTTTCTAAATTAGTGGCCACTCGAATCTTCTTTAAAACTCATTTGAAACGCACAACACATACATGAAACACATACACTCAGAACCTTAATGTATAAAACACAAGATCATGTAAACTAAAGTAGAGCTTCTTGACCGACCTACCCCTCTAAGCATTACTGGAAACCCTTGAGGTACCAGAGAACACAATTTGGAAACCACTTCTCTAAAACTGTCTCCTTCCCTACTTATGGCATGCTAAATAATGCCTTTGCAAAGGTTTGATCTCATCTCGTTCTGTTGTTCACAAGCACTTTTCCATAGCCCAGTATGAGCCTGCTATTAGAGTCCCAGTTCTGGAGGACGGTGCCCACAATTAACTCACCCAGCCCCACACCTAGAGCTGCTCCGCTGCTTTCCAGGCAGCGTGTGTAATAGGCAGCTGCTGCACCATCACCAAATACATTATATATTCACTTACAGATCTTCTTTCTAAAAAACATTTGGCTAGATAAAATGAAATTCTTTTCTAAGATTCTGAATAGCTGGGCAGAATAGGCATATGTCTTTAATCCCAGCACTCGGGAAGCAGAGGTAGGCAGATCTCTATAAGTTCAAGGCCAGCCTGGTCTACAAATTGAATTCCAGGCCAGCCAGAATTATAAAGTGAGACCTTATCTCAAAAATAATAACAATGACAATACTAATAACAATAATAACTCTGAATAGGGGCTAGAGAGCCAGCTCAGTGGCCAAGAGTACTTGCTGCTATTACAGAGGACCCTGGTTTGGTTCCCAGCTCACAACTGGCTGTAACTCCAGTTTCGGGAGAGACAATACCTTCTTCTGGCGTCCTAGAGTACCCCACATGCACGTGATACACAGACACACATGCAAACACTTTGCATTTCGAGAGCTGATAACCACAGGCATCTACAGCACAGCCCTTCACACTTAAGAGAGAGGAGACACCAGGCTGCAGGTTTGGGTGCCGTCTGCCCCTAGTCCGCCCAGGAGACGGAGGTTCTTGTCTGCTACATTAGTCTTGGTTTACTCAGACAAGGCTAGTCCTAAACAGAAAGGAAGCATCTTTAGAGGTAAGGCTTTGTTGTGTGTGCATATCGGAAAAACTAACCCAGACTCACCCAAGCATTCCTCAGTGTGAATTTCCCCCTCTCCTGCCCTGCCACCACCCCAACTCCATCACAGGTTAACTGGGAGCCACTTACTTTCAGGGGAGCCTTCGCTTTCTAGTCTGAGTTTATTTAGCCGTTCTTCCTCCTAGGATGTAGACAGAAATTTTCCAAGAATACAAGTTAAAATTCCTGTATGCTTACAAAAGGCCAGGTGTGGGGAAAGAGATCGGACCCCTCAGGCCACCTCCTTCTCTTGTGTTCCATGCTCTGCTGAGGAGATTGTCCCAGATCACAGCTTTGGATTTGAGCATAGATACTTACTCAACTAATGGCTAATCAACTAGTTTCTGACGACTGCCTGGGACAATCTTTACTCTTACAGCTGTAAAGGACACCCTTTGGAGACTCGTTAGAGCAACAAAGAACAGCAGCTGAAGGCAGGAAGTGCCATTTCATTTTTTTAAGATTTTATTTACTTATGTTTTAATTAGGTGTGTGTGTATGTCCATGTAAGTACAGGTGCCAGAGGAGGCCACCAGATCCCCTGGAACTGGAGTTAGAGGGGTATTGTAAACCATCTAATGTGGGGGCTGGGAACAGAACTCAGATCCTCTTCAAGAGCAACACTTCTAGTATAAGGTATATTTTTTTCCCCAGAAGCTAAGCTCATGTCCATGTCCAGGTTCAGTGTAAACTTACGTTTAGCTTAATACACAAACAGACACAAAGTTGCATGTCTAAGTATATGTATGCGTGAGCATGTACACCTGTATTTCCTCACTGTCAGCTGATCGGGCTGCTAATATCACCCTCCAAAAATAAAACAGAGATGGCTCAGTGGTTAAGAGAACTGGCTGCTCTTCCAGAGGGCCTGGGTTAGAGTTCCAGCACCCACACAGTGACTCAAAACCATTTGCAGCTGGGCGGTGGTGGCGCATACCTTTAATCCCAGCACTTGGGAGGCAGAGGCAGGCGGATCTCTGTGAATTCAAGGCCAGCCTGGTCTACAAGAGCTAGTTCCATGACAGGCTCCAAAACCACAGAGAAACCCTGTCTCGAAAAAAAAAAACCAAAAAAAAAAAAAAAAAAGAAATGGTTATTCTAGGACTGAAGCAAAGGATATACAAGCTACACCTGGGGTAGATTAGAGAGTGCCAAAAAGAAAGAAAGAATGAGGAGAAAAAATAAAAATAATACCCTACAATGAAGCCCCTCTGTATGCTTTTAACATGTTTTATTGCCACTGGTTAATAAAGAAGCTACTTTCGGCCAATGGCTTAGCAGAGTAAAGCCAGGAGGAAAATCCAAACAGAGATGGAGAGAGAGAGAAGGCAGAGTCAGAGAGACACCATGTAGCTGCTGGAAGAAAAAGACGCATGTGCGCCAGTAACGGTAAACCTCATGGTAAAATATAAAATAATATAAATGGGTTGATTTAGATCTAAGAGCTAGCTAGAAATGGGTCTGAGTGGCCGGGAAATGAATGAGTGGCCACCGTGAAAGAGCCTCCAATACCCACAGCGGGAATGAGTTGATCAACAAGAACAGTGTTAGATTATAATCCTAAATATAAAATAATGGAAATGACCGAATAAAGAAACAGGAAAGAACAGGAGAATTTCTCATGTAGAGAATTTTCAAACAAATGACATGGAAACATATCTCCCCACTCTGAAAGTGCGATCCACATAGCGACTTCCTTCCAAAAAATACCGCAAAGAGCGGGGAGAGGACCCAGATAAGCACGGCCTTGGCCAGCAGTGCTCCGACAGAAACCATCACTTTGACCTGACCCTCAAGCAAAACCACAGGAACCCCGAGTGAAGCAGCTTCCCACACTTCCATGGTGGGTACCCTACGATCCTGTCACCAGGCCTCCCAGCCAGTGTGTAATGTGTCCCCATCCTATCAACCCCCGCGATTTCCATCTTCAGTAATGATGGTTTAGCAAGCTTACTCACCTTGGCTCTCAGTTCCATTTCTGCATCGGATTCATCCAGCCAGCGATCAAAGTCAGGGGCCAAAAACAGTGGGCGCTTCTCCTGCTTCGTGAGCCTCTCCCACCACCGGCTCACCTTCTTCTGGACTGTGATGTTCACCTGCCTCTGGGTCAGCTTGTGCACCGGCTAGGAGGGAAAGTGAGAGTGTCAGAACTCCCTTCCATGCACTGACTGCACCACACTGGAGTGGCTCCAGAGAAGCTTCTCTGCTTCTGCAAGGCATGACAGACAATGGGGAATATCCTAGGCAAGGGCAGTTGCAAAGAACAGCGAAGTCTTTCTCTGATTCTGTTCTAGCGTCTCACTCTATCTCCATGGCAGCCCATGACATGTGCTCAGGCCCTAGCCAGGGCTATCTGAGCGCTCTCAGAACAAGCCTCTGCACAAGAGGACGCAGTAACTCAAGTGCCCAAGCAAGAAATATGAATCATCAGCCTCCCGAGGCTAAAAGAAGGAAACTGCTTTTACACTCCCAGAATTTTCTTTCAAGACCAGCTACCTTTGTCCTCTCTGCTCACTACGATCCTTACTGCCAGAGTGACTGAGTCTCATGAGAACCTCACGGGGAGGGCTTCAACCATCTGTCACCCTACTCTCCCCGGCCATCACTAAAAGAAGAGAACACCAGAACTGGGAGGGATCTAGAGATTTCACCTGAGCCTTCATCTAACACGTGAGCAAAATGGAAGTTCACATGACAAATAATGGCCAAAAGCAGATGCGGCTCAGGCCCCCAGCCTTCCCATTCCTCTGCAGCTAACACCAGAGCTCGTTCCAAACACAACGGCATCACTCACTCCCCTTTGCTCATTATCCTCAGACCCTGCCCTTTCTCTCACTTAACAGCTAGTATGCACTTCCTAAATGGAAAGGCTATGAGAAAGCAGAGAACAAACCTCTGGCTTCACGAGGTCAAAGAACTCCAGGTGAAATTCATAGACGTTGTCTCCTTTGGCACCATGTCCCTGAGCTTCAAAGAAAAGAAATGTGGAGTTTTGTGAATTTGAGCAGAGCAAAGCCACCCAAAAATTAGCTTGCTACATTGCTTTGGATGTAGCTGGAGAGATGGCTCAGTGGTTAAGAGCACTGACTGCTCTTCCAGAGGAGCAGGGTTCAATTCCCAGCACTCACAGAGCAGCTCACAACTGGCTATGGGACCTGGGGAGTATAGAAGCATGAGGACAGAGCAATTCAACAGATGGATAAGCCATCCCAAGGGCAAACCTGAGTTCTATAAGCTTACTTGTGGTCTGTTTGGGACTATTTATGCTACCATAATACAGTCTGAAGAATACCCAGTAAAATAACAGGGGAAAAAGAAGGAGGAGGAGGAAGAAGAAGGAAAAAAGAAGAAGTTAGAAGAAAAAGGAACAAAGAAAGCCCCAGGAGGCACATAGATGAGATTTAACTTTCACATTTACTTTGATTCTAAATCCTGAGCAGAAAAAAAATCAAGAGTGTGTACCACCCTGAGTGGGTTGAGGCAGGCTGTAGGATTGGAATGTGGAGTCCATGAGAATATGCCGGTATGCACGATGCCCTGGGCTCAAGTTCCAGTACAAAGACAGAGTCAGAGGATGGGGAGAGAGATGAGTGAGAGATTACAGGGTAGATGCTGAATTATCTCAAAAACAGCTCTAATCTAAAAGCCTTCCAACCAGGGACAGAAAATGAAGACTGTCCGTTAGCAGTCCCAAATGCAACAGGGCAGAGGACAGGCAGAACTGCAGGAACCGTCCCTGAGGTGGCTGCACCATCCCTGAGCCAGGACATGGATCTTTGCCCAGGTGCCAGCGACCACTACATGACGCAGCAAGTCACATGGGACACCCCACCTTCTGCTCTCTGCTGCCTTCATTGACTCCCTCAGGTTTCCCTTCCCTGGCCACTTCAGTACACCTGCCTAATATTTGCTGAGTGGCTATAATACTCTAAGACCACACATTCCTTAAAGAAGCACATAGGCTGAACCCTTAGGCCTGCACTACCACAACTCTATCTTGAAAAACAGAACAAAGTGGGACTGGCTTTAAGAAAGTATACCAGGGTGGGTGGGACTGCAGGTAAGACGGAAATTGCACTTTTCAATAACCCCAGGAAGCCAGGCATGGAGGCTCATACATGTAGTCACATCACTTGAGAGGTGAACAATAGGATCAGAGAAGTTTACAGTCATCCTCAACTACATAGTTTGTAGCTAGCCTGGGCTACAAGAGATACCATCTTTAAAAAAAAAAGAAGAAGAAGAAAAGAAAGAAAGGAAAGGAAAGAAAAGAAAAGAGACAATAATTCTGAAAAACTAGAATGGCAAGAAAGTAAGGAGACCCATCCACTGGCTGCCTGTGAACACAGCCAATTGTCTTGGGCACAACAGGAAGCCTGCTCAGGAGCTACAGAGAAAACATGGGCTAGATTCTTGGAATCAAAGACCATCGGAACAGTAAGAGATTCCCAGGCCTATAATCCAGCACTCAGAAAGCTGGGACAAGAAGATCTAGAGTTCAAAGTTATCCTGGACTACATATAGCAGGATCATGGCTCAAAAAAAGAAAAGAAAAGAAAAGAAAAGAAAAGAAGGAAGGAAGGAAGGAAGGAAGGAAGGAAGGAAGGAAGGAAGGAAGGAAGGAAGGAAAAAGAAAAGGAAAGAAAAGGAAAAGAAGACATGTTCTGAAGATACAGTTTAGTAGCAAAGCGCTGAGGCCCTGGGGTTGATCTCCACATTCCTCAGCAAACATATAATGAGTTGTCTATTATAGAGTATTATTTTAAGATGTGTTACATTTGCCAGGCAGTTGTGGGACTTGCCTTAATCCCAGCACTCTGGAGGTGGAGGCAGGTGGATATCTGTGAATTCAAGGTTAGCCTGGTCTACAAAGTGAGTTCCAGGACTGGCTCCATAGCTACTGAGAAACCCTGTCTCAAAAACAAACAAACAAAAAGATGTGTTACATTTGCTTATGCCATAAAACATTTGTTTTAATGATGTAAAGATGTGTCGCATTCTTTTATATTGCATTTATTTAACTCTGTGAAGCTGTGATTCTTTGCTGTGTAAAACACCTGATGTTCTAATAAAGAGTCAATAATAAACAGCCAATAGTGAGGCAGAGGAAAGGATAGGCAGGGTTGGCAGGCAGAGAGAAAAGGAGGAACAAATGAGAGAGCAAAGGGAGGACGCCAGGGGCAGCCACCCAGCCAGTCAGGAGGAAGAGTGAAAGTAAGATAAACAGAAGAAAAGGAAAAGCCCAGAGGCAAAAGGTAGTTGGGATAATTTAAGGAAATCTGGCTAGAAATAAACCAAGCTGAAGCTGGGCATTTATAAGTAAGAATTTCTTTGGGAGCTGGGTGGTGAACCCTTAAAAAAGAACAAGGAGCAAAGAAAAAATAAAAATCAGCCAGGCAGTGGTAGCGCGCGCCTTTAATCCCAGCACTCGGGAGGCAGAGGCAGGCGGATCTCTGTGAGTTCAAGGCCAGCCTGGTCTGCGAGAGCTAGTTCCAGGACAGGCTCCAAAGTCAGAAAGAAACGCTGTCTCAAAAAACCAAAAACCAAAAATAAAAATCAACAACATTTTGGCCTACCAATGTGGGGCCAAATTTCCATGTAGGGCCTAAGAAAGCTGGTAGGGAAAAAAAAGGAAATTAAAAAAGGCTACAGCTCCTTTAAGATGAGCTGCTGTCCAACCAGCAGTGCTAAACAGAGACGAGAAATGGCAAGCTAAGTAAAAGCCACTTATGGCAACGCAGATACTGGCTTCCATAGCTAGAAAGGTTTAATGCAGTTCTCGGGCACGAGCCTCCAACCAAGCTGTGTCTCTAGGCTTGGCTTTCCCAACCTGAGAAGCAGGCGGAGCCGGTGGATAGAGCTGCACAGACAATCCAGGTGTAGCCTAACAGTCAAAAATGCCTAAAAGATACGCAGTGAAAGAGGTCCAGATGGAAAAATTCTAAACAGTTTCCAGCGTGTTGTTTTACAAGGTGTGTAGGCTTAAGAAAGAAAACGGGTTTAGTCATAGAAAAAATGAGTTTTAAAAATAAGTCTTTAAAGAGAGGGTAAAAGTAATATAAAAGAAATAAGCCACGTAGAGATGGGACATACATAGGGAGTCTAAGTCTTATAGAGTATTGTGTTGATTTTGAATTTTTTGAATGCTCATAGCAAACAGCGGCTAAGAGACCTGGAATTGAAAAAAAAGAAGGGACTGTTGAAATAAACCTGCCTATATACCTTAGGAATGCCTTCACTTTAAAAAAGCCAAAAAATGTATTTGTCAAGCGGAATCAAAAATGCTTTGGAGAAGTAATTTTGCTTTTGTTTACACAGGACATAAGAGGCTCATTCCAATTAACATGAATCTGGTTTGATCAAGAGAGACCTCCTGAAACTTGACAAGTGATTCAACAAAGGTCATAGCTGGTCTTCCTAGAACTTGGCCATTATCTCAAATTCTCTCACAGACCCTAAAAATGCCTTCACCCCCCCCAACACCCACATTCCCAAGAGTTGCATTATGAGTAGCTTTCGGTTATTTGATGGGTTATGGATGTTTGCTATAATTTTGGGACATAAAGGATAAAAAGACAACTATTAATCTTAGATATCTTGCATTGGCATGAATTTTAGCATACTGATACAAATCCAAAGTCAATTTTGTTACAATGTATATATGTTTCTACTTTTGTGTAAAGAACTTTTGTGTATTGATACAAATTTAGGGTAATTTTTGTTACAACACACTGTATATATGTTTCTACTCTTTAAAGAATTTTTGTATATTGATACAAATTTAAAGTTATTTTTTTACAATATATTGTACACATGTTTCTATTCTTGTTTAAAGTATTGTACCTATGCAGTTCATTTAAAAATGTAAGGTAAAATTTTAGTTGTTTTGTTTTTTTACTTTTTGGGACAGGGTTTCTCTTAGTAGCTTTGGAATCTGTTCTGGATCTGGCTTTGCCGACCAGGCTGGCCTCAAACTCACAGAGATCCACTTGCCTCTGACTCCCAAATGCTGGGATTAAAAAGGCATGCACCATCACCACCTGGCCAAAATTCTAGTTTTTGAAAGCTATTATTATAAACTATTGAGAATAATCCAGAAACATATATTAATATTCATTTATAACAGTCAAATTTGTAGCTATGTTAGACATGTTTTCTAGATCATACAGACCTATATATATAGCATTTTTAATGTTTTGTTAACTTAGGCCTTTTCATGACAATGAGAAATATCTGCTCCTGCCAGTATCAATTTATTTCAGAAATAATGGGCATTGAAGAAACTCCATAGAATTCTGCTTTCATTGTGGCAAGGTTAGCCACTGGGCAAAGAAACTGTTCTTGCTTTTGACTGCTGACAATGTGCTTTGCAGACTAGACATGCAGGACACATATGAAAAAGACTGTTGAACTTTGCCAAAGCAAGGCAGGGCAGTTCTTCAAAATTCCTGCTTCACGGAAAAGTCTGCCAGACCCAGAGGAAAGAGACTGACTAACTTTGACAATACAAAGCATGACAACCTTTCAAATCTCCTGCTTCACTGAAAAGTCTGCCAGATACTCTAGGCCTGTAGGATGAAAATTAATATCCTAATATTGATGAGGAACTTTGGGTGACTGTCCAGATAACAAGATGTTTCTGTTGTTAGGTAATATTACATCCTTCTGGGTCTTTGATGGAGTTAAAGACTAAATAATTATAGTTTTCCTTAGTTATGATAGAAAATCAGTTAAGTATAAAACTTTGGAGTCACTAAGATAGGATGGATGGGAGGATTTTCTCTGAATTTGTTAAATACAAATGGACTGAATATTGTAAATGTAATTCTTACTTGATAGCTGTTTTTGTTGTATTTAGTGTTACTATGTTAAAATTAAAACCTTTCATTTTTATTTAGACAAAAAGGGGGAAATGTAGACTATTATTTTAGGATGTGTTACATTTATTTATGCTGTGGAACATTTGTTTTAATGCTGCAAAGATGTGTTGCAATCTTTTATTTTGTATTTATTTAACTCTGTGAAGCTGTGATTCTTTGCCTGTCTAAAACACCTGAAGTTCTAATAAAGAGCTAAACGGCCAATAGTGAGGCAGGAGAAAGGATAGGCAGGGTCTGGCAGGCAGACAGAGAAGGAGGAAGGAAGGAGAGAGCAAGGTGAGGAGGACACCAGGGCCAGCCACCCAGTCAGTCACAGAGTAAGCGTGAAAGTAAGATATATAAAGTAAGAAAAGGAAAAAAGTTCAGAGGCAAAAGGTAGTCAGGATAATTTAAGATAAGGAAATCTGGCTAGAAATAAGCCAAGCTAAAGCTGGGCATTTATAAGAAAGAATAAGCCTCTGTGTATTCATTTGGAAGCTGGGTGGCAGCCCCCCACCAAAAAGACCAAAAGAATAAAAAGAGTAAAAAATACCAGCAACAACAGTTGTCTATCTTTGTTTTCACTATAACTGCTTTTTTTTCTAAATAAATTAAAATGTAAATACTTATGTGTGTGAGTGTCACCTGCATCTCTGTCTGTGCACTGTGCCAGCTTGGGTCACAGCCACAGCCACTGATGTGTGGCAATACTTGATTATAAGGAGGCATCCAGACGGTCCAAAACTCTGATTTTTAAAAATCAACACTGGGGCTGGAAAAACAGCTCAGCAGTTATGAACAGCTCATGTTTCTCTTGCAAAGGGCCAGAGTTCAGTTCCTAGCACCCATGTATGTGTTCACAACCATATGTGACTCCAGTTCCACTCATTCGGATTTTGTGGTCACACACACACACAAACACACGCAAACCCAGTTCTAAAATATAAATATTTTTGCAAAGTATGGTGACATGTGCCTTTAATCTCAGCACTTGGGAGGCACAGGTAGGGATCTCTATGAGTTTAAAGCCAGCTTATCTACATATTGAGTTTCAGGCAATGCAAGGCTATATACTTGAAACATGAGAGCCTGTTTCAAAAACAAAATAAGTAAATAAATAGAAAGATAAAATAATTATTTTTTTAAAAAAATCAAAAAGAGAAACCACCGTCAAGCCTTGGATCTCCACCGAGGGCTGCAGCCATCTGTCCAGATACTAACCTTTGAAATGCAGCACGTTTTCCGTGATGCTGACGGCAGGGTTCTGTGAAGAAAGACCAGGACACAAGAGACATTTTAACGTGGAGAAATTACAACAAAGCTGGAACTTCCTCCCCTCCTCCTCCTGGAGACTGACCTCCTACCCTGTGCCTCGCCACTAAGAGTGGGGAGTCTGTTCACATCTCTGCGGGTTTCTGTGTCTATGGGGACACCTAGCTGATTACATCCTCTTCCAAGGACTCTGAACTGCTCTAACTCTGCAAAATGATTAGGCTGTGAGTCAGTCCATTAGAAGGATGGTTAGGAAGGCAAGAGGCTATGTGAGATGGATGGGGGAACAGACAAATCTCTGAAGCTACAGCCCTGATGACTCAGTGGAATGGGTGAGTCACTTTCTGGGAGAAGAAAGCAAAGAACAAGACTGAAAATGGACGTGCAGGCAAGGGTTATCTGAGTTGAGAACAAACACAATGGGAACAGAGTGGTTGGGAACACCTTCACCAAAGTGGGAAGTACCAAAATAAAGACAACAATTACAACAAAGCTGAGCTCACAACAGCGTCTACAAACACGAAGCACACTGCTGTGGTTCCAACAGCCTCAGGCTCCACATCCCTTCAACTTCCAACTGAAAAGGAGGATCAGGCTCAAAATTTTCCAGATTTCTAGTTTATCCCCAGAAAGTGCTTTAATTTAATGCGCACCTTCAGCAGCCTGAGGATAAAAAAGCCCATCTCCTACCAACAATTCACGGTGGCTGGCTACGTGAGAGGTGGTACGGTCCCAGTATCGTAACTGATACATCTCTTTTTCTGCTTGACTCTCAGCTCTCTGTACTCGTTCACTCATCAAAGGAAGCCTCCAAGACCGAGAGGAGTCGGAAGAGAGGGTGGACCAGGTCAATGGACACCTACATGCTCTGTGCAGAGTGAAAGCTGAGTGAATCAACTTCACACAGAGGGCCAGAATCTGGGCAGTCTCTGAGACAGGAGGACAGACAGAAAACTAAAGACCTTCATCCAAGACAGAACTACAGGTAGTTATGCACCAGAGCACCAAGACACAGCTCTCCAAGTGCATTCCTGTGCCCTGACCACTCCCCAGCCACCCTCAGTACCCAGTACTCTACGTCTCCAATCTGAAGGTGCAAGTCCAGCAGAGGGGCATAAGATCCCAGCTTAAACCAGGGCATCTGCTCGGTACACAGACCCATAAGGCTGAGGACACGTGATGGATGACCCTGCCTTGACGCGTTGGAATTATGCAAGACAACAATCTCTATCCTAATTTCAGACCCACTCCCAAGAATTCACTAGGAGCTGTGTTGGGAACTGGGTCCCTCATCTTCTGGTATTGTGTTTCCAAAACAGATAAGGAGAGAAAAGTAAGATTCATCCCAGAGGGAAAACTGAACTAAATCTATAATCTCTTCCACTAAATATAGCAAGGATGACTCTAGTCTCATGTCAACCACTAGAAAAGGGGGACTACATCTCTGGGATATTGTGGGGGGGTCATTAGTAAGAGAAACAGGCACGCTTTGCACATTTTAATTTATTTGGTTTTTCACACTGCTGGAGAACAAACTTGAAGCCCTGTGCATGATGGGGTGGGTGCTCCACCACTGAACTATATATACTCCCCAATCCAACACACAGATTTCCATGTAAATATTATCATGGAGGCTACATAGTTCTGGGATGTCTTAGCGGTAAGTTTCCAACATAGGTCTTTCCTTATGTTCCACATGCCCTAATTCCATTGGGTAGGGGACCAAAAGAGGCTTGGGTGGCCTGGTTTTCTCTCCTCAGGCAGACAGATATGTCCAAGCAAGGCTGACATACTTGGCCATACCACAAGCTAAGTAGGTGGTTAAACATGTTTGTGAGCCAGAGGTTTCAGGTGCTAACTCAGCCAAAACAGAGCAGGCCCAGCCCAGTAGCACACTGTGCATGTTAAGTTCAACCTCTCCAAAGGTGATGGTCACGGAAGGACATCTTTCAGTTTTCGAAAGGCCTATAGAGGGCTGGAGAGATGGCTCAGCAAGTTAGAGCACTAGCTGCTCTTCCAGAGCACCCTGGTTCAATGCCCGGCACGCACATGGTGACTCACAACCATCTATAACTCCAGCCCCAAGGGATCTGATGCCCTCTTCTGGCCTCCTCAAGAACTAGTCATGCATTTAAAAAAAAGGGGGGGGGGGCTGGCGAGATGGCTCAGCGGTTAAGAGCATTGCCTACTCTTCCAAAGGTCCTGAGTTCAATTCCCAGCAACCACATGGTGGCTCACAACCATCTGTAATGAGATCTGGTGCCCTCTTCTGGCCTGCAGGCATATATGCAGACAGAATATTGTATATTTAATAAATAAATAAATATTAAAAAAAAAAGAACTAGACATGCACGTGGTGCATAGACGTACACACAGAGAAAACGCAATAAACCGTATACATTTAAAATAGCCGGGTGTGGTAGCACACACCTTTAATCCCAGCACTCACGAAGCAGAGGCAGGTGGATCTCGAGCGTAAGGCCAGCCTGGTTGGTCTATAGAGTGAGTGAGTTATAGATAGCCAGAACTATGACTATACAGTGAAACCCTGTCTTGAAAAACAAACTAGTTAATTAAAAAGGCTTATTCCAGAAACAAATTCAAAACTGAGGGAGGGTGGGAGGAAGGGAGACCCTGTGACAGTAATAATCTTGGAGGATATAACTTAACATGGAAGAAGGCTGTGTTGCTAGGTGAATGTAACTTTAATATTGTTATAGCTACCTGGTACACTGAAACATGTATCATTATGAGCCAATAAATTGCCTAAAGGTTTTAAATGATACCAGCATAGCTGCACTAGAGAGGAGCTGAAGGCTGCTCTTCATGACTCATCAATCGATTGATTGATTTTGTTGAGACAGGGTCTGTCTATGTAGCCCTGACTGTCCTTGGAAGACCAGGCTGGCCTCAAACTCACAGAGATCCACTTGCCTCTGTCTCCCAAGTGCTGGGATTAAAGACGTGCACCACCACCCCCTGTTGCACTTACTCCTACTGGAGACGGAGGCCCCTGCTGAGGCTACTTGAACATGAAGTCATGAGATGTTCCTTATGTGTGATATTGGGCGGTATCACCTTTTACGAGCCAGTTTTTAACTCCTAAGGACTTCTACTTTGTTCACTGTTCAAGCAACTGGGGATAGGAAGATTGATGTAGGAAGTCCTTCTGTAAATGTGTTGCTTTTATTGGTTAATGAATAAGGAAACTGCTTTGGCCTATAGCAAGGCAGAACTTAGCTAGGCGAGGAAAACTAAACTGAATGCTGGGAGAAAGAATGTGGAGTCAGGGAGAAGGCAGATGCCGGAACTTTACCTGGTAAGCCACAGCTTTGTAAGACTTTAAGACAATCCTAAAGCCATTTTTGACAATTCTGAATCCTCTCAGCCTCTGTGCCATAGTGCTTCCCCTCCTCCCCTGGGAACCAAGGACCTAACAGCTACACTCGCACGTACTCAGTTTCTGAACAATTACCCATATACGTATGCTTTGGTTCGGTCCCCTGGGAAACGGGGTCAAAATGACCTCTTACCTCATCTGATCTGGCAACAGCTCTCCAGTCAATTATTGGTAATAGCCCTTTTGAATAAGCCAATCAGAATAGTAAAAGAACAACCTCCCTTGCTTCTGTGGCCCCTTTAAAAGTAGACTGTACCAGCTATTCGGGGTCCCTCAGCTTCCTGAATGCTGGGGGACCCTGTCATGACAGAATTAATAAAATCCTCATGCTTTTGCATCGGCTGTGGTGTGTGAGATGGTATCTGGGGGCGACTCCTTCTCGGTGTTTGGACGCTAGAGTCCAACAGCTTCATGGCAATACACAGATTAACGGAGATGGGTTAATTTAAGATATGAGTCAGCCAGAAATATGCTTAAGTTATTAGCCAAACAGTATTGCAAATATAATGGTTTCTGTGTGATTATTTCGGGGCTGAGCAGCCAGGAACAAACAAGTGGCCTCACACAACAGAAGGTGAAGTGAGTTTACTTCTAGTTAGCCTGACCTAAGGGTTGGGAAAGACTTCCAGACTTCCACCCTTGACAGAGGTTGAGTTTTGATCTAAAGGACAGTTTATAGGGGAGACATTCCATGCCATGCCTGGGGAGATTTTAAACTCTGACCTTAACTTCTAATTCCCTGCACCTTGTTGGGCTGCCAACACTGATTGATGTTCAAGTTCACTTAACCAAACAAACAGACTCAGGGCAAAAGCTTTATCTGAGTTCCCAATTTCACACCTACTTATTTCCTGACTCCTTAAATTTTTGTTGTTCATCCCCCACACACACACCCTCTTTCTAAACAGGGTCTCACCATTGACACTGAGTGGCCTATAACTCGTTGTGTAGACCAGGCTAGCCCCAGAGAGTTTTTGATATTTTTATTTGATGCTTTTGTTTTTAATAGAAAGGCCAATTTGCACAAGCCAGCCTTTTACTAAAAAATGAATAAGCCCTTGCTTATGAAAAGCATATGGCTGGAGAAAGGAGCAAAAGATGACCTTGAAGTCAGTTAGATTTTGGTTCATATCCTACTTTGATCATTTTTATTTGCCTCTCTCTTGCATCTTCAGATTCACAACCCTTCAACCAGTGTAATTTTTTTTTAATATTTATTTATTATGTATACGATGTTCTGTCTGTGTGTTGCCTGCAGGCCAGAAGAGGGCACCAAACCTCATTACAGATGGTTGTGAGCCACCATGTGGTTGCTGGGAATTGAACTCAGGACCGTTGGAAGAGCAGGCAATGCTCTTAACCTCTGAGCCATCTCTCCAGCCCAACCAGTGTAATTTTTAAAATAATAAGACTACTTAGCCAGGTGGTGGTGGTGCACGCCTTTAATCCCAGCACTCAGGAAACAGAGGCAGGCTGATCTCAGTGAGTATGAGACTAGCCTGGTCTACAGAGCTGAGTTCCAGGACAGCCAAGGCTACATAGAGAAACCCTGTCTCGGAAAAAAAAATTAAAAAAGTAGATTTCTCATAGGCCAGCGAAATGACTCTATGGGTAAGAATATTTATAGCCAAGACCTGAGTTTCATCCCCAAAGCCCACATGGTAGAAGGAGAGAACCAACTCCTTGGGTTATCACCAGACCTCTAAACATGTGTCTTGTGTGTGCGCGCGCACACACACACACACACACACACACACACACAATAACAGAGGAGGGAAGTTGAACAAAAACCCCACTTACTATACTGAGCTTGGAAAAACACATACAAGGTGCTGACATTAGCAAGCACTTGCAACCACACCGCTTTCTTCCTCCTCTTTTGGTTTTTCAAGACAGGGTTTCTCTGTGTAATAATCCTGGCTGTCATAGAACTCGCTCCATAGACCAGGCTGGCCTCCAACTCACAGAGATCCGCTTACCTCTCCTCCTGGGTGCTGGGATTGAAGGCGTCACTGGCTTCTTTCTCCTCTTAAAGCATCTAAGTGTCCATGCCTGCAGGATGTCAGTTGTAATGCCTTTCTTCCCCTCACCTCCAACAGCTTCTTTCCTGAACTCACCTTTGTTACAGTACTTTCAACACTGTTCTGAGTTATTGTTTGTTAGTTTTTCTGATCCTCTGGACTTGCGCTGCTTCACAGCAGGAACCTGGTCATGTTTTGCTCTATACCCCCAAGCCTCGGTAATTGCTCAAGGAAGTCAAAGTAAAGCAACGCACCCACTTTCTTAACCTCTGACACAAGTGCAGAGTTGGTGAACTTTCTACACTGTGGGTTGCCCTTCTCATTCTCATCATGGATATTTAGCTTTGCCTGTGTGTGATGAGAACCTGTGCAGCAGAGTTAATGCGGCAGGCCTGAAGCCGCAACCAGGAAGCAGTTCTGCAGGAAGTCTCAGAGACAAGGACCCGTGCAGGTGGAATCCAGACATGAAGACCCACAATGACTTAGATCAGACTTCTCTCCATCTTTATTCCATGTCTTGAGAGGGAGTCTTGAATGTACCAGCTACTGCTTTCCATGGAAGGATTTCCCAATAACTTTTCTCTCCATGTAATAATCCCACATTTTCACAAGGATCATTTTTTTTTTCAGCGCCAGGAATGGAACCCAGGGCCTTGCACGTGCTGGCCAGGCACTTTGCCACTGCATGGCATTGCCAGTCCTTGCATGGCTTCTTTAAAAAAAAAAATATCTGGGTCATTGTGGTGCACGCCTTTAATCCCAGCACCTGGGAGGCAGAAGCAGGTGGATCTCTGATTTTGAGGCCATCCTAGTCTTCAGAGTAGGTTCCAGGACAGCCAGGGCTACACAGAGAAACTGTCTCAAAAAACACACAAACACTACAAAACTCTTACAAGACATCAGGTTTTCCCAGAGGGATGTTCACTGAAACCCCACCTGTTTGGTTACAAGTGTGTTTCTGGTAGCCTCTAACTAGACAATGACAGACACCTTTAGTAAGATCTGAGATTTCAACAATTAAAACAACACAAAAGAACACTGCAATGGATGAGGGGGCATGTACCTTAGTTTAAACAGCATCCCTTTTCCATCCTATATAAAATAATGGTGCATTTTGCAACCAGTTAAGTCTAAGGTATCATGAATTTCTAATTTTCAAAACAAAATACTGTACTGAACTCTACTGACTCTTTTTTCAAAACTCTTTATATGTGGAAATTGTTTATGTACAAAAAGGGACTCTTGATTTGGGCTCTAAAATTATTCTAGTCTTAGCCATTTCAGTAAAACACCATTGGCTACTCTGGGCTTACATCAAAATCATTATGGCTAGATGCTGGTTCTTTCCTTTCTCTCCCTCCCCATGTCTGATTGATGATGTATTTCTCTCCACATATCTCACTTTGTTCACAGTCTCCAGCTCCACGGTCGTCTCTAGATGAGCCACCTTACTTTTCGTCCATACTATTATAATAACCTCCTTTTTAAAATGCTCTCCCAGGGGCTGGAAAGACGGCTCAGTGGTTGTGAGCACTAGCAACTCTTCCGGAGACCTGTATTTGATCCCAGCACCCACACGGCAGCTCACAAACTGTCTAAACTCCCGTCTCAAGAGAGCTGATGCCTCCATAGCTTCCATAGACACTGCATGCACACAGTGCACAAGCATACATGCAGACAAAAAATCCATACACAGAAAGTAAAAATAAACCTTCAAAAGGAAAAAAAAGGATCTTCCAAAGCCAGCTCTGTAATCCTTCTACCCAGAGGTAGAGGCAGGAGGCAAAGAAGTTCAAGGTTATCCTCAGCTACAGAGCCAGCCTAAGATCGCCCTGTCTAAAAGAAAGGGGGTGTCCTTTTAATTTCACATCATAATGCTCCATTAAAAGCCACAGAGCAGATGCAGAGAGCCACCCCCACACACACACACACATACAAGGTGCTGGGATGCAAACACAGGCCCCTGCCACAGGCTGTCAAGTACTCTACCACTGAGCTGTACCAGCAAGCCCCTGAGCAATTTTTAAAACACAGATCCTAAGGAGTCATCTTTCTGCTCAGAACTCCTCAATAGTTAAATGAGAGCCAAGCTCCTTGCCATGGTAACAAGACTTTACATGACCTACATCTTTAAACCCTCCCCCTCTCCCTCTTTTCCTTACAACACCCCACACATACTAATGTCCTTTCTGTTCCCCTAGAGCCCTCCAAGTCCCAGGCCTGTGTTTAAGTCTGGGTACTAGTCAGAATGTTGTATCTCTGGGTTTCTTTTCTTTCCGCCCCCCTCCAACCCAGTTGTGCCTCTTTGTCTATTTTTGTGTGTGACACGGAGGATCAATCCCATGGATTCAAAGAACACATTCTTCCTCTGAGCTACAACGCCAATCCTACTCCATGCCTCCTGCATAACTCTTTATCCTTCCAGTTTCTCTTGGTTCAAACATCATTTCCCCATAAAGCCTTTCTTGACTGCTTAATTTAAAACCGCCCCTACCACTTCAGCACTGTATTTTCTCCATGGCACTCATCTAGACAAGGCTTTTACTCAGCAAGCTATCCCCTGTGCACCCACAGCAACCTGAAAATGCCACTTCATATTTCATCAAGTACCTAGGTACATGGCCTTATACCTGAATCAATTCAATGGACCGAGTTTACCACTTTATGAGTATTTTTGTTTTGTGATTATGAACAATGTAGAGTTTCTAAATTTTATTGTGAAATATTTCAAGCAATTAACCAAACACTGAAAACTATAACAAACATTGCCATCCATAACTAGTATCCGCTGACGTCCTGCTCTATTTATGGCTTAAAAGGAAATAAAGCAGACACTAATGCAGTCGTAATTAGTTAAGCATATCTTCAACTCAACCAGACACTACCAAACTGATTTTCAAAAGAAAAAAAATTACCAATGAATACTCATACTAACTGTATTAAAAATGCCTCACTGAGCCGGGCGATGGTGGCGCACGCCTTTAATCCCAGCACTCAGGAGGCAGAGGCAGGTGGATCTCTGTGAGTTCGAGACCAGCCTGGTCTACAGAGCTAGTTCCAGGACAGGCTCCAAAGCCATAGAGAAACCCTGTCTCGAAAAAAAAAAATTGCCTCACTGAGGACCGGAAAAACAACAACAGTAACAAAAGTCTCATTTGGGCCAGAATATCTCAGTGAGCAAGGAAGCTTTCGGTCAAGTTCTAGTCCCTGGACCCAATGCGGAAGGAGAGAGCTGACCATGCAAGTTGTCCTCTGATCTCCACACATGCACTGTGTCTCAAACTTACACACACACACACACACACACAATTTTTCCCCTTAATTTGAGACCGGGTCTCACTATATAGCCCTGGCTAACCTGGAACTTGCTATGTGGACAAGCTTACTCACCAAGCTTTTCCTTTAGGGTTTAGGCTTTGGTTTCTTAGGATACTCTTCCGTGTCTAACACCACAGTCTCCTCGGCTCTCTTCAGCAGCTTCACTTCATGCATGCAGTTCACTAACCCACTTGAAGATGATTCTTGGGAATGACACAGACAGGAATCCTATCTTTCTGCCATTTGGATTAATAGTTCTCCTAATCCAATTTTCTGAAGTTTATTCAGAAAAGCCATCTTGACCGTATGATATGTAGACAGGTCTGCTAACGGTGACATTCTGCTTCACTGTCTCTCATCTAAGACTCAGCGTCACACAGCCCTATACCTCCACCTGCCTGGGTGGCACACTAGAATTTACAAATCACCTTTTTTGTTGTTGTTTTGTTTTGGTTTTTTGTTTTTGAAGAAAGGGTTTTTCTGTGTAACAGCTCTAGTTGTCCTGGAACTAGCTTTGTAGACCAGGCTGACCTCGAACTCACAGAGATCCGCCTGCCTCTGCCTCCCGCAAGCTCAGATTAAATGTGTACACCACCACCGCCAGGCTCACAAATCACTATTAACACCAGTTCAAACATCAAAAGGGCCCTCCCTGTGAATTAGATATTATTATTCACATTCATGCAAATGAAGAGAATGAGGCTCATATTATTTATGGTCACCAGCTAGTAAATGGAAGAAAGGGGGCCCAAGTTCACACTTTCGATGACTTCTCTACCAGACACTGACAAAAAAAGGTATCTTTCAAGCAGAGCTGTGCATTGTCCAAAACAACTGAAATCTTGCTAAATGATAAATGAGCACAGGCTTGAACAACTGTGGTGGCTGAGGCAGACCTGTCCATTGATGCTGCCCTTCAACAGAAGCCACCACTCCCCCGCTGCCCCTTTGCACAATGCCACTGTGAAGCTGTTTCTGCACACAATTCCTGTACACAAAACCAGTGGCTTCTCATCAGTCACTGACCCTGCAACCCGAAGACTGATGTGACAACTGGACTGTGTCCAACGTCCTGGGGGTGGGGGCAGAACGGATCATCCCCAACGCTTTGAAACCCACTCATCAACTGGAGGACATGCTATCAGAGGCAAAGAGGTATTAGAGCTGCCCCAGAGCCCAGAACCTTTCCTTAAGGACCAACAAGAGTGGGTGTCCTTAAATGGTTTGCACTGAGCAAATGAATTGCTTCATCTCGAGTCAAAGCCTGAGCTAAAGCTCATTTCAACACAACTTGAGGAGATTAATCAAGAAAACAAACAGGCAGCTCT
Source organism: Microtus pennsylvanicus (assembly GCF_037038515.1). Lineage (NCBI taxonomy): Eukaryota > Metazoa > Chordata > Mammalia > Rodentia > Cricetidae > Microtus > Microtus pennsylvanicus. The sequence continues at coordinate 55,595,220 of NC_134581.1, read as the reverse complement.
TGACAGTCACTAAGTTCACAGCCAGACCAGCTGAACATTACTATCTCACGGAATAACAACTTCTGAAAAGAGTACTCTGAAACCTCAGCAAAGTGAAACAAAACCTAATGCAGAATTCTGTAGAAGCACAAACATCTGGTCTGTGCCCACCAAAAAATACCAGACACCCTCCTCTCTCGGCCACGGTTGAATTCTCAGGTAGGCCTCTCCTCATCTTTTGTTTCAGACCCGCCGGTTTACCCACAGCCTCTAAGCTACAGCGAGCTCCCTCTTCCATTTGCATTCCCAAGCACCAAGGCTCCAATCCCTCTTAATAGATGCTATCACCCCCGGCTGTGAAGAGAGTAGTTACAATGAACTTGGCTTTAGCTACAGGTGAGCACTCTGGAAAGTTCTCCCAGTACCAAGTAGACAGCAAGTCATGCCATTTCTGGAAGTCACCTCCAGTCCAATGAAAGAGAGGCAAAGAATTCCTTTAATGCCAGGGACCTGTTTCAACACCAAACCCCAACATTATCAACAGACATATTCATGAACAGACCTTTATGGTTTTGTGTAATATGCTTCCTTATAGTCAGAATGCCCTGGGAAAGGGGAGCTTGTCTGACTCTCCTCTATAAACCTGTAGTATCTTACACACAGTACTGACATGTTGCTTTAAAATGCCTCAGAATAGCAGATGTGAACCCCAGAAAGATAAAACCTCCATGTGGGGTGAGAGACTTCTTCCAAAAATTTCTTTAAAAAGATTTTTGCTCTCCAAAAGAAAATTCCACCTTTTCCTCCAAACTCACGACTCTCCCTGTTAACATATTTCAAACGTGTACCCCTGAACATAGTGGTGCACGCCTTTAATCGCAGCACTCAGGAGGCAGAGGGTGGTGGATCCCTGAGTTCAAGACCAGCCTGGTCTACATAAGTTCCACACCAGACAGAGCTATGTAGGAAGACTGCCTCCAAGATATAAAAATTTAAATGGTTTTTCCCCCCCTATTTTAGCAAAGAATCCTGTAAGAGAAAGAAAACAAAGAGAAGTATTCATCCTATTCTAGAAAAGCATAGTTCAGGTTAGCTTAACACTTTAAACGGCACTCCATGCAATGTCACTGCTTACTCAAAGACATTCTGCCAGAATTATCTTCATCGTTCACAAGGGGAAACAATTTACATTCCAGAAGCAAAGATTAGACTCAACTGGACACCCAGTACCTAGACCCCCAAAGGAAATATGCCAGCTGAATTGATGAATACAGAAAAGTGTCAGATTATGAGCAAGAAACAAAAGTAGAAAGAAGGTCGTTCGACTACCCTGGATGTCAAGGAGACTAGGGAGTAAGGATGGCTGTAGAAAGAACATTCCAGACCAAAACCACTAGCTCCACCATGACCAGAATACTCAATGGTCTCGCTAGAGACACGGAAGTTCCCAGGGATTTGATATGCTCACATTAGCAGGCAAATGAGATGAAAATTGTGCTTAATGTAACAAGATAATTTCTTTATGCAAAGCTGAGCTCACAGCCTTAGAGAGAGGATGGAAATTATTTCCTTGGAGGGGGGGAATGTAGATTTCCACCACTGAACGGTTGAGGGGTTGTCCCCCCACCCCCAGCTCAGCAGCGGGCCTTGAGAACGTCAGTGGGCCGCCCTGGCTGGATCTCAGAGTCCAGTCATGGCCCAGGAGGCCACTGTCACACCGCACCTCACACCCACAGAGCTCATCCCGCGTCTCTGAGGACCTCAGGCAACCCGCGAGCCAGCGGCCGTGCCTCCAGGACCGGGATACGGCTCCCCAGGGCGCCTGCCAGGAACAAAGGAGAAGCCCGAGGCCACGCGCGAGACCCCCGACGGCACCTGCAGCCCTGGGAGGAGGCCGGGCACCCCACTCGTGGCTTCCACTGGCGCAATGCAGGAGCGCTTACAAGCAAGGAGGGCGGCGGGTACCCGGGGCCGCGATCCCGCGCGCAGCCCGCAGCCTGGCCTTTACCTGCACGTCACTCAGCTCCACGCGCAGATACAGCTCACGGTGGCGCTGAGCCCAGTAGACGTGCGGCGTCAGCACCTGAGTCTCCATGGCCCACGCTGTAGGAGGAGCGGGGAGGTTCGGCTTGCTGCGCCTCGTTACTTCAGCCTGTGAGCCGCTGGAGCTGGCCGAACGCAGGCCGCCAACCTCCACGCTCCGCAGCCCGCAACTGTCTCGAGGTGCCCCACGCTCGCGACCTGCGCTTGCGCAGTGAGGACGGGGGGGCGGTGCAAGCGGGGCGGGGGCCCGGGTGGGGGCGGGACGGCGACGGTGGGGGGAGGGGGCGGGGTGCGAGGGACGGCACCACGTGATCAGATCAGCGGCGGGCGCTGCGGCCTTGGGATCTGAGGCTTCCTGGCTGTGCTTCGGGAGGATCTGAGGCTTCCTTCCTGGCTTCGGGAGGATCCTTGCAATAGGATGTGAAAGCGAGTGGCTCTAATCTTCAAGGCGGAGCGGCGTGGAAGAGGCTGTATGCAGGGCAGAGGCAGGCGGATCTCTGTGAGTTCGAGACCAGCCTGGTCTGCAGAGCTAGTTCCAGGACAGGCTCCAAAGCCACAGAGAAACCCTGTCTCGAAAAACAAAAAAAACAAACAAACAAAAAAAAAAGTTATTGCATGTGAACTCAGCATTTGATGAAAGTGCAATCCCTCTCTGGGCTTCAAAGCCACAGGTAGACAGAACAGACCCCTAGGTCGGCTAATAAAAAAAAACACCTTTCAGCAATGATTGAGGAGCTGCACTTTGTGCTCTTAAGTAGTTGGCCACTAGTCACAGGATGGTGTTGAACGCTCAGAACGTGGCTAGCGAGGCTAAGGAGTTGATTTTTTTTTTATTTACTAGGTAATGTAAATAGTTTATAACGAATGGCTAGTCTGTTTGTTGAGCAGTGAAGGCTTTCTTAAACAGGAAGCCTGGGACTAAGCGTGGTGGTCCCACAATACTTGGGAAGCAGAAGCAAACGGAGCTCTGTGAGTTCGAGGCCAGCCTGGTATACAAAAGCTAGTTTCAGGACAGGCTCCAAAGCTATAGAGAAACCCTGTCTCGAAAAAAAGGGGGGGAAAAAGAATTATCTGAAAGGGGGGGAGGAAGGAGGGAGGGAAGGAGAGAGAGAAAAAAAGAAAAGCCTGAACTAAAAGCAACACTAATGGCCTGGCAGTGTCTCATGCCTTTAATCCCAGTTCTTGGGAGGTAGGAGCAGGAGAATCTCTGTGAGTCCGAGGCCAGCCTGGTCTACAAGAACTAGTTTCAGGACAGCTAGGGCTACATAGAGAAACCCTGTCTCGAAAAACCAAAAGAAAAAAAAAAAACTACATTTCTTGAATGTCTCATCTGCATCCAAAATCTTCAATAAGAAAATAGAAAACATTTCTCTCTCCCACCTTGTGTGTGTGTGTGTGTGTGTGTGTGTGCGCACACACACACACACACACACACACACACACGACTGAGCTAGAAGACAACCCCAAGCTACATTCCTCAGGAATGCCCACATTGTCTGTTTTCAGGCAGTGTTTCTTATAACCCAGACCCTCCTCCAAACTTCCAGAGAGGAGGATTACTGTAAACTTCTGATCCTCCTGCTTCCAAAGGGCTGGAATCCATTGCATGCTGCACATTTTTGAGACAGGGTCTCTCATTGGTTCAGGACTTGCCAAGCTGGCTCATCAGCTAATCCCAAGGATTGCCTGTCTGGGCATCCACCTTGCCAGGCTCTTTTAGGCACTGAGGATTAAGCTGGTGTTCTCATACTTGTGTGGCAAGCATTTTACCTGCTGAATGTCATCTCCCCAGCCCTCCATTGTCACAGAAGTGCTGCTGTCCCATCTGAGCTTTGTTCCCAGGAAACATTTAGCTCAGTGAGTGGATAGCACAAAACACAGAGAAGTTAATATGCAAATTGCTGAACTCACAAAGGGAGGAAGTCAGAACAGAACCTAGGTCAGCTATGTAACCTTGTGACAGGGCACCCTTGAGAGCCAAACTGTAGGAGCAAAAGTAAAAGCTGTCTGGGGAAGGGTCAGTGAACAGGGTGTGTGTGTGTGTGTGTGTGTGTGTGTGTGTGTGTGTGTGTGTGAAGGCGAGTGTAAAAAAAGCACAAAGATTAGATTAGGAAACTCTTTGTTTGCTTTGGAGAAGTACTTTGGTTCCACCCCACAGTCGTACAGGAACCACGAGAGTTTATTAAACTAGAGGTCATAAAATACATTCCCAGAAAGAACCTCTCTGTGCCAAGGAACTGGTATTTGGCAACCCAGTTGGCAGTTAGTGCAATCTGCCAGGTAGAAGATAAGGACAACAGTGACCCTGTGAGCCTTGGACTTAAAATGAGGTATTGGGGCCAGGCAGTGGTGGCACACACGCCTTTAATCCCAGCACTCAAGAGATGGAGGCAGGTGGATCTCTGTGAGTTAAAGGTCAGCCTGGTCTACAGTTCAAGTTCCAGGACAGCCAGGCCTACAAAGAAACCATGTCTTGAAAACCCAATTTTTAAAAAAAAGACATGAGCAATCTTCAATGTTCAGTTTACAGTGACTTCCTATGTATGTATGTATATATATATGCCTGTGTAATTATAACCCACATCAAGATCTAACAAATTTCCAGAGGCGACCTCTTATCAGTATGACTTCCCTTCTTTTAATAATTACTAACCAGAACTAGATGACCATAGTAGTTTTTGTCTAATCTTGACATTCATAGAAATGGAACCTGTGGTGTGTATACTTTTGTGTATTTTTGGCTCCTTTCATGTGTGTATGCATCTGTGTGTGTGTGTGTTTGCAGGGATGGACACATGAGTGTGTAGGTAGGGATGCACATTTGCTTGTGGGCATATAGAAGCCAGAGGCCAGCCTTGGATGTTGCTTCTCAGGTGCCATTCATTTTGGTTTTTGAGACAGGGTCATTTGAAGCTGGAGAAGAGCAGTGGGCTAGGTTGGCTGACCAGCAAGCCCCAGAGATCCAACCTCTTCTGCCTCCCCAGCATTGGGATCACATGGGAGCTGGGATCTAAATTCAGTTCTAATGCTTGTACTGCAATCTTTTTTCTACCGCCCCAGCCTTATATTAAATAAATAAATAAGCCTTACTAAGGCTGAAGAGATGGCTCATCAGTTAAGAGGAAGGGAGGGGCTGGCACCAAACCAAACTCACGGCCGGCAGCCAAGCGGGGGAAGGAGAGGTCCTAAAACCAAACGTTGGGAGTGTCATATATCAATCAGTTGATTTCATTGGTTAAGCAATAAAGAAACTGCTTGTCCCTGATAGGTTAAAACATAGGTGGGAGGAGAAAACAGAACAGAATGCTGGGAGGAAGAGGAAGTGAGCTCAGAGACGCCATGCTCCCCTCTCCTGGGCAGAGAGATAGCTCTGCTCCCTGAGGCATACGCGATGAAGCTCCGACCCAGGATGGACGTAGGCTAGAATCTCTCTGGTAAGCTACCTCGTGGGCTACACAGATTATTAGAAATGGGCTAGTCCAGGTGCGAGAGTTAGCCTAGAAGAGGCTAGATAGAAATGGGCCAAGCAGTGTTTAAAAGAATACAGTGTCCGTGTAATTATTTCGGGTATAAAGCTAGCTGTGCGGGCGGCCGGGTGCCGGGAAAGTAGCCTGCTGCTCCTATTACAACACTATGTACTCCAGATTGGTCTCAAACTCAGAGAGCTGCCTGCCTCTGCCTCACAAGCGCTGTGACTAAAAGTGTGTGCCACACCCAGCTCCCAGGCTGATCCTGAATTCCTGCTGCTGGGACGATAGGGTCTGTGCTCATCTTAATGGACATCTGTGCTGTTTCTAGTTTCTAGCTATTATAAATAACACTGCTGTGAACACTTATGTGCCTATCTTCAGTGATTATAGACAATTCTCTTGGGTAAATACTTAGTGTGTGGGTGAAAGTACCACCCCAGCCCCTGCCACCCATCCTTGGAGCAGAAAGCTCCATTTCAAGCCCACTCCCCCTGGGAGTTGCCTTGGTCCAGACTCCACCTCCGGGAAAGCCTGCCAAGCACGGACCCCTCCCCAGGGAGGGTCAGGACCACTCCCACAGGCTGTTTAGGAGCTTTGCATTAAACGTGGGAATCTTTTATTTGGTCTAATTTGGTCTGATTGGAATTATTTGCATTAGTGGAGAGGGTCATCTTAAGAAATATACCTAACACTTAGGATGGGAATTACTAGGTCACAAGTAAAAAGTAAGCTTTAACAGACACTGATGAGCAGTTTTACGGAGCTTCAATAAGTTTACATTTACTGCCAATGTTTGGAAATCCTGTTACATATTTTTTGGTATTTTCAATAAGTTTGTCGATTATAAACTTATTGAAATCCTTTCAATCTAGCGTATTTAAAACCTGAGACTTATTTGCTGAACTCTTCCTATAAGGTGAAAGTTGCTGAAACATGAAATGCATTTTGTTTTAGCTACTTTATAAGCTCGGATGGATGGAACACACAGAGTCATCCTGAGTTGGCCACCACTGTTATACTGTAACATAACCTCTGGGCCAGAATTTCTGTGTCCATCTGATAAGAGACTCGGATATACTGCTCTTCAATTTTTCTCCTCCTCTCAGTCTTCTTATCATTCCCATGTCTACATCTACACCTCAGCAGTGCTGAGGTCAGTCCCAAGGGCCCATGTGCACATGAGACAGGCACTCTGCTGCAACCCCGGCTCTTGCGGTATTGGCATCTGTTTCTAAGTTTTTCTGCAAAGAAGCAGATCTAGTATTGTTGCAGCAGGCCGCCTCACAACATAGTTTGTGTTAATCTGCTGGCCTGGTCTATTACCTGTGTACCCTTTAAGAGACAAGCCCCGCCCTCTTCCAACCCCTCCCCTTCCGCTGAGGGAAGCAGATATCCCGCCTCCTCCAGCCTGCCCTCTCTCTCTTTCCATCTTCCTCCTGAAGATGTATCTTCTGTTCTCTTTCTCTCCTCCCCCCTCCATCTTTCTCTGTGCCTCTCTTCTTCCCCATTCTCCCCTTCCCCCTTCCCCTTTCCCCTCCATAACCCACTAAATAAACTATACCCACTTTCTCTGTATGGCATCTGTCTGTCTCTCACCCACTGCTGCTCCTTGTGGGACCAGCTGCTCCGCTGACCTGCTAAGGTCTCCCACCCACAGTTTATCTTAACCTTTCCATTGGTGCCGTGACTCACCATACCCATTTTCTCTGCATGGGATCTATCCATCTCACCTGCCACGGCAGCTCCTTGTGGGACCAGATGCCCCAGCAAACCCTCCAAGGTCTCTCACCTGCTGCCTCCCACCTGCCTGGGACCCACAGAGGCCTCGGGTGGTAGGACCCAGCTGCGTCTTGTGGCCTGCTGCTGCCCCTTGGGGAATTGTGCCACTTTATCTAAACCATTACAGTATGGACCCATCTTTCCAGAAAATTCAAGAGATCAGAGAGAGTGCTTAGTAGAGAGAACTCTAGCTTGATTGGTAGAATCTTTGCCTGGCATGCGTTGACCTGAATTTGACCCCTAGTACCACATAAATGAGGAGGAGTAGCAAACACATGTAATCTCAGCACTTGGGATGCTCAGAATTTTAAAGTCATCCTTGGTTACATTCTGAGTTCAAGGCCATCCAGAGCAAAGAAACAGACAAACAAAGGAAAAGAAATCAGAGGAGAGAGCAACACCAAGGGTAGCTATCAAGGGCAAGGAGGTAGGGTGGGGTGAGGGGGATAAGAAGGCAGTGCCAAGCTGAGGAGGGATGAGGCTAAAAGTTTTGAGATAATGTCAGTCAAATGAAAAAGATTGTTTGAGTGTCCTCTAGACACAACCTTCTTATCCCTGTTTGGCCCAGGTCTCCCTGCTCAGAGATCAGTCATTGCTACTGCAGGAAGCTTTTATTTTGTCCTTGACACTAGTGAAGGCTATGTCAGGGCCTAAGCCTACTTTCCTGTTGTTGGCAAGAGATACTGACTGGTCTTGAAGTTCACCTTTTTATAGACTCTTCTAATGCTTGAAGGTCTTTAAGGAGAGGTGAAGATGGGGATGTAGCTCACTTGTCCGGCATACGCAAAGCCCTAGCTTGACTCCACAAAACCATAGAACCCAGGGCTAGTGGCCCACTCACATATGGATATGTGAGTACTGCATCAAGTCTTTAGCAGAAAGATCAGTTTATCAATTACAGTCCAAAGGAAATCACAGTTGTCCCCACCTGCACTAAGGGCCTCCTTCCATACCAGCCATGCATGTGGGGTGTGACTTTTTCCTCATATTCTCTCCTTCCCACCTGATAATCCTGGTTCTCTTATCTGCTCATGTGATTGCCAAACACAGACACTTGGCAAATGTTCATGCATAAATAGTGCAACAGCAGTACGAGGAGGAGTAAAATGCATAGTAAAATGCATGCATCTGTTTGCATATCTTTTTTTTTAATATTTATTTATTATGTATACAATATTCTGTCTGTGTGTATGTCTGCAGGCCAGAAGAGGGCACCAGACCTCATTACAGATGGTTGTGAGCCACCATGTGGTTGCCGGGAATTGAACTCAGGACCTTTGGAAGAGCAGGCAATGCTCTTAACCACTGAGCCATCTCTCCAGCCCCCCTGTTTGCATATCTTAAAACATTACTATAAGAATATACATGAGGCCGGGCGATGGTGGCGCATGCCTTTAATCCCAGCACTCGGGAGGCAGAGGCAGGCGGATCTCTGTGAGTTCGAGACCAGCCTGGTCTACAGAGCTAGTTCCAGGACAGGCTCCAAAGCCACAGAGAAACCCTGTCTCGAAAAACCAAAAAAAAACAACAACAAAAAAAGAATATACATGAAAGGGCTGGAGAGATGGCTCACTGGTTAAGAGCATTGCCTGCTCTTCTAAAGGTCCTGAGTTCAATTCCCAGCAACCACATAGTGGCTCACAACCATCTGTAATGAGGTCTGGTGCCCTCTTCTGGCCTGCAGACATACACACAGACAGAATATTGTATACATAATAAATAAATATTTTTAAAAAAAGAATATACATGAAAGCAATCAGTTTGGGGCGAGAAGGAAACTGAATGCCTAGTGGACTAGGCTAAGAGAAAACATTTCACCACATACCTTTTTCCCCCCTTTGGTTTTTCAGAACAGGGTTTCTCTGCATAGCCCTGGTTGTCCTGGAACTCAATATATAAAACCAGGCTGGCCTTTGACTCATAGAAATCCACCTGCCTCTTCCTTTCAAGTGCTGGGATTAAAGGAGTGCGCCGCCACCACCCATCTACCATATACCTTTTTATACCTTAAAGCTGGTGTGTATGTGTATTCATGTATGTTATGCATATGTGGGGGGAATATGGAGGGTATATGTGAGTATGTGTATACATGCATGTGGAGGCGAAAAGTTGACATAAGTGTTGTCCTCAGCCATTCTCCACCTTATCTTTTGAAACAGGGTCTCTCATTGAATGTGGAGCTCATGGATTTCATTATGTTGCCTGGTCAGTAAGCTCCGGTGATCTGCCTACATGCGCTGGCTCAGCACCAGGTTTGCAGATAGGAACCACTGCACCTTACTTTTACAGGTACCAGAAGTCCAAACTCAGGTATCCATGCTTACACAGCAGGTTCTTCTAAACCGAGCCATCTCTCAGGCCTCATCAGTGTTTCTTGAATATATGTCAGTACACAACTATAAAAAGAAAAGCAGGAGAAAGCCCATGTTTTGTTATTGCATTTGGTGCATGCTATGCTCCGAACCTGGCCACTGTTTCCTATAGTTGCCAGCTCTCAGTGTGTGTGTTGCCTGGCTATGGTCATTTCCTCCACTAGATGCCCTGCTTTGGCATTGGAAAACATCCAGTATGATGTCTTTCTGAAAGGAAAGGCTTAGAACATGCTTTTTGGAGATTACTGGCAGATGAAAAGAAGAAGGGACTGTCGATGGTAGTAGTACCCAGTGCTAGAAAAGCTTTGGTGAAATTGGCACACCCATGCTTAATGTAACTAAGGGAAATCTAAATTTACAGAGCCATTTTGCAAAGCAGCATTGCAATATATAATGAGACAAACAGAATATTTCTACTGTTCAGCCTAGTGGTTTACCTTTTGTAGATTTTAGTCTAAGAAAATAGTTTCAAGGAAGAAAGATGCACTAATGCCTATAAACACCATTCAAGGTAAAAAAAAAATGACCAGTTCAGTTGTGGTACTCTAACATAGCAGAAAGCCATAGTAGAATTCAAAACTAGCAACACTGAAGGTGTTTATGACTTGTTAAAAATTTTAATGCTATTGACATTGTACAGAGGCAAGATACTGGAAAGTAACTTTTGGTTTATTTTTCTTCCTGTACAACTGTGATGCTTAGCTTTACTGTCCACTTGACACAATTGAGAATCACTGGGAAAGGGAGTCTCAATGCAGAATTTTCTAGATTTTGTTAGACTGTGGGTGATAGCTGTGGGGATTTTCCTGACTGGGTTAACTGTGGTGGGAAGCCCCACCCTGAATTTGGGCAACACCATCGTGGGCTGGTGTAGTAATATGGAGCGAGGGTGGCTGCGGTGGGGCTGCATCCCCAACACCCCAAGCCGCCTGCCCGGCTAGCTTATGCCCCGAAAAAATTACACAGACACTGTATTCTTTTAAACACTGCTTTGGCCCATTCCTATCTAGCCTCTTCTAGGCTAATTCTCACATATTAATTTAGCCCATTTCTAATCATCTGTGTAGCGCCCCTAGGTGCACTTACCGGGAAGATTCTAGCCTAAGTCCATCCTGGGTCGGAGCTTCATAGCGTGCGTCTTCCCTGGAGCAGGTAGCATGGGGTCTCTCTGAAGCATCTGCTCCGGAGAGGAGAGCTGTCGAGTCTGACCTCACTTCCTCTTCCTCCCAGCGTTCTGTTCTGTTTACTCCACCCACCTCACGGTGGGCCTATCCAATGGGCCTAGCAGTTTCTTTATTGCTTAGCCAGTGAAATCAACAGATTGATATATGACACTCCCACATCAGGCTGGGTCCTGGACAGTGTGAAGAGGACAGGACCAGCTGAGCGTGAGGCAGGCGTCCATTCCCCCTCTGCTCTTGACTTGGCTGGGAAGGGACAGGCTGCTTCCAGTTCCTGACTTTGCTACTACAATGACTGCAGCCTAGAATTGGAGCTGAGACAAACCCTTTGTCTCCTAAGTAGCCTTTGTCAGAATATTTATCACAGCGGGAAAGGAAACTACAACAGGAGCGTGTGTCCCTTGCAGTTTGGAGATCTAGTAGGAGGCAGCCATTGCTCTCTTGGAGTCCTAATGGTGGACCTGAGGGCAGAGATGCCAAATTCTCCTTTTACTGAATTCAACTTCACATGTAAGACAAACTATCTGGAAGGGCAAAACAGCTCAGGAGTAAGCTCGTTGATCCATAGAGAACAGAGTCAGAGAGGCCAGCCCATCCCCAGACAAGGAACTGAGAGAATCTTGTTAGGCTCTGAAATGGGAAGGGGAAACCCTGCTTCCTGAGTCAGCTTCTCAGGGAACTCAAGTAGCAGGTGACGATTTACCAATATAATGTACATGACACAGGGTTCACCTATGAGTGACCAAATTTATGCTTTCTGCTGCTACATGAGTGAGTCACGTAAGTCCAGGTTGAGTTATAGAAAAACTAAGAAAATTAAATACACGTGGCTTGAAAATGTTCCTCTGCCCGCATATAAAATGTAAATATGAAACAAAAGGTAGATTAACAGGGCTATTGATATGTCTTTTAATTACGTCTGGAAGTTGTGTTTAGATTTTAGTCAAACTGAGAGACTGTTGTTATTGGTTTTTTTTTAAACTCCTTTTACTCTTTGCTCTTTTGGCACTTTTGGGGGACCCCACCACCCAGCTCCCAAATAAATCACACACAGAGTCTTATTCTTTCTTATAAATGCCCGGCTTTAACTTGCTTTTTTCTAGCCATTTTTCTTTATCTTAACTGACTACTTTTTGCCTCTGGGCTTTTTCCTTTTCTTCTGTCTCTTCCTTTCACTCTTCCTCCTCCTCTCCTTGCTGTCTTGCCCCTTCCTCCCAGATGTTTCCTCCTATTTATTCTCTCCACCTGCCAGCCCCGCGTATCCTTTCTCCTGCTTTGCTTTTGGTCGTTCAGCTCCTTATTAAATCATCAGGGGTTCTAGACAGGAAAAGTAACACAGCCTTACAGAGTTAAAAAAAATGCAAAATAAAAGAATGCAACATATCTTTGCATCACTAAAACAAGTGCTCCAGAGCATAAACAAATGTAATACACCTTAAGATAATATTCTACAACGGGAGACTGATGCTTGATGTTGGACAGATTGCCTGCTGACCTATTAGCAAGCCTCTCGGTTCCCAAGGTTTTATTTTTGCATTGGCCTTGGTCAAGTTCTGTATCTAGGAAAAAAATCAGTATAGTATGTATGTGTTCACGTGACTGTGTATGCAACATGTGTGTTTAGTGTGCATGCACATGTATATGTATGCATGCATGTGAAAGCCAGATGTAGATATTGGGCATCTTCCACGGTTGTTCTCCACCAAATGAATTAATGAACTAGTTAATTAATTTTGCAACGCAATCTCCCAGTGAGCCTGAAGCTTGCTGATTCAACTACCCTGTCTGGAAAGGGAGCCCAAGGGATCCTCCTATCTCTGTTTCACCAGTGCTGGGACTAAATGTGTGCTGCCGAAGATTGGTTATTATGGGTCAAACTCAGGTCACCAGGCTTGCATGGCACCCACTTTACCAACTAACTTAACTCCCCAGCTCATGAGATCATTGCACCTTGTAGATTAATTTTGGGAGTTCTACCTGAAAATTACCAATAAGTGGGTTTCTGACTTTAGGCAGATCACATCACTCTCCTTCTCTGGGAAATAAAGAAGTAAGTGCAGGGGCTGGAGGTATGGCTTGATGGAAGTATGCTTGTCAGGCAAGTGTGAAGCCTCTCATTCAATCCCCAAAGCCAAACCAAACCAAACCAAAAGAGAAAACAAGAAGTAAGTAGAATAATCTCTTAAATCACTTCTAATTCCTTGGTTCTGTGAGTCTGGGTTTTAGATAGATAATAAATCAATAAACAATAATCAGATAAATAGATGATAAACAGATAGTTCAATAGGTATATGATAGATAGTAGGTGGGTAGGCAAATGAATGATAGAAGATGAGCGGGTAGAGTAGATATTGATTTTATATATATGTGTATATAAACATATATATTAGAAGATAGATGAGTGTATGCACACACACGAACAAGATCCATAAGGGTCTTGTCCAAAGAGGATGGTTCAGGCCCCAAGACTGGCTCTGTGCTTTCCCTGTCTGAGAGGAAAGGCTTGTCCTGTATCACATCACTCGCATTAATAAATCAGAAGACACATGGAATGCCTATTGTGCACAAGCATTTCTAATTCTCTCAGTGTATTATTTCACTCCGTGATGGCCATCTGAGCGGTGGCACTGTTCTCATTTTACAATTGAGGGAGAGAAAATCGAGAAGGGTCGACATCACTGTTACAGGGAGAAGAACCTGGATGTGAAGCCAGGTCTGCCCCACTACAGGAGTCTGGTTCCTTACTCTTGGTCTCTAGTAGAGGCCCAGAATAAAAGGTTGTCAGAGTCTAGACTATAGACCCAGTATGTCAGACAGGCACTGGCTCCAGGATGTAGCCCAGATCCCACAGGAACGCTCTCAATTCTGACCATTTACACTTTCCCTCTAGGTGGTGGTTTACCTCCATCTGCCAGGAATGGACCAGTACTGGTCCTGTTCTGCTATCTTTAAAGATTTTTTTAGAAGATTTGTTTATTTTTATTTTATGTGTATGAGTTTATCTGCGTGTATGTCTATGCACTAGGTGAGTCTCTGGTGCCCACAGAGGCCAGAAGAGGTCATCAGAGCCCCTGGAACTGGAGTTACATGAGCCATCGTGTGGGTTCTGGGAACCCAACCCAGGTCCTCTGCAAAAGCATCAAGTGTTGGTAACTGCTGAGCCATCTCTTCTGCCTCCATTCCCTGCTGTGTTCATCCATGCTCCATGCTCTAGAGAACTTGAGTTTTCCTGCTCAGTGCCAAAGTTTTAGGGCAGCATAAAGCCAGATAAGCTTTGTCAACACATATAGCAAGACTTGGCAAGGCCAGACCTTCTTGGCCAATAGACAAGATACTTTCAGATCTGGCCTCTCACTCACATGTTCAGACGTGTTCAGATGAAGGGTGCACAAAGGTTTTTTTTTTTTTGTTGTTGTTGTTCTTTTTTTGTGGGGGTTGTTTGTTTTTTGTTTTTTGAGACAGGGTTTCTCTGTGTAGCCCTGCGTGTCCTGGAACTCACTCTGTAGACCAGGCTGGCCTCACCTAGATCCTCCTGTCTCTGCCTCCTGAGTACTGGTACGAAAGGTGTGGGCCACCATACCTGGTACTTCTCAGGGTTCTTTTTCTTTTTTTTTTAGGTTTTATTTATTTATTATGTATACAACATTCTGCCTCCATGTATGCCTGCAGGCCAGAAATGGGCACCAAATCTCATTACAGATGGTTGTGAGCCACCATGTGGTTGCTGGGAATTGAACTCAGGTCTTCTGGAAGAACAGTCAATGCTCTTATCCACTGAGCCATCTCTCCAGCCCACTTCTCAGGGTTCTTGACCTGTGCAGTGAAAAAGACAACGCTGAAACAAAAGGGAGGCGTGGCTATGGGACCCCTCCCCTGAACAGCCGATTCTAGACTGCACAAAAGGGAGGCGTGGCTATGGGACCCCTCCCCTGAACAGCCAGTTCTAGACTGCACAAAAGGGAGGTGTGGCTATGGGACCCCTCCCCTGAACAGCCAGTTCTAGACTGCACAAAAGGGAGGCGTGTTATGGGACCCCCTCCCCTGAACAGCCAGTTCTAGACTGCACAAAAGGGAGGCGTGGCTATGGGACCCCTCCCCTGAACAGCCGATTCTAGACTGCACAAGACATTTTTATATTTTTGGCAAGTGGGCGAAAGCCACATAGGCCATAGGAAACTGCAGGGAGAAGTCTCCTGTGAGCGTTTTCCCAGGGGAAACTGCCAAGACCGCCTCCCGAACCTCCTACCCTCTCTTCTAAGATCCAGATAAGTTCTGGCAAGGCCCTTTGCTCTGTAGCTGTGTGGGTGCCAGTGATGTTGCCAAGATGTTGTACTAAAGACAATGCCCTACAGCTTCATCAGAATTGGAGGTGTGTTTACATGCCTAAGAGGAAGAGGAGCTTGAGACAGTGTCTCCCTCTGCAGCAGGCTTTTCTGGTCTAGCACTCACGGTATAAACCAGGCCGGCCTCCATCTCAGGTCAGTCCTCCCGCCTAGTTTCCCAAGTGCTGAGCTACAGGTGCAAGCCAGCACACCCTGATGCTAAACACACCCTCTACCACTGAGCTACATTCCTAGCCAACTGAGGGTTTTCTTGTTCCTCTTAACCAGGGTCTAGAAGAGAGAAAATAAATTGAAAACTAAGAGTTAACTCTTCCTTACTAAGTCGCCCAGACAGGTCTTGAACTTACGCTCCTCCTGCCTCGACTTCCTGAGCACTGGGATTGCAGCCTGTTTTACCAGGCCTGTCTTCTAATTCATTGAGGATGCAAACTGCACAAAAGTCGGGAACTTTGTCCTTTCCCCTCACTCTTTGTGGGCCCACATTTTAGAATAGTGTCAGCACATAGGAGAGAGTCCATGAGTGTGAAGCAAACACAAGCTTGTTCACAGCATTTCCATAATGAATGGGGTGTGTGATTGATGTCTTAACACCTGCTCTCAGGTCAGAAGCTTCCTAAGGCATTCGAGAAAACCACTGTCCTTTCTTTCAGGGAACTCAATGTCAAAAACTGGAGTGGAGACTCATTTAACCTTACAATGTGCATGACATGGTGCCTGTGAATCATTGGTGCCATTACAGTAATCCCAGTGCCTCACAACTCCCACACACCATAGTAACGGAGACGGGGGAGGGGCTTAGCTTCTCCGCTGACCTCATCTCCTCCTCCTCCTTTCCCAGCTAGCCTTACACTATCGCTCCTCTTAGCTAATATATAGCATAGATTAGGAAAGAAATTATGGGTCAAGGAATCGGCCTCCAACTATAACAGCCACCCTTGAGCCTTATTTCTCCATTTCTAATGTATCAGTGTCATAGACATTGTCCTCTTTCATTGCAACTAAGTGACATGCTGTTGTGCTTATTTTACAGAGTGGACCCTGGCCTAACAAAGGCTGGGTGGCCTACTGAAGATCTTTTACACTGAAGACAAATTTCTCTATCTAAAGTCAGGTTTCTTTCCATCATTACTATGTAATGCTGCTATCGCCAAAGCCATGGCCTCTGTCATCTCAAAATTTTTGCCTTTTTGGCTTCCTGCTTTAATGCAAGGGGGTGGGGACAGAGAAAGACAGAAAGAGAGCGCGCTATGTAAATGTTGGATGAGAGCCTGAGGGAGCCGGTGTTCTTCCAAAACCTTGTGGGTCCTAGAGATTGAACTCGGGCTCCTGTCTCTGCTGAACAGGGAGTTTATCTATTTTAAGTAGGCATTGTAGACACATTGACGGTGTGGTGGAGTGAATACTTATTGATTCCTCTCAGAACTTTTTTTTTAATATTTATTTATTATGTATACAATATTCTGTCTGTGTGTGTGTGTGCAGGCCAGAAGAGGGCATCAGACGTCATTACAGATGGTTGTGAGCCACCATGTGGTTGCCGGGAATTGAACTCAGGACCTTTGGAAGAGCAGGCAATGCTCTTAACCACTGAGCCATCTCTCCAGCCCTCCTCTCAGAACTTTTAACAAATCTACTTGGCGCGCCTCCTCCGGCAGCTTGGCGGCGCTGTGGGGCATGGTCGTGCGCAGTGGCGAGAGACGTCCTTCTTGGTCCGGCCGCTAGCCTTTCCCTGTCGGAGGGCGGGGCTCCAGGAACCGGAAGTGCCGAGGCCTCTGCCGCCGTCTCGATCGCCGCCGCCTTTAAGTCTCTTCGTTCGCTGCCTGGGTGCCGCCGGTGCCGCCGCATAGGAAGCTGCTGTGGCCCGGACGGGAGCGGAGGCGGCGCGGCATGAAGCGGCGTAGGCCCGCTCCATAGCGCGTCGGGACGGTCCGGGCGGGCCCGGGGGAAGGTGCAGTATCCGCCCGCTCTCCCTCCCCTGCGCCCGCGAGGCCGCGGTACTCCGGTCGGCCGCCCTCAGGCCACTCCCGTGGGGCAGAGCGGGTGGCTGGGCCCCGCTGGCCGGAAGAGGAAGCACAGACTCGGATGGCGAGGTCGCCAACGTTCGCTAGCCGCTCCTGAACGCTGGCTGCTGCCCGCTCGGACTCGCACGTCCGTTATCTTGATAGAGCCTGGCTCGGGTTGGGATGCAGGGGAAGGTCCGGGCTTACGGAGGAGGAAACGGAAGTCTGCAAAGGCGAAGGGGTTCGCCTGAGGTCCGCCAGTGGCGGATGGGATTCACCTTCGGACTCGCTGCTTTTCCCCAGCCGGTGTTCCTTCCTCTCTCCTGCTTCACTCTAGATTCATTCCTCCGCGCTCACTCTCTCGCTGCCATTCTGTTCCACCCATCCATTCGCAGTAGGGTTCTTGCCCTTCCTGTCCAGCTTGCTCATCCTCTTTAAGCCTTAGTGTTCAGACTGTCGTTCTTGCCACATTCCCTACCACACCTCTTCTCCTTCCTCATTCATAGCTTTCAAGTGAGGTGTGCAGAGTTTAGATGACTGATGAGCCCTTACCATAAAAACTATAGGATGCCGCATCAGTGGACCACACCCCAAGAATCTCAAAGCCCTTTTTAACCCAACATATTCTCAGAGTGAGGGGCTTTGCGCTTTGAGAAGGTGTCTTGAATCTTAGCCTGTTACTGCTGTCCAGGTTTTTTTTGCCCTCCTTTGGCCACATAGCTTTTCTCACCTTTCCATCTCCTGTGTGGAATAGGGAGCTCGGAGTCTAAACTGGTAACAAATACGATGTGATCACATACACACAAATTTTTTTCTAAGCTAGATTATCAACCGTCTTAGTGATTGTTTGTCCAGAAAAGCTCCCCATCTCACTTATTCTCAGTAATATGTCAAGAAAAAGAAGGCAGAAATGGAATGCACTAATAATGAATAGGGCATCCTTTATCTTGCCAAGAATTCTAGCTGGGTATGGTGGTGTGCATACCTGTAACCCCAGTATTTAGGAGACTGAGGCAAGAAGGTCTTGAGTTCAAGGCCAGCTTTGGCTACAGAGTGACCCTGTCTGCAAACAGACAAATGAACACAATTTAGATGATTAAATTCAAGTTCCTTCTTTCAAAAAAAAAGCGCATAATGCACATTTTTATTGTATTGAATTTATTTTCTCACCAATTCAATATGAAATCATGTAAAAGAAACATAGGTGCATAGAAATAAATTATATCTTTGTGTGTGTGTGCTCGTGTGCGCTCGCGGCTCTACACACACGTCTTGGGGATCAAGTGGAAGTCGGAGGATAACTTTTGAGAGTCAGTTCTCCCCAACTACCCTTTGTTGAGTCACTTTCAATTGCTGCATACTCCAGTCTAGCTGACCCTCGAACTTTGGCCCATTCCATCTATGCCTTCCTTGGTGCATTAGGGATGCTGGGTTTACAGATATGCCAACACTTTTTTGGCTTTAAGGGATCCTTAGGCTTCTGCTACAAGTGCTTTTTACTCTTTAAATCAGTTTCCTGGCCCTAGAAATAAATTGCATCTGCCACTCTCAAGGTGTTACAACTGGGACCTCACATCTATTTTATTTCCAATTGTGTATGTGTGAGGGTATGTACCTGTGAGGACAGGTTCTGTAGAGACCACCGGTGTTGGAGTCCCCCTTAGAACTTGTCTTAGCAGTGGGTCTGAGCAGCCGGAAGTGGATGCAGGGAACCATACTTGGAGTCTCTGCAATAGCATTACTTACTTGCTCTTAACCCCTGAGTCATCTCTAGTCCACTTTTGCAATTTTTTCAAGCCCTTCTAAAATTTTCCCTTTAATGTATCTGGATGTCAAGATTTACATAATTGTTAGGACTTAACTCCTCAATTTGAGCCATACATTTCTGGAAAAAGTAATTTTAGGACTGGGCTTCTTATTAGCAAAGGCCTGTAATTTCAGCACTCAGGAGGCAGAAGCAGGAAGACTGAGAATCCAAACCTGCCTGGGATTTGCAAAACCTATCCAAAAAGAAAAAAAGCTCGCTCGTGCGCTCTCTCTCTCTCTCTCTCTCTCTCTCTCTCTCTCCCTCTCCCCTCTTTCTACCTATCCACACACAAACACAGTTTTGATGATCCAAAATAATTCAGGCATTACATATTACACTAAAAGGAAGTCTATCAGTTAATATTTTGGGGTTTTTAGGCTTATTTCTTGGCCATATATGGTCCATTTTAATGA
The DNA here is from genome assembly GCF_037038515.1 of Microtus pennsylvanicus. NCBI lineage: Eukaryota > Metazoa > Chordata > Mammalia > Rodentia > Cricetidae > Microtus > Microtus pennsylvanicus. The sequence goes on along the minus strand of NC_134581.1, from coordinate 55,575,833 downwards.
CCAACAATCTCTTATCTGGTAAACAGGATTGGATGGTGAGAAAAGGAAAGATTCCTGTGAGAAGAGATCAGGATGAACGGAGAGCTCTGTGCTTAAAGAGCCAGGTGAAAATGATCTCTTTGAAAGTAGAGATCTGAGCAGATGAAAATACAATCAGGTAGGCACCAGGGAAGGTCCACAGGTGAAGAGGTTGGTGGAGCAGTGAAATGTATGCACTGAGCCGGGAATGAATAGGACCCTGTTTGAGAATGTATTTGTATATAGACTGTCAGGGAATTATGGAAATTAGTTACACATTTGTGTAAATTGCACGCTATCTTTTGTAGAAAGGGCAGAATAAATATGTAGTGTGAACAGAGTGGCAGAATGTCATTTGAACTATACAATGTGTATATGTCTGGAAACAAATAGCACAGTCCATTCAGAAAGTCTCAGTTTTTAAATAGAAACTGATGGGAGTTTTTACGAAGAAGGATTCTAAAGTTGGTAATGACTCCAGCTGAGCAGTAAGGCTCTGGAAGTCTGTTCTGAGCGGCTCTCTTCTGTTCCTCAGCCTTGTACTTGAAAGGGATGGAGTGGAGATGGGATTTCACATGTGAGAGAACTGAGTCAGGTTAGTATAGAGTCTTCTAATTTTAGTCCCTTGCTCCATCAGAAAACTAGGTCCTTTGACACACTTGATTGAAAATAGGCCTCTCCTAGCTTTCAGGTGGGCCAGCAGCCACCACTTGCACAGTGGTGCTCAGTTCTCTGCCTGATTTTAGTTAGTGGAAGCTTGGATGCCAATGATGGCAGTGATACAACCAGTATTTGGACTTCTCTAGTTTGTCAGTGTCACGTTAGAAGTAACAGTATTGTGCACTGTAACAAGGAAAATGATACCCTGTTCCCTGTGCACAGTTCAGCACTTTCACATACCAGTAAAGCAAATTAGGTGGACTGACTCACAGCCCACACCTTCCAGTAACTTGTTAGATTGCAGATAACTGAGCATGAATTAATGTTAACCTGCAAAGCTGAGCTTTAAAAAAAGACATCATCTTAAATACATAGCCATGTATTGATTATTGGAGAAGTAGTTAATGATTACGTGAAACGTGGTTACATAAGTAGTTTGTTTTCTTTTGTGGAACTGGAATTGAAGCCACCACTAAGCTACATCGCTACAGGGTTCTATCATAGCTTTTTGTTGTGGTTATTTTTCTCTAATACTTTGCTCATGTTAGTTGAAATATCAGGAAAAAATCAAGGGGGAAAGTATATCTTCTGGGTTTGTACAGTAAGTACAATAAGTTCTCAAAGCTATTAAGTAATTATGGTGTTAAAGTGGTAAATTGAGTTCAGACTTATAAAATGCTGATGTGAACACCATATGCTTTCTTCATTAACTACTTTAACTAACTAAAGCCATTTAAAGATAGTATTTTTTTTTTTGAACAGTATAGAAGTTACATAATGAGAAAAACTAGTCTTGTAGTTATCAGTAAAACCCTGAGTACCACTGGTACTTGATAGTGTCTAGAGAAGAGCAGGAGGTTGTAAGTGTTTAGTTGTTTGGAGCCCTTCTCTGCAAGAGAAAACAATGTATTTTTTAGGTTACTGCCCTAGTTATAAATTCAATGTTTGTAACAATGTTGTTACTATTCTAATTTATTACATTTTAGAAACAGTGATCAGCATTTGATAGAAGTGTTACTTTTTAAAATGCAAAAACACTTACCTACCTTGGCACATAGCTTCAGTATTGACATGCTTTGGGGTGGAATGTAGCAGCCAACTTGGCACATGGCCTGCTTCCTTCCAGTGTGGGAAAGGAAAAGGAATTTTGGCAAGAGATACCTCAAAGGAGAGCCTTTTATAAAAGTTCCCGGAGGGATTTATAGTCACTATGAAATTGACATGACCTGAATTTTTTTTTTTTTTAAATCTTTTTGGAACGGAGCACAGGTGGGGGTGGAGGACACCACTATTGCTTTTCTTATTGGGTTTCATTGCAGCTGTGTTGTAAGGCCTGTCATTGGTTGGTTTGTTTATTTATTTGGTTTTTTGGCCCTATCATTGTGATATGATAATATATGAACAGCTTCTTGTGCCTTGTTTATCCAGGAAAATGCAACATGGCAGCAGCAATGGAAACAGAACAGCTGGGTGTTGAGATATTTGAAACTGCAGAGTGTGAGGAGGGAACTATTGAATCACAGGATCGACCTAAACTGGAGCCATTTTATGTCGAACGATATTCTTGGAGTCAGCTAAAAAAGCTGCTTGCTGATACCAGAAAATATCATGGCTACATGATGGCTAAGGCCCCACACGATTTTATGTTTGTAAAGAGGACGGATCCAGACAGCCCTCACTCAGACAGGGTCTATTATCTTGGTGAGTGTGAAATTGCACTTTGGGAGAGGAGTTTTTCTTTCTTTCTTTTTTTTTCCAAAACTCCTTTTAATACTTTGGGGTGTGCCCCCTGAGGGGAAGGAAGCACAAAAGGAACCCGCTGTAGACTCAGGGCAAAGGGAATGCCATCGGTGCCTGTAAGCACTACAGGAAGAAACTCGAGCATGGTGGGACTGGCTCCAGGCACACAGGCTCCTGCTTCAGTCTCTTCTTGTGCATTGACATAACAGATGTGCACTACCACATCCAGTAGGAACCCATTGAGGGGGTGGTTGAGACAGGCTTTCTCTGTAGCTTTGGAGCCTGTCCTGGAACTAGCTCTTGTAGACTAGGCTGGCCCCGAACTCACAGAGATCCACCTGCCTCTGCCTCCTGAGTGCTGGGATTAAAAAGAAGAAATTTTCTAATCTAAAGTCATACTGAAATCTCATCCTGTAATTTACTGACACTAACAACAAAATAAGATAACAAATTATCTTAATTCTTATATTGTTTTATATGCTTTAATAAGTTTTGTCTTTAGCCAGGTGGTGGCGGTGCACACCTTTAATCCCAGCGCTCAGAAGGCAGAGGCAGGAGGATCTCTGTGAGTTTGAGGCCAGCCTGGTCTTCAAGAGCTAGTTCCAGGACAGGCTCCAAAGTTATAGAGAAACCCTGTCTAGAAAAAAATCAAAACAGAAAAAGAAAAGAAAGGTTTTGTCTTTGGATGAACTAAGATCTCACTATCAAGGCTGGAGAGAGGACTCGGTTATCTGAGTTAGGTAATGTTAGGAGTACATCCTGCTCTTCTGTAGAACCCAGGTTCAGGTCATAGTACCCACATCATTAGGTGTCTCAGCTCCAGGATCTCACTGAGCTCCTACACACGTACATATTTATGTATACGTGCATGCATGAGTGTACATGTACATGCTCATACACATACAAATAAAAGTCATAAAAGAAAGCTTTAATATCACGGCATTTTTCTCTGACATCTGGGGAGTTGTTTTTTTTTTTTCTTAAATATTTATTTATTGTGTATACAATATTCTGTCTGTGTGTATGCCTGCAGGCCAGAAGAGGGCACCAGACCTCATTACAGATGGTTGTGAGCCATCATGTGGTTGCTGGGAATTGAACTCAGGACCTTTGGAAGAGCAGGCAATGCTCTTAACCTCTGAGCCATCTCTCCAGCCCTGGGGAATTGTTTTTATGTTTACTTCTTGCTTGGTGTTCCGAGACTGTCCATCTGCCCAGACTGACCTCTAACTCACAATCCTGCCGATTGTAGACATGTGCTCTGATACCATAGAATCTTTGGGGAGCTTGTTGTTCTTTTCCTTACTTAGTTTTTTTGAGACAAGGTTTCAGTTAGCCCAGGCTGGCCTCAAACTCCAGATTCTCCTGTCTCTATCTCCTGAACTCTGAGATTACAGGTGTTTGGCTATCATGCCCAGCTTGAAACAATTTTTGTTTTTTAAATAATTTATTTTTATTTTATGTGCATTGGTATTTTGCCTGTATTTGTATGTCTGTGAGGGTGTCAGATCTTGGAGTTACAGACAGTTGTTAGCTGCCATATGGGTTCTGGGAATTGAACCCAAGTCCTCTGGAAGAGCAGTCAGTGCTCTGAAATGCTAAGCCTTCTCTTATAGCTATGAAACATTGTTTTTATTGAAAAAAATTTCTAAGGCATAAGGCATGTGCACATCCTACTTAATAACATCATTTTGGTTCCTGTGGAATGGAAAATGTTGAAATATGTAGAAGACATTATATATTTATGACTATTGTTGTAATAAGGACAGTATTACAAAATAGTAATTTTTTTTTTAGTAATATGGTTTTTTTTTCCCTTATAGCCATGTCTGGTGAGAACAGAGAAAATACACTATTTTATTCTGAAATCCCTAAAACCATCAACAGAGCAGCAGTCTTAATGCTTTCTTGGAAGCCTCTTTTGGACCTTTTTCAGGTTGGAACAAATATTCTTGTTTCTATGATTTGGTATATATTTTCTCATTTATTTCAGGACAAAAATTCATCTAGGGCTTTATATTTTAAGTAGATATGAATTAAAAGGAACTAAAATATTTTTTATTGTTACATGTAAAACCTTAAAATCAACCAATTCCCTATATCTAAAACCATAGGACATTACAATTCAAGTTTTTGGTGTTTTGTTTCATTTATTTTAAATATTTTAGATTTCTTTAAGTTTGCATGGATGAATGTTTGCCTGCATGTCTGTGCACCATGTACATCACTGGTGGCAGAAGAGGGCATTGGACCCCTTGGAACTGGAATTATAGATTGTTGTGAGTCATCTATGTGGATGCTGGGAATCAAACTCAGGTCCCTTGAAGAACAACAAATATTCTTAAACACTGAGCCATCTCTCCAGCCCTATTTTGTTTGTATATTTGAGACAAGGTTTTACTTTGTATCTCTGACTGGCCTTGAAGCTCACTATGTAAACCAGGCTGGCCTTGAACTTCTGGCAGTCCTCTTGCCTCTGTCTTCTGAAACTTGGTACATTCCTGTAATCCCAGTACTTGGGAAATATGGAGGTAGAAAAGCCAGAAGATGAGAAGTTTGAGGTTAGCCAGAACCCCACCACACATGCTCACAACAGTCTGTTCTCTTTTGACTTGCCTAGAGTATGCTCAGCTGCTATGTTCAATCTCTACCTAGGTAGCTGGGTTAGATCCCTGCTCTACAACTAACTGTATGCAAAACTACCTAATTATGATTAGATTAGAGAGGGCCTTGACTATTAAGATGATGGATTTTATTCTTGTTTTCTAATGTCTGCAATAGTGATTAAATGGGTCTTTACAAAATTTCAGGAGAGTTTCTGAAATTAATCTACTTATTGGCAACTTCTGAGTCACTCAGGGCACAGACTAAGCCCTGGAGAGATGCTAGAGTTTCAGTGAGTTGCAAAGGCCAGTTCTTGGGATACTGGAGTGGGTGACTTTCCTTTTGTCTTAGGCAACACTAGACTATGGGATGTATTCTCGAGAGGAAGAACTACTCAGAGAAAGAAAGCGCATCGGAACCGTGGGAATTGCAGCTTACGATTATCACCCAGGAAGCGGAACATTCCTGTTTCAAGCTGGTAGTGGAATTTACCATATCAAAGATGGAGGCCCACATGGATTTACAGTAAGTGGCAGTTATTGTTAAATGTTTTGGGGTCCTAGAGAGAATTTGTACCCAAATCAGAAAGGAAATTAATGAACAAACCAAAAGAGTCAGTTTACCCACCAGCTAAGAAATTAATATTAGTTTTTAATTTTAAGAGTTGATAGTTTGGGACCAGTGAGAATGACTGGACAGTTAGAAACACCAGCTGTTTTTCCAGAGGACTCAAGTTCAATTCCCAGCATCCACGTGGTGCATCATAGTCCCAGATCTAACACCCTCTTTTGGCTTCCATGAACACCAGGCATGCAAGCAGTACGGACATACATGTAGGCAAAATGCCCATACACATTAAATAAAAATAAAATCTTAAACAAACAAATGAAAAACAGATGGGCACTGGAAAAATGGCAGTTCAGTTCCCAGCATCTACATCAGGCAACGCCCAGCTGCCTATAACTCCAGCTCTAGGGGATTCCCTGGCTTCTTCAGATACCTGCACTCACATATGCATAAACATAGAGAGACACACATAATTAAAATTAAAATAGCTGGGCAGTGGTGTTGCATGCCTTCAATCCCAGCAGTCAGGAGGTAGAGGAAGGCAGATCTCTGTGAGTTCAAGGCTGGCCAGGTCTACAAAGTGAACTCCAGGACAGCCAAAGCTGTTACACAGAGAAATCCTGTCTCCAATAACCAAAAAAAAGATAAAAATAAAAATTTTATAAAGGTTAGTTTTTTCTAATGATCTAAAGATACATTTTTTAAAAATTTACTTTATTTTCAGTATATGTGTCCTGGGGAGGGGTGTGTGAGTGCAGGTGCTCTCCTAGGCTAGAGGTAGAGATCCTGGAGCTGGAGTTGGAGGCAGTTGTGTGCTGTCTGACATGCATGCTGGGAATTAAACAAGCTTTCTCAGCGAGAGCAGTATATGTTCTTCAGCCCCAAGGTAGAAATTTTAAAATGCTCAAAATCTTTTTTGTGTTGAGAGATACAGAAAATGGCATTAATTTTCATTTTATATAAGTGCTAAGGGAGATTTTGAAAGGTATTATCAAGGTGTTTTATCTTTTTGGTTTCCCTGAAAAGCTAATTATTTTAATAGATGAATTTATGTTTGGTTTTATTCAAAGTAATTCTTTATGAACTATTGAAGCTGTGCTTTTGGTAGAATTATGTTGGTCTTAGCTATCATTTCACTACAGTTTTTGAAAGGGCTGGAGAGAAGACTCGGTGGTTAAGAGCACTGGATGTTCTTCCAGAGAGCCCAGGTTCAATTCCTAGAACCCACATGACAGCTCACAGTGGCCTTCAACCCTAATTCCAGGTGAAATAATGCCCATTTCTGGCCTTATTAGGCACCAGTCACATGTGGTACACAGACATGCATGCAGGCAACACACCCATATACATAACATGAAAATAAAACTTTTTAAAAAGTTAAGATTCTCCATATATTTATTTATTTAGTGTGTATGTGTGTATACATGCATGCCACAGGTGTATATGTAGGTCAGAGGACAAATTTCAGTACTCTGTTCTCTTATTGCACCTGTAGGACCCAGGGTCTGATCTCAGGTTGTTGGTCTGAGCAACAGGAGCCTTTACCTGCTGAGCCTTCTTACCATGCCTCATTTTACATTTTTTTATAAGCAAATTTATTTTTATCGGTAAAATTAATTTTTAAATGTTTAATAATATGTTCGAAATTGTGTTTGAGACTATTCAACAAGCCAGGCATATAGCAGATGCCCTTACTTCCAGCACTCAGGAAGCAGAAGCAAGTGGATCTCTGTCTGGTCTACTTAATGAGTTCCAGACTAGCTAAAGGCTATAGTGACACCCCGTCTCAAAAAAATGTTTGGGGCCTAGAGAGATGGCTCAGAGGTTAAGAGCTCTTCCAGAGGTCCTGAGTTCAATTCCCAGCAACCACATGGTGGCTCACAACCATCTGTAATGAGGTCTGGTGCCCTCTTCTGGCTTGCAGGCATACACACAGACAAAACATTGTATACATAATAAATAAATAAATAAATATTTTAAAAAAAAGATTTATATGTATATAGTGTTCTATCTGCATGTATGTCTGCAGACCTCTGAGCCATCTCTCCAGCCCCCTTATATGAATCTTTAAAAAAAAAAAAAAAGGTTCAAACGTGGTGGTGGTGGTGGTGGAAGAACACACCTTTAATCCAAACACTTAGGAAGCAGGGGCAAGTGAATCTCTATGAGTTTGAGGCCAGCCTGGTCAACAGAGTGAGTTTCAGGACAGCCAAGACTACACAGAGAAACCCTATCTCGGGGGAAAAAAATTTTAAAAAACCACACATTCAACAGATAATAACCTTTAAACAGGCTGAGCAGCAGACTTCATAAAATACTCTTACACTGTCTTGGTGTGTAATGCAGTATTTATTCTCTATTACTCTAAGCTTTTCCATTCATCAGAAAGAGCCATGAATAAGTTAAACCAATTGAAAGTATATATTTTTTTTTCTGGGATGTAGCTGTTTTGGACATTTTAGTTAGAAAGGCCATCGATCTTATAGGAAAAAAACTGGAAAACAAACTTGTATTTGTCAACCTGATAACTTACCTTAAAATGTTGTTGGCTTTTCTAGCAACAACCTTTACGGCCCAATCTAGTGGAAACTAGTTGTCCCAATATACGAATGGATCCAAAACTATGCCCTGCTGACCCAGACTGGATAGCGTTCATTCACAGCAACGATATCTGGATCTCGAACCTTGTAACCAGGGAAGAACGGAGGATCACCTATGTGCACAATGGTGAGTCAGAGCTTTGCAGCCTGGATTTGCTGATTTGTGTGTGGAAAGCTGGTTTTGATTTTACTTCCATTGTAAATTAATGCAAACCAGGTGATTTTTATTTTTTAAGTTCAGATGTTTAAAAATTGGAAGGTATGGAGAAGGACAGAGAATACATGGTCCACACCCCTTAGATAATGCCACTCTCTTCTCAGCACTTTTTAAGTACCGCAATGCATCTCGTTCTTCTAGCCTGCCCCTTTTCTCATTAAGTGAAATTCTAATTAAGAAAATTGGACTTGTTTGGCAGATACAGACAGAAAAACCAGTTCCACATTATTAGATATTGCCTGAAAAACAGTCTCCCCATTTTAGAGAGCCTATTTAGCCACTGTTTTATGTGAAAAAAAAAATGGAATGTGGAAGAACCATGTGCATTGTGGAAATATTTAAGTAGGCTTTATTGAGTGACAAACGTAGTCTGAGGCATTAGGAATACAAGTTCAATGATGTCTCAAAAAACAACAGCCACACATAGTGATGCCTCTAATTCCAGCACCTGGGAGGCAGAAACAGGCGGATCTCTGAGTTTGAGGCCAGCCTGGTCTACAAAGGGAGTTCCAGGACAGCTAGAACTACACAGAGTTTTGAAACCCTGTCTCAAAAACAACAAAACTAAAAAGTTTCAAAAGGTAGAAGTTGAATTTGTCATAGATTGATTGCTGGACTGAGTTTACAAAGAGGAAGTGATGTATGAGAATGAAGGCCTTCCTGTAGCTTCCCAGCATTTTCTCCAGCCTCACCGTCTCTGCATTGCTGGGTCATTTGCTATACTTCTCATTCATATATTATGTGCAGTTAGGCCCGTGATAGCTGTGTTTGTAATGGACACATACATTTTGTGATATTATTATTGGTCATTCCCTAAGCAATGCAGTGAAATAACTGATTATGTTGTCTACAGTATCTTATTAAAGTCTGCATGAGGATGCACTTGGGTTCTGTGGAAACACTATAGTGTTTTATAGAAAAAGACTTAAGCATTTGCAGCTTGTGGTATTTGAACAAGATCTTAAGGGAACCAACCTTTAAGTGGTTCTAAAGGAGAACTGTGGCAAGGGTACTACAGATTGAATAAGGTGATGCTGACCATCAAGCAACTAAATAAACAATCAGCAATACAGAGTAGGTCAAATGAGGACTACTATAGAGCACCAAGAGAAGCAGTATTTGGGGAAGACTTTCCAGAGATCATTGTAACTGACCTTAAGTGATGTCTGTATGTTAGCAAAGTATTCCAGAAAGCGAACTGTGTGAGAAAAGTCTTATTCTGAAAGGTGCTGTGGCCTTTGTGAGGAGCTGGGAGTACTCAATTGTCCAGTACTGGTGGGGATCAATGGAGGAGTCTTTAGCAGATGATCCAGGTTGTTCTGGTTGTACTGTCATAAAGGGTTTGGATGCTATGGGCCATGACACCAGAGCTTAGCAGCTGTCATCACTGAAGTCACAAGTTTTGAAAATTTAAGCCCTTTCTCATCCTGTCAACAAACACTGATCACTATATATCACTTACTGTATTTGAGACTGAGACTAAAAGCTCTCACAAAAACTGTCAGAAAAGAAGGCATTTTAAAGTCTTTTTTTTTTTTAATTCAGACTTTCTTTTTCTCTTTGTTAGCCCTGGTTGTCTCAGACAGAGCTCACTACATAGACCAGGCTGACCTTGAACTCTAGAGATCTGTCTGCTTCTGCCTTCCAAGTTTGCTATTGTTAAAGCTGTGCACCATATGCCTGGCTTTCTTTTGTAAAATTGTTTTCCTCAGAAAGTAGAAAAAGACAAGATCTTCTGAGTAAATTGAAAGCATGGGAATCTTGGGAGAGGGTTGAAGGGGCGGGTGGGGGGGGCAGGGAGGGGAGCAGAGAAAAATGTAGAGCTCAATAAAAGTCAATAAAAAATTAAAAAAAAAAAACTACAAACCAAAAAAAAAAAACAACTGTTTTCCTCAGAGAATTTGTGAAGATTGGTAGAATTTAAAGTAGAAAGTACTGGAATTCTGGAGGATATTATAGTTTTTACTTTTTTCTTTACTATTCATGTAGATATGTGGTATATTTGTTATTTCTATTATTAGTGTAGTGGTTAAGAGACTATAGAATGAAACAGAACCAGGCCCTCTGAGTTAATTCTGACCTCATCAAATTAATTAATATATCTCTTGGTTTCTACATATGTAAAAATGTGAATCAGCTGAGTATAATCACAGGATTTCCAGGAGGCCTTAACAAGTTAATTTTTGTGCAGTGTTTAGAATTATGACTGAAGCATAGTAAAGGCTGAGAATTGTCTGCTTTGATAGAAAGAGATGGAGGGAGGGAACGTGGTCAACAGTGCTAATCACAGTAGGGTGGGATGAGAGCCCATCTGAGAAAATGAATTTGGTCTGTCAGGTGCATATGTGTTTATTCTCTGCTCAATATGACAGAGGAATTTAAAAGTACTGGTTCCTGCCCTCAGTTACCCTCTACTGGGAAGACAAGGTGATACCAGTTATCCAGTTAGTAAGTAGCTTGTAATAAGTAGCAGAAATACAAACAACAGCGGTACCTGTCCTCACATTTAAAGAAAAACAGAAATGATAGAAAGTTGGAGTGTAGTTTAAAGCAATTGAAGGATGCTAGAAACCCATCATTGATCCTGGCTCTTTTACTAATTCCTTGTTTCCGAAAGCTCTGAACACATTGTTGTCATTATCTTGGGTCTGAAACTCATTTGGTAGTAAAATCTGACCTGAACTGGCTTGAGAGTATTTATAACATTTGCCCTGCCTGCTCAGCGTGCTTTCCCTTTAGTTTGCTGCTGGAATGTTGGGGTATTAGATTACAGCTTATCTGTGTGCTGCTGCTGTTGTTACACAACACATCATAGATGTGCACTGTAGGAAGAGTCTCTGAATTCCAAATACCTGACTCGGGTTTTGAATAAGGGAGTATTGGATCTTGTTGTATATTCATTTCACATAATGTAGAATACAGATGATCAAAAATGGCAAATTAAAAAAAAATGGCAAATTAAAGCCAGGCGTAATAGCACATTCCTTTAATTGCAGCACTTGGGAGGCAGAGACAGGCAGATCAAGCCAGCCTGATTTACAGAGTGAGTTCAGGGGCAACCAGGCCTACAAAGAGAAACCCAGTCCAGAAAATAAATAAATAAGTAGGAAGAAAGAAAGAAAGAAAGAAAGAAAGAAAGAAAGAAAGAAAGAAAGAAAGAAAGAAAGAAAGAAAGAAAACAAAATTAAGTCTTACCTGTGCTGGGCACGGTAGTATATGCCTATAATCCAAGCACATAGGAGGCTAAAGTAGGATTACGTGCAGTTCAAGACTAGCCTGGGCAGCATAGCAAGACCCTGTCTTTAAAACAGAAAATAAAATCATAATAATATATCACTGCCCACCAATTAAACAAACAAAAGTGAGAAGATTGAGAACACCAACTGTTGGTAAGAGTGTAGAATAATAAAAATGCATCACCACACAGTTAAATACACTCCACTAACTAGCCATTCCACTCCAAGATACTTGCTCAAAAAAAATGAAAGCACATATCCATTGAAATTACTGTGCAAGAATAAATGTTCACATCATCTTTATTCACAGTCACCAAAAGCAGCCCACATGTCAGCAGAAGAATGGATGAAAGAGCCACAACATCACCCACACCTTTAATCCCAGCACTCAGGAGGCAGAGGCACCCAGTCTCTAAGATGAAGGCTAGCTTGGTCTACATAGTAAGTCCTAGGGCCAGCCGTGGCCTATCACATAGAAAGACCCTGTCTGTCTTAGTTACTCTTCTATAGCTGTGATGAAATGCCATGACCAAGGCAGCTTAGGAAAGGAAGCATTTAATTGGGAACTTGCTTATAGTTACAGAGCGTTAGTCCGTGTATATAGTATGACAGGAAGTGTGGGGGCAAGCAGGCAGAGAGAGACTGGGCCTGGCTCACCCCCAGTGACATACTCCTCCAATAAGACCACACCTCCTAATGCTTCCAAAACATTCCATTAACTGGGGACCAAGCATTCAAGCATATGAGACTATGGGGACCATTCTTATTCAAACCACCCCACTGTCTTAAAAAAAAAAAAAAGGCCGGGCTGGAGAGATAGCTCAGTGGTTAAGAGCATTGCCTGCTCTTCCAAAGGTCCTGAGTTCAATTCCCGGCAACCACATGATGGCTCACAACCATCTGTAATGAGGTCTGGTGCCCTCTTCTGGTCTGCAGACATACACACAGACAGAATATTGTATACATAACAAATAAATAAATATTTTTTTTAAAAAAAAAGACCATTGTATCAATGGATTATTACTTAACAAACAGGAACTAAGTACTGACAAATGTCAAAACACTGATGATTTTTAAAAACAAGTCACATTCAAATTATACTGTAAACATTTTGCCATGATACCAATTTTTACATAATGATGGCTTTGTGATTTGTTTGTTTAGGTAGTTATTGGTGCTGAGGGTACTAGAGCCAAGCAAATGCTGACGTGTCATAATGGAGTGAATCAATTTGCCCAAGGTCATACAATAGATAAATGGCGAGGCTCAGACTTCCGTCTGGCTCCACAGTTGACCACTATAATCAGTTACTTTTTTCTTTTTTTGTTTTGTTTTGTTTTATTTTTTTGTTTTTTTGATTTTTTAGTTTTGGTTTTTCAAGACAGGGTCTCTCTGTGTAATAGCTCTGGCTATCCTGGAACTCAATTCATAGACCAGGCTAGCCTCTAACTCACAGAGGTCTGCCTGCCTCCACCTCCTGAGTGCTGGGATTAAAGGCATGCACCACCACCGCCTGGCCAGTTTTCTCTCTTTAGAAGTGATGGAATCATTTTGCTTTGTCCTATTGTAAAAGAAAAAAAAAGTTTGGAGGATAATTTTGCCTGTTTTGTTTGTCCAGAGCTAGCCAACATGGAAGAGGATCCCAGATCAGCTGGAGTTGCTACCTTTGTTCTTCAAGAAGAATTTGATAGATATTCTGGCTACTGGTGGTGTCCACAAGCTCAAAGAAGTAAGCAAGTTTAAAGTAGTTTGTTACAGGTCACTCTAAGGATTAAAGGTTTTGACTGTCGATTGGCTGAGTGTACAGAGCATAAAGCTGGGACAATACATGAAAAAGTAATGAAGATTAGACCTTACTAGTAACTATTTAGAAAATATAGGCCTTATCCCCCTCATGAACTCTAGTAGAGAGTTATACTCTACCTCAGTACCTCAGGTGCTGCTTGCCAGTTTTTCAGCTAGAAAGCTGGTCTGTAAGGTCAAGCAGCATTATGACAGGATCTACACTAATGACTTGCTGTTAAACACATGTGATTGAAGCTGGGCAGTGGTGGCGCACGCCTTTAATCCTAGCACTTGGGAGGCGGCAGAGCAGGCAGATCTCTGTGTTCAAAGCCAGCCTGGTCTACCAGAGCTAGCTCCAGGACAGCTAGGGCTGTTATATAGAGAAGCCCTGTCTTGAAAAACCAAAAAATAAAGGCGGGGAGAGGATTGAGTAGCATTTGTGTGAGCAGATGAGAGTATGTGTGAATGAGTATGAGGAGCTTAAAACAGTGGCCCACTGCCTAACCACAGTCCAGTGGAAATTCACTTACAGTCATATGTGGCCTAATATAAAGTGGACTTAGGTTATAGACAAAATTGGAAACCTACATGTATATAAGTGTGCCATGTGTGTGCTGTGCCTGCAATGACCAGAAGGTATCCGATCCTAGGAAGTGGAGTCACAGTTGGTTGTGAGTGCTACATGAGTGCTAGGGACCCAGCTGAGTCCTCTGGAAGAGCAGCAGGTGTTCTTAAGTGCTGGTTAGGACTCATTAATAGATCTTATGGCATCACTGTTGGTTTACAGCTAGCAAGCCGAACATTTCTTTTGTGTTTTCAGGATATAGTCACTCTGTAATCCTGGCTGTCCTGGAACTAGCTCTGTAGACGAGGCTGGCCTTGAATTTACAGAGATCCGCCTGCCTCTGCCTTCCAAGTGCTGGGATTAAAGGTGTGCGCCACCACCGCCCACTTGGCACCTGAACATTTCTTTAGAGGACAATGAAAAATATGTATTTTAATCCATGTCTTAGATTTGGACTTTTATTTTATAATGCAGACATTTCCCATAATTATACAACTAACTCAGCATTTTATAGGAAATATTAGGTTTTATCATGCCAAAATTCTTCAAAATGTTTTCCCTGTTTGTATAGGTGTATGTGTGTGTGTGTGTATACACACACACATATCTTTTTTTCCCCTCCCAAAAGGGTAAACTTTAAGCCCTAGTAAAAGGGACTTGGAAGTCATCCTGCAGTTGTAAAGATAAGAAAGTTTTCATGTGTAAAACATAGCACAGGGTCCAGCAAGCTGGCTCAGCAGGTAAAGGCACTTTCCGCTGCCCAGTAACCTGATTTTGTTCCATGGGACCCACATGGTATAAGGAGGAAACTGACTCTCAAAACTTGTCCTCTGGGGACTGGAGAGATGCCTCAGCAATTAAGAGCACTGACTGCTCTTCTAGAGGATCCAGGTTCAATTCCCATTACGCACACAGCAGCTAACAACTGTCTATAACTGCAAGATCTGACACCCTCACACAGATAAACTGCAGGCAAATAAATATACCAATGCACATGAAATATAAATAAATAAATGTTAAAAAAAAAAGAAAATAAACTTGTCCTCTGACTTCCACATGCATCCCTCCTTAAGGAATTATTTAATTAAATTTATAACATTTTTTAGAAGATGCTAAAGAATTTAGTTGTGTTGAATAATTTATGTCACATCTTGTTCTGTATAACTGTGGAAAAATTATATTTTAAAATGAAATGTCCAAATCTCAGAGATATGATTTTTAAATAAATGTTTTTCATGTTTCATTAATGAAATATTCAGTCTTTTTTTTTTTTAGATTTATTTATTTATTATGTTTAGAACATTCCTTCTATGTATGCTCGCATGCCAGAAGAGGGCACCAGATATCATTACAGATGGTTGTGAGCCACCATGTGGTTGCTGGGAATTGAACTCAGGACCTCTGGAAGAGCAGTCAGTGCTCTTAACCTCTGAGCCATCTCTCCAGCCCCTTCAGTCTTTTTTTTTAATTATTTATTTATTTATTATATTATGTGTATGCCATTCCTTCCACGTGTGCCTGCAAGCCAGAAGGGGGCGCCAGGTCTCATTATAGATGGCTGTAAGCCACCATGTGGTTGCTGGGAATTGAACTCAGGACCTCTGGAAGAGCAGTCAGTGCTCTTAACCTCTGAGCCATCTCTCCAGCCCGAAATATTCAGTCTTAAAAAACTAAAAAAAAGAAAAAAGTTATAAGACTTTTAGTTGTAAATCACTAATAAGACTTACATACACACACACATGCACATACGAGTGAATAAATAAATATAGTTAAAATTTTTTTGTTTTGAGACAGCTCAGTGGTGAAGTACTAGCCTATCATGTTCAAGGACCTGAGTTCAACCTCTAGCACCAGTAATTCATAATGGTGCTCTATCTTATGCATGAATTATTTCCTTCAGTTCAAAACCTAGTTTTAGAGGGAATAGTGAATGATGAGTATTCTGTAATAATTATTCTAAATTTCCAATACCTAAATTCCTTTTAAGCTCCTAGTGGTGGTAAAATTCTTAGAATTCTCTATGAAGAAAACGATGAATCCGAGGTGGAAATTATTCATGTTACATCTCCCATGTTGGAAACAAGAAGGGCAGATTCATTTCGTTATCCTAAAACAGGTACTGCATTCCACTGTTGTTATTTATTCATTTCCTCCTCTAGGTGTGGCTCATGCCTGTAGTCCCAGTCAGTGCTTGGAAGTCTATGGCAGTAGGAGGGTTGTTAGGAGTTCCAGGCCAGCCTAGGATGCAAGATGAGATCTTGTCTCTAAAAACAAAAACCATGGAAAGAGCAGGGATACAAGGAACATACCTAAACATAATTAAGGAGATATACAGCAAGGCAACAGCCAACATCAAACTAAATGGAGAGAAATGAAATCAGAAACAAGACAAGGTTGTCCACTCTCTCCATACCTATTCAATATAGTTTTTGAGGTCCTAGCTAGAGCAATAAGACACCAAAGGGAGATCGAGGGGACAAATTGGAAAAGAAGAAGTCAAACTCTCACTGTTGCTGATGATATGATAGTTTATATAAATGATCCCAAAAATTCTACCAAGGAACTTCTACAACTCATAAACACTTTCAGCAATGATACAAGATTAACTCAAAAAAATCAGTAGCCCTCCTGTACAGAGATGATAAAAGGGCTGAGGAAGAAATCAGAGAATTAACACCCTTCACAATAGCCACAAATAGCATAAAATATCTCAGAGTAACTCTAACCAAACAAGTAGAAGACTTGTATGACAAGAACTTTAAATCTTTGAAGAAAGAAATTGAAGAAGACACCAGAAAGTGGAAAGACCTCCCATGCTCTTGGGTAGGTAGAATTAATATAGTAAAAATAACAATCTTACCGAAAGCAATCTACATATTCAACACAATGCCCAGCAAAATCCCAGCAAAATTCTTCAAAGACCTTGAAAGAACGGTACCCAACTTCATTTGGAAAAGCAAAAAACCCAGGATAGCCAAAACAATCCTGGGCAATAAAAGAATTTCTGGAGGCATCATAATCCCTGACTTCAAACTCTACTACAGAGAGAGCTACAGTACTGAAAATAGCCTGGTACTGGCTTAAGAACAGACAGGAGGACCAATGGAACTGAATAGAATACCCGGATATCAATCCACACATCTTCGAACACCTGATATTTGATAAGGAAGCAAAAAATATCAAATGGAAAAAAGAAAGCATATTTAACAAATGGCGCTGGCATAACTGGTTATCAACATGTAGAAAAATGAAAATAGACCCATATCTATCACCATGCACAAAGCTCAAGTCCAAATGGATCAAGACCTCAACATAAAGCCAGCCACATTGAACCTTATAGAAGAGAAAGTGGGAAGTACACTTGAACGCATTGGCACAGGGAACCATTCCTAAATATAACCCCAGCAGTACAGACACTGAGAGAAACAATAAATGGGACCTCCTGAAACTGAAAAGCTTCTGTAAAGCAAAGGACATTGTCAACAAGACAAAACGACAGCCTACAGAATGGGAAAAGATCTTAACTAACCTCACGTTAGACAGAGGTCTGATCTCCAAAATATACAAAGAACTCAAGAAATTGGTCACCAAAAGAAAACATAATCCAGTTTGAAGAAATGGAGTATAGACCTAAACAGAGAACTTTCAACAGAGGAATCTAAAATGGCTGAAAGACACTTATGGAAATGTTCAACATCCTTAATCATTAGAGAAATGCAAATCAAAACAACTCTGAGATTCCATCTAACACCTGTAAGAATGGCCATGATCAAAAACACTGATGACAACTTATGCTGTAGAGGTTGTGGGGAAAAGGGAACATGTCTGCGTTGCTGGTAGGAATGCAAGCTGGTACAGCCCCTTTGGATGTCAGTGTGGTGATTTCTCAGAAAATTAGGAAACAACCTTCCTCAAGACCCAATAATACCACTTTTAGGTATATATCCAAAGGATGCTCAATCGTGCCATAAGGACATGTGCTCAACTATGTTCATAGCAGCTTTGTTTGTCATAGCCAGAACCTAGAAACAACCTAAATGCCCCTCAATCGAAGAATGGATTAAAAAAAAATGTACATTTGCACAGTGGAGTACTACACGGCAGAAAAAAATAATGACGGTTTGAATTTTGCAAGAAAATGGATGGAACTAGAAAACATTATTTTGAGTGAGGTAACCCAGACTCAGAAAGACAATTATCACATGTACTCACTCATAGGTGGTTTTTAAACATAAAGCAAAGAAAGCCTACAAACCACAATCCCAGAGAATTTAGACCACAATGAGGACACTAAGAGAGACTTACATAGATAAAATCTACATGGGAAGTAGAAAGTATAAAAAGACAAGATCTTCTGAGTAAATTGGGAGCATGGGGACTTTGTGGGAGGATTGAAGGAGGGAGGGGAGTAGAGAAAAATGTAGAGCTCAATAAATATGGAAAAAAAAATTTTAATTTTTTACATAATCAAAAAACGAATCCACAGTCATTCAAATGTATAGTCAGCTTGATCATTAACAGCCTTCATAAAGATTGTTTGCTTATTAAATATAGCTTCTGGTCTTTCATTGTGTTTGGAAATGGATAAGCCCACAGTACAAGGAAATCAGGAGGAAGGTATGCTTCCCTGTCAAGGACTTTTAAGTGATTTTGTTCTTAATGAGATTTTGTTCAT
The DNA here is from genome assembly GCF_037038515.1 of Microtus pennsylvanicus. NCBI lineage: Eukaryota > Metazoa > Chordata > Mammalia > Rodentia > Cricetidae > Microtus > Microtus pennsylvanicus. The sequence goes on along the minus strand of NC_134581.1, from coordinate 55,557,166 downwards.
TTTGTGTTTGCAACACTTCAGTTACAAAAGTAGTAGACAACTTGCCTTTGTTTTCCTACTGACTCTTTCTAGTTTTAGCCTCTTTACTGTTAGCTATTCGTACGAATTTGAAATAGGTTCTCCTTTGCACAGTGAAGCCCTGACTATATACAATATTCCTAATTTAACTAAAATCTGAAGGACAGTGATCTGAAGAAGTTGGTTGGAGTAATTCTGGACATTATTCATTTATGTTTCTTTCTAAAGGCACAGCAAACCCAAAGGTCACTTTCAAGATGTCAGAGATCCTTGTTGATGCTGAAGGAGGGGTAAGTGTGAGGCACTGAGCATTCCGTGCTTTGGCTTCTGGTGTAGGAGGCTCTTTGGTGCACTTTTTGTCAACTTGTTGAGCTTGTTGAGACATTTGTGGTTCGTGATTTATTGGTTGACCTAATTTTCTTCCTTGAAAGCACTCATATTAGGCCTGCGGGGAGGGTTATGTAAGAACCACGTTAAATCCCCAGAACCCACATTTCAAAAGCTGTCTGTTAGGCCGGGTGGTGGTGGCACACACCTTTAATCCCAATACTTGGGAGGCAGAGGTAGGTGGATTTCTGTGAGTTTGAGGCCAGCCTGGTCTATAGAGCAACTTCCAGGATAGCTAGGGCTACACAGAGGGACCCTGTCTCAAAAAGAAAAAAAAAAAACAAAACTGGCAAGCCGGGCGGTGGTGGCGCACGCCTTTAATCCCAGCACTTGGGAGGCAGAGGCAGGCGGATCTCTATGAGTTCGAGGCCAGCCTGGTCTACAGAGCTAGTTCCAGGATAGGCTCCAAAATCACAGAGAAACCCTGTCTCGAAAAACCAAAAAACTGGCCTTTGTAGTATGTGCTTATAATGCCAGCACTGGGATGGACACAGAGAGATCACTGGAGCTCTCCAGCCAGCCAGCCTAGCCTGCTTATTGAACTCCAGACCAGTGAGAGATTGTGTCTCAAGAAATAAATTCTGAGGAGTAACACAAATCATCTGGCCTCTGCACACATGCATGCACCACACAAACATGTTTTTGCTCCTTGCAGGTAGTTTTTGCTCTTTGCCTTTATTAATTGTTCAATCAACGTAAAGCAGTGTTTACCTTCTGTGTTGGGTATACATCACATTTATGGTGGATTGAATAACTCATATTTCTCTTGTACTGTTGCTTTCCATTTGGACATGCTCACAAGATTAGTTAAAATGCAGATTTGCGGGAGACTGGAGAGATGGCTTCTCAGTTAAGAAGAGCATTTTCTTGTGGAAGACCCGAATTCCATTCTTGGCACCCAGATCAGGAAATTTCCTACCATCCATAACTCCATCTTCAGAGGATCTGATATCCTCTTCTGATTTCCATAGGTACTTGCATTCAAGTACACATACATACATATAGATACACACATACCTAAAAAAAAAAAAATCTTTTTTTCTGGGGAGGGTGGTTTTTTGACAGGCTTTCTCTATGTAGCCCTGACTGCCATGGAACTCACTCTGTTGTCCAGGCTGGCCTCAAACTCACAGAAATCAGCCTGCCAGTGCCTCCCAACTGAACTGTTGGATTTAAGTTATAGTCCACTATGCCTGGTTTTAGACTTTTTTTAAAAACATAGCTTTACCGAGATATCATTTGCATACAGTGCAGTTCATTCAAGTTTAAAATTCAGTGACTTTTTGTATAATCACAGAGTCCATTTTAGAGCCTTATTGTTACTGCAGAGAGGAACACCCCACCCCTTAGCTATAATCCCCCAGTTCTAGGTAACCACTATGAATGCATGAATGAAATCATAGAATATGTTGTCTGGCTTCTTTGCTTAATGCTTTCAAGGTTCGTCTGCATCATGGATTAGTACTTGTGTGTGTGTGTGTCTGTGTGTGCCCTCACGTGTTGCTAGAGAGCTCTAACTAAGGGCCCCAGTCTTGCTACCTTCTGCTACTGAGCTGTATGTCCAGCCCATGTGCTTCATTCTTGTTATTTTTATGTATGTGCTGGGGTTTGAGCAGTAAATGCATATGTGTGAGAGCCAAAAGTCAGTGTCAAGTGTTTTTCTTGATCAATCTCCACTTTATTTTAATTTTATCTTTATGGGTATTTTGCTTGTATATTTGTATACCACATATATGCCTGGTGGCTAGAAAAAGGCATTTAGATCCTCTAGAGCTACAATGATGAGTGCCACATGAGTGCTGGAGATTGAACTGGTCCTCTGGAGGAGCAGCCAGTGCTCTTAACTACTGAGCCATTTTTCCAGCCTCGATTTTACTTTTTGAGATAGAGTCTCTCACTGCACCTGAAACTCACTGATTGGCTAGACTGGCCAGCCAACAAGCTACAAGGTTCCTCCTGTTTCTGCCTCCCCAGTGCTGAAACAACACAGTGCTGCTATGCCTGCTGTTTATGTGAGTACTGGTGATCCAAACTCAAGTCTTCTTGCTTGTCAGGCACATACTTTACCAACTGAGCCATCTCCCCAGCCTCCATTATTTCTTTTTGCTGTTGAATATTATTTCTTTCTGTGGTATACCACATTTTATTTACCTATTCATCAGTTGGTGGGTATTTGGGTTTTGGTTTTGGTTTTTTTTTTTTTTTTTTTTTTTTTTTGGTTTTTCGAGACAGGGTTTCTCTGTGGCTTTGGAGCCTGTCCTGTAGACCAGGCTGGTCTCGAACTCACAGAGATCCGCCTGCCTCTGCCTCCCGAGTGCTGGGATTAAAGGCGTGCGCCACCACTGCCCTGCTACTTGGGGTTTTTTTTCTCTTAAAAGGTTATGATTTTGACAGCTTTCCCAGTACTCTCTAATCCCAGTACTTGGGAAGTAGAAGCACACAGATCTCTGTGAGTTCAAGGCCAACCTCGTCTACAAAGCAAATTCCAGGACAGCTAGAGCTGTTGCATAGAGAAACCCAGTCTCTACAAGAAAGGGAGGGAGGGAGGGAGGAGAGGGGAGGGGAGGGGAGGGGAGGAGAAGGAAGGGAAGGGAAGGAAGGGAAGAGAAGGAAGGGAAGGAAAGGAAGAAGGAAGGAAGGTGTCATGAAGCCAGACAGTAACACATGCCTGTTATCCCCGCAATGTCTATATGCAAGAGACTGAGGCAGGAACTTCACAAGTTTGAGGCCATCTTGGGCTTTATAGTAGGAGTGTGTCTTTTGAGAGGGAGTGAAAAGGAAAGGTTGGAGAGAGACAGCTGGAATATGCATATGCATGTGTGCAAGTGTTTGTAATAGGTTTTTTGTTTGTTTGTTTCTCTGGGGTATACCTGGGACAGTGGTTGGGTCACGTGATAATGGAGCTGCAGGCTGCTTTAAGAATTATATTCCCACCAGCAGTGTATGAGGTTTCCAGTCTATTCACATCATCCTAACCCTTGTTTTTATCTGTGTTGTCACACCCATCCATTTAGAAGCCATAGTGCATTTCCCTGTGGCTAATGTTTCCTGTTTATCTTTAAAGAGCTACCTATTCAGATTCCCTTTTGTGGGAAAGAAAGTTCTAGACAGGGTTTCTTTGTGGAGCCCTGGCTGTTCTGGAACTCACTCTGTAGACCAAGCTGGCATTGAACTCACAGAGAGCTGTCTGCCTCTGCCTCCCGAGTGCTTAGATTAAAGGTGTGCGCCACCACTACCCTGCTATTGACTTTTTGTTTTATTTTGTTGATTTTTTTTTTTTTTGAGACAGGGTCTCTCTGTGTAACAGTCCTTGCTGTTCTGGAACTTGCTTTATAGACCAGGCTGGCCTCAAACTTAAAGAGCTCTCCCACCTCTGCTTCCCAAGTACTATATTAAAGGCATGTGCCATCACCGCCCTGCTCCATTTTTTTAATTGCTTATTTTTTTTTTTGAGTTGTGCTTGCTAAACCTTTAAAGGAAAAAGCTATTTGCCTATCAAGTTCATTTCTTTCACATATTACACAGCTGTATTTTAGACTAAGATTTGGCGACTTAAGGACTGTTACTTCTCCTAGATTCTAGATCTAAAGTGAGCAAAACTTGAGCCTGTCATTTATTATCAAAGGCTTTGTTAGTATAAACCCTAAAGAAGACTTTGAGATCATGTCAGTGCCTGTCCTAGAATGTTCCTGGGTCTAGAAAGCAACAGGAAACTGTTGTTTGATTGCTGGCTTTCCTGTCCCTTTGTACCCTTTTAAGTACCCATGTCTGGAAAGATGGTGCTATAAGTAGACTAGTGAGCGTGTTATTTTCTTTGTCTTCTATAACTATTTCCTTTTCTTCTTACTAGATTATAGATGTCATAGATAAAGAGCTGGTTCAGCCTTTTGAGATTCTGTTTGAAGGAGTTGAATATATTGCCAGAGCTGGATGGACTCCAGAGGGAAAATAGTGCGTATGTTCAATTGTCACTTTCTTATAACGAATTTAGGGTCCAGGGCTTTAGAATGTCTGTGGTGTGGGCTTTGCCTTCCCAAGTAAATTGGCACTCCATTATTCCCGCTCAGGCCTTTTCCTTGAACTCCGTGAACATACAGATCTGTAGTCCCATAAGCATAAGTGTATTGTATTGTGATTATAGGAATAATTGTTGAATGTAGTGTCTCATGCCTTTAAATGCTAGCTTTCAGCAAGCAGAGACAGACAGATCTCTGTGAGTTTAAGGCCAACCTGATCTCCATGCTGAGTTCCAGGCCAGCCAAGGGACACATAGTGAAACCCTGTCTTTAAAAAGAAAAATAAGCCGGGTGGTGGTGGCACAACACCTTCAATCCCAGCACTTGGGAGGCAGAAGCAGGTGGTTCTCTGAGTTCAAGGCCAGCCTGGTCCCCAGAGTGAGTTCCTGGACAGCCAAGGCTACACAGTGAACCCTGTCTAGAAAAACTAAAATAAATATATAAAATAAAATTGATAGATACCAAGGGAGAGAACAGGTGGTTATTCATTTTCTGAAAGCTTGCTTCATTCCTTACTTCTTCTCATTCCTTTGAACAGTGCCTGGTCCATCCTACTAGATCGTTCCCAGACTCACCTACAGATAGTTCTGATCTCTCCTGAGTTATTCATCCCAGTAGAAGATGATGCCATGGACAGACAGAGACTCATAGAGTCAGTTCCTGACTCTGTGACACCACTGATCATCTATGAAGAAACAACAGATATCTGGATAAATGTATGCAATTTTCTTTCTTGAACTTGGCTGTATGTTTTCTCAAGATACTCAGGCGGATGTCATTCTAGAGCAAGCTAACAAAACACATCCTTAAATTCAAAGGAACCGTGGATATTTCACGTTGGAATGATGGTTCCAGAATGGAGTAGATAGCACTGAAGTGACAGCTCACTAGTAACTGCAGATGTGGTTCCATATACCCCGCTAGAGAGTCCACAGCCTCCGCTCCAGCCTCTACTTCTGATAGGACTTTCAAGAGTTGTGTCTAGAAACTGCCTTTTAACTTAGCAAACTATACCAAATATGCTAGTTTTTAATTGAGTTTTGTATTTTCCAATTTAGCATAAAAATTAGATATAAAATAAAAACATTTCTCTGTCTCTCTGTAGTTGAAAGTAGGCTTCCTGTAATTCACCCAAAACAGATGAACATCTGTTTTCCTTCAACTGTTAGAATACTTCTCTTTGGAAAACAAAAGTAAAGCATGTTTTTCCTCCTCCTTTGTGTGTAAGATTTATACTGTCGCATAAGCTTGTGTGCTTCAGTTCCAGGCTGGAGAGCAGCAGTCATGGCCATATTGTTTTTTACTTTCTTCCATTTGGAAACGTTTACTTCTCAGTGTGTGAAATCTTTGCCTAAAGTAAAATAAATGTAAGAGGCCCAGGCAAAGCCTACTATTGTCAATGTTCCATATCCCAAGCACTAACCACTGTCTATATTTCAAATAATTCTTCTCATTTGGTTACCTATGTGGTATGTTTACCAATACATATAATAAACTAAGCTGTTCATTTTGCAGATCCACGATATCTTTCATGTTTTTCCTCAAACTCATGAAGATGAAATAGAGTTTATTTTTGCCTCTGAATGCAAAACAGGTTTCCGTCACTTGTATAAAATCACATCCATTTTAAAGGAGAGCAAATATAAACGATCCAGCGGTGGACTGCCTGCCCCAAGTAAGAAGTCTTACTTAATTATGTATTTAATGGTTTATTTTTTATTTGCTATACATAATTTATCTCAAAGCACACGTGTACAGATAGAGGATAGCTTGTGAGATTCTCTTCTGTCCTTCCACTGTGTGAGTTCCAAGGATCAAACTCAGGACATCAGACCTGACATCAGGGACCTTTACCCACTCTGCCTTTTTTTAATGGCATGGTCTCACTATGTAGTTGTTTTGTTTTTTTTTTTAATATTTATTTATTTATTTATTATGTATACAATATTCTGCCTGTGTGTATGCCTGCAGGCCAGAAGAGGGCACCAGACCCCATTATAGATGGTTGTGAGCCACCATGTGGTTGCTGGGAATTGAACTCAGGACCTTTGGAAGAAGAGGCAATGCTCTTAACCTCTGAGCCATCTCTCCAGCCCCCTCACTATGTAGTTCTGACTGGCCTATAACTCATGCAAACCAAGCTATCCTCAGATTCACAGAGATCTGCCTGCCTTGCTAGAATTGAAAGCTTGTGCCACCACACTAGGTTTTGAAAACTTTACAAAGTAAAGTTTGTATAGAGATAGCTCAGTGGTTAAGAACACTGTTCCTCTTGCAGAGAACCCAGCTTCTGTTCCCAGTACCTACATGGCAGTCACAACCACTCCTAACTCCAGTTCCAGGGGATCCAATCCTTCCTTCTGTCTTCCAGGGACATCAGACATACAATAAAAATAAATAGATAAATCTTAGGAGAAAAAAACACTGTATAAACAAATATGACATATACTATAGTGGAATATAGTCTTAAAAGACTTATTTATGTATATGAGTACTCTATTTTATGCCAGAAGAAGACATCAGATCCTACTATTGATGGTTGTGAGCCACTATGTGGTTGCTAGGAATTGGACTCAGGCCCTCTGGAAGAGTAACCAGTTCTCTTAATTACTGAACCATCGCTCCAGCCCTTCTTGTTGGAAACCTGGGTTGCTTCCATTCTTTTGGTGGAATGACACTACTCTGACTATGTATGTTCCTCTGTTGACTTTTCCATTCTTTCCATTCCAGAAATGCAATGCTTGAGTCATATATTCTACTTAATTTTTCATGTTTAGCAAACCATTGATAAGGGCTACACTTTTTTTATATTCCTAATTGCAAAATGCAAGGGTTTTCATTTCTCTCTGTTTTTGTTTGTTTGTATTTGGAGGATAGGTTTATTTATTTTATTTCTATATGTATGAATTTTTGCCTGCATGTGTGCCTGTGCATCACATGCATGCCTGGTGCCTGTAGAGGTCAGAAGAGGGGGTTAGAACTAGAGTTATAGATGCTTGGGAGCCACCATATAGGTTCTGGGAGCCAAACCCAGGTCCTCTGCAAGAACAAGTGTTCTTAACTGCTGAGCTGTCTCTCTAGCCCCTGGATTATTTTTTTGTTTTTGATTTTTAAAGACAGAGTTTCTGTAGTTCAGGCTTCCTTCCAATTCTCCACAATCCTGTATCAGTTCCCATGTGCTGAGATTACAGGTGTGTACCACTACACCCAGCACAAGTTTTAGTTCTTTATATCCTTGACAGTACGTGTTATTTCCTGTTTTCTTGCTTTTGTAAGTTTATGTTTTATTGTTCCTATTTATTTATTTATTATTTGTTTTGGTTTTCTGAAGACAGGGTCTTCATATGTAGCTTTGGCTGTCCTAGAACTCACTATGTAGACCAGGCTTGCCTTTCACTCACTGAGATCTGCTTGTCTCTGCCTTCCAAGTGCTGTAATTAAGTATGTCACTACACCCAGCTGTGGGTTTTTTTTAAATAGCCACCCTAATAGATATAAAGTTGCATCTTCTATTTGTGTTCTTTTTTTTTCTCAAACTCATATATACCATATTAGAGATTGAACCTAAGACTTTGTCACTGAGTTACATCCCTAGCTCTTGTGAGTTTTTATTTTGAAATGTGAATAGATAACTGAGTAGCTGACATCACACACGTGCCACCAAGCCCCGCTTGAAGAGGCATCCCATTGTGTTTTGACACAGATTTTTCTAATGATGAGGGGTATTATTACTTTCCATATACATATTGGCCATTTGTATATCTTGTTGAAAGAAATACCTATTCAAGTCCTTTGGATTTTTCAGTTTTTCTGAAAGGCTTTTTAATTACTGGGATTTGGAGAGCAATGAGCTACATCTTGAAATCAACCAAGTAAACACTAATTATGACTTTGAACTTTTCTTTAAAGATAGAGGTCTTATAAAACAGAATTTCTTTCCATGAGCTTCAGCTTAATTTAGCCCTGAACTTAAAATTGTTTTACTAGTTCCTTTGCTGCTCAGGAGTAAGTTCACTCATAGAGGAAGAAAGAACAAAGAACTAAGAAAGAACAAAGAACTAAAATAATACTTTGAAACAATAAGGTATCCTTTGTTTGTTTGTTTGCTTTTCGAGACAGGGTTTCTCTGTAGCTTTTGAGCCTGTCCTAGAACTTGCCCTCGTAGAACAGGCTGGCCTTGAACTCACAGAAATCCTCCTGCCTCTGCCTCCCGAGTGCTGGAATTGTAGGCGTGCGCCACCACCGCCTGGCTCTAACATTGATGTTTTTACTTTTGTTTTATTGCAGCTTTTTGGAAAAGACAGTTTGCAAAACTTTTCTACATTGTTTCATTTGCTTATGGTTTGGATAAAGTACTGAATTTTGGTTGTATGTATCTACAGGTGATTTCAAGTGTCCTATCAAAGAAGAAATAGCAATTACCAGTGGTGAATGGGAAGTTCTTGGCCGGCACGGATCTAATGTATGTTTCTTTATTCTACTGATATGTTTGGTTAGCCTCTGCCTTGTGCATACACTACAGAAAAAAATGAATAATACAGTGTATGTATGTATGTATGACTCCAGTATTTTACAATATTAAGTTAGGGCATAGAAGGATACAAATTGTTACGAAGGAAAAATCTTAGTTCAATCAGAATGTAGTGATACACACCTTAACTTCCAGCATTTGGGAGGCAGAGGCAGGTTGAGGCCAGCCTGGTCTACCTAGCAAGTTTCAGGCCACTCAGGGCTGTATTGTAAGACCCTGTCTTTTAAGAAAATTAAAATAAATTTTTAAAAATCTTATTTTAAATCATAAAGTTCACCTATTTTATTACTTTAAAATAAGATGCATTCCAGTTACAAAAGACTGCCATTTTCTAGGCCGGGTGGTAGTGGTGCACACCTTTAATCCCAGCACTTGGGAGGCAGAAGCAGGCTGATCTCTGTGAGTTCAAGGCCAGCCTGGTCTACAAGACCAGGACACCTGCCATTTTCAATTATCATATTATTTTTGTGTATTGTGTGTTTTGCCTGCATGTATGTCTGTGCACTATATGCATGCCTGGTGCCTGTGGAAGCCAGAAAACGGTGTCAGATCCCCTACAACTGGCATTGTGGACAGTTGTGAGCCCCGTATGACTGCTGAGAACTGAAACTAAGTCTTATGGGAGAACAGCCAGTACCCTTAGCCATTGAGCCATTGCTCCAGCCCAAGATCACCATTTTCAAATAATCTTACTGCTCTTTAGTAAGGAAGTAGTTTGTTTGTTTAGGACTTTCAAAAGTTGTGAGTTAGCATATAACCTGAAATTTATGTTTTAGGCATGATAGGCTGTTGATGTTTTTACATCGGAAATTATATTTAGCATTCTTTTTTTTAAGACTTATTTATTAATTATGTATACAGGGTTCTTCCTGCATGTATGCCTTCTCTCATTACAGATGGTTGTGAGCCACCATGTGGTTGCTTGGAATTGAACTCAGAACTTCTGGAAGAGCAGTCAGTGCTCTTAACCTCTGAGCCATCTCTCCAGCCCATTAGCCTTCTTGAAGTAGAAATTTTCTTTCATTTACCTGTTTTTATCTTGTCTCACAGATTTAAGCTTTTTGAGCCTAGGTTAACAGGGAAGAGCGTGCGGCTCTGAGCCTGTGGCTTTCCGTCAGTACTATGGACTGGACTCCACCTGAAATGCTGGGCGAGTGCTCTAGTGTTAAGCCATAGCCCAGCTACTTTTCTATTTTATTTTGTGACTGGCTCTTTCTTGCTAAGTTGCCCAGGTTGGCCTTCAGCTTCACTCTGTAGCAGGCAGGCCTTGAACAGAAGACCTTCACTAGCCTCTCACTAGTGCCTTTCCTTTGTTTGCATTTGGTTTTATCTGATCTCTAGACATCCCTCTCCCCCTTTCTGGCTCAGACAATTCAGTGGCTATAGGCACCAGGATTTACTGATGGCCTGAGTGTGATTTTATCAAATTTAGGAATTTATTACATGTTCTGACATATTTAGAAATCGTGATGGTCTCTGTGGTGATTTAAGAAATGAAATAGAAGGCTGGAGAGATGGCTCAGAGGTTAAGAGCATTGCCTGCTCTTCCAAAGGTCCTGAGTTCAATTCCCAGCAACCACATGGTGGCTCACAACCATCTGTAAAGGGGTCTGGTGCCCTCTTCTGGCCTGTAGGCATACATACAGACAGAATATTGTATACATAATAAATAAATAAATATTTTTAAAAAATGAAATAGAGGGACTGGAGAGATGGCTCAGGGGTTAAGAGCACTGGCTATTCTTCCAAAAGACCTGGGTTCAATTCCCAGCACCCACATGGCAGCTCACAACTGTCTGTAACTCCAGCTCCAGAGGACCTGAGGTCACCTTCACACAGACACACAAGCAGGCAATACCCCAATGTATATAAATATAAATAAATCTTTAAAAAAAATGAAATAGAGAACAAGGAGCTGAGGAGATGCTCAGTCTGGGAAGTGACTGCTGTGTAAGCGCAGGACCTAAGCTTGGCCCTCCCTTACCTGCCAGCACCACCTCTAACTGCATGACATACACATACACAGAGAGCATACATGCTTACACTTGTGAGCACTCACATGGACACATGCATACTTCACAAACAACACATACAAGAAGACTCTGGTCCCACTTTTTTTTTTTTTTTTTGTAAGATCCTCAGACTAGTGTGGATAAGATACTTCCACCATTATGTGCTACCTCAGCACAGGCCCAGAGTACCTACAGCCAGGATCGCTAAAACTAAGCATTAAAATAAAGTCTTGCTGTAGGCAACCTTGTAAGTCTGAGCTCACTAGGGCCTTAAATAGCCATCTGGTTATATATCCAAATACTGTTTGGTTTGTTTGTTTGTTTTACCTCTGGCTGGGCCTGAGGTGCTCCTGCTAAATACCTGAGAAAAGAAATCTCATTGTGGAATTCTAGGTTGTAATAACAAAAACCACTTTCAGGGTAAGTTTCCTTAGCCATTGAGATGTCTCAGCAGGTAAAGACCTCCAAGTCTCACAGCCCAAGTTGCATATTTAGAACCCACACAGTAGGAGAGATGTGGCTTCCTCGTGTGGTCATTTATTTGCCACATGCATGTTGTGGCACACTTGCATACACAGATACAGGCTGACATAGACACAAAACAAAACAAATTTTTTGTAATTCCTTTAATTGTAGTTGTTGGAGTTAAGAGCTACTAGATACTGGCATAAATCCCAAAATCACATAAGCAAAAGGTCCCTTACTTGGGCAACCTAAATGACTCTCCTGTTCGCCCCTGTGGGCATGAGTTTTTCGAGTCATGCTAATTTTTGTGGTATGTTTGTTTCTCTCAAATTCTTCCTCTATTTTTCTGTATATTTGCTTTGTTTTTTTGTATTTGTGTTGCCTTTGTCACCTCAGCTTTTACAAGTCACTCTGTTGCCCTCAGACTTCACAGCAACAGCTGAGTACAGCTTTCAGGCTTGAGCTCGTGCAACTCTTCCTGTTGAGGGTCACACTCAGTGTGGTCCCAGATCAGGGATGGAACAAGCCAATTGCTTAGAACTATGCCAGAAATTCAGGTTCAGCTAGACCCAGTCCTCCTCAGAAACTGGTGGTAGGACCCAGCAATCTGTCCAGCATCCCTGGAAACTCTAATCCTATTGAATATAAGTACTTACACAGCACAAAGAAAAGAGGCTTACAGATGGGAGTGAAGACAGTGTAGAAATGCCTGATTCTCCGCTGCTTCTGCGGAAAAACCAGCTGGCTTTCTGGAGAGATAGCACATACCTATGGGGATTCCTGAAGGTTTGTTTTCCAGAGCAATTGTGTTCAATTAGGAATGGATGAATCTACTGTAAAAAGTTAACAGTGAAAGGTGTGTGTGTGAGAGATATTTATAATACTTTTAGAACCTTTATCTTCATAAAACATTTTGAATTCTAGTAAATTTTCAGTAGACTAGTAAATTATTTTTAAAGTAACAATGAAAGAAAACAATTTATTTAGATTACTGTAATAAGTGAGTTCAGTTCTAGATAGTAAGATCTTATCTAGGGCTGGGGACACTGGATTGTATCCAGTATCAGTGCTTAAAATAAATCTTATCCTTGCTTATTTATAAACTACACTGTTGCTGAAGCTGGTTGATTCCAGTTATTTTTCAATCTGATAGATAAAAATGCTTTTGCAAATTTGTACAAAAGATCTAGAAAAGTACCTACCTAGCTAACATTGCACTGGCTGCAGGAGAGAAATAAAGTTAATCTCTTCCAAGTAGGCAAATGAGGTGCAATGTAGGATCTTTTTCCCTGAGGAATTACTATAAGAAAATAATTCTCTTACTTTAAGGAAAGTGCACAATGCAATCTGATCAGGACACTATCCCAATCGTGTATAATTTGGCCTTTTACCTTTTGGACAAGATCAACTTTTAGCCATAAACAAAACCAATCTCATTATTATCAGTAGCAAAATAAAGACCAAACAAGCCCAAGTCAGGGGCATCGGGTGATTCTGTATGAGGGGAACTCTGTGTGTTGCTGGCCTTGTCAACACTGCACTAGTACTGATTTGTGCTGTGATTTGGCAGATCTGGGTTGATGAAGTCAGAAAGCTGGTGTACTTTGAAGGCACCAAAGACTCTCCTTTGGAACATCACCTGTATGTGACCAGTTACACAAACCCTGGCGAAGTGGTGAGGCTGACTGATCGAGGGTACTCACATTCCTGCTGCCTCAGTCAGGTACTGTGTCCCAGTTGGGAGGGATCCTGTCATAGAAATTGTCATACAAATTCCCTTTGAGTAATGTGAAAATTGGTGACGTTGGCCCACAGAAGCCTTGTCTAGGAAAAGCACTGTGTGTTTGTGTTGTGTGACGTTTTACTCTTTTGGCTTTGAGGGGGCTTACCACCCAGCTCCCAAGTGAATCACATACAGAGACTTTATTCTTACTTATGAATGCTTGGCCTTAGCTTGGCTTGTTTCTTGCCAGCTTTTCTTAAATTATCCTGACCACCTTTTGCCTCTGGGCTTTTTCATTCTCTTGCTTCTGTGTATCTTACTCTCACTCTTATTCCGTTGCTGGCTAGGTGGTTGCCCCTGACCTCCTCTTCCTCATTTCTCCTTCTATTTATACTCTATGCCAGCTAGTCCCACCTGTCCTTGCTCCTGCCTCGCTATTGGCCGGCCATTCAGCTCTTTATTAGACCATCAGGTGTTTTAGGCAGGCATAGAATCAGAGCTTCACAGAGTTAAACAAATGCAGCATAAACAAAAGTCACACACGTTAAAATAATATTCCCCAACATGTTTGACTGAGTTGTCAAACTCCCATTGCCGTAGCACTGGTGTGTATGATCATGGTAGCCTTCCTTGCCTTTCCCATGGAAAGCTGTTGTTGTCTCTCTTTTCTCTAGCATTGTGACTTCTTTATAAGTAAGTACAGCAACCAGAAGAACCCGCACTGCGTTTCCCTCTACAAACTCTCAAGTCCTGAAGATGACCCAGTTCGTAAAACAAAGGAATTTTGGGCCACCATTTTGGATTCAGCAGGTATCCCTTACTCCTGAACCTAGGCTTAACTAAGATTGGTACCAGAGTACACTGTGCTGGGGTCTTGTGTCCATGTCTCTCGGGCTGTCTTCCAATTGCTCAGCCCTGCCTATCCCTGAGCTGCTGAGCTTCAGGTGAACCTCATTTCCCGTTCTGTAAATTGCTGAATGAGCTGGGTTTCCTCTTCTCTAAGCAGGAACATGTCTAGAAAACCTTTTTAAAAAGCAGATTGAGGGGGCTGGAGAGATGGCTCAGAGGTTAAGAGCATTCCTGCTCTTCCAAGGGTCCTGAGTTCAAGTCCCAGCAACCACATGGTGGCTCACAACCATCTGTAATGGGATCTGGTGCCCTCTTCTGGCCTGCAGCATACACACAGACAGAATATTGTATACATAATAAATAAATAAATATTTAAAAAAAAAAGCAGATTGAGATAATGTATTCTGAACTTAGTAAGACACTTTGAGCAGCGAGGTTGACCCTTTAGGAAATAACTAGTTGGTTGCTTTCTCTAAGTTCCGAAGTCTTTGCAGTAGCCATCTTAGTAGTGGCCAGCACACTTGCTCACTGTGTGAGCAAAGAGGACTGCTGTCCCAGACTCTCATTCTGCAGCCCAGGCTTGACCTTTCTATGGAACCCAAACTGTCCTTGAACTCAACAGTCCTCCTACCTTGGCCTCTCAAATGCTAGTGTTTCAGGCATGAGCTACCATGTGGTCTTTTTTTAACTCTTGCTTTCTGTATTAGTTACTTTGTAAATTGCTCTGACAAAATCCCTGACAAGAGCATCTTATGCCAAAGGTTCCTTATCTCAGGCAGAAGCAGGATCTCTGTGAATTCAAGGTCAACCTGGTCTACAGAGTGAGTTTCGGGACAGGTTCCAAAGTAACACAGAGAAACCATGTCTTGGAAGACCAAAGAAAAGGTTCGTTTTGTCTCACAATATAAAGTAGAGCCTGAAATGAAGTGGTGGCAGGAGCTCCAGGAGATTCACATTGTGTCCAGGCAGAAAGGAAAGAGACAGGGTCTGCTGCTCAACTCCCTTTCTCCTTTGCACTCTGTTAGGGACCCCAGCCTAAAAATGCCACCCACATTTAGAGTCAGTCTTCCTCAACTAACCTAATCTAGAAACCCCTCACAGACACGCCCAGGGGTTCGGTTTTTCAGCTGACAAGATCACCTATCACCATCTTTTTGAAAATTTTATTTATGTGAGTTTTGTGTGTGTGCACGCCACATGTATGTAGGTATATATGCCACATGTATGTCATAGAGACTAGAGAGGGCTTTGGATCCCTTGGAGCTAGAGTTACAAGCAATTGTGGTACCTGGTATGGATGCTGAGAACTAAACTTGAGTCTTCTCAAAGAGCAGCAAGTGCTTTTTTCCGTTAAACCCCCTTTCCAGCCCCTACAATTTCTTTCTTCCTTCTTCCTTTCCCTCCCTCCCTCCCTCCCTCCCTCCCTCCCTCCCTCCCTCCCTCCCTCCCTTCCTTCCTTCTCTTTTTATAGTTTATTTACTTCTATTCATTTGCATTGATATTTTGCCTGCATGTATGTCTGTGTGTGGTTGTTAGATCTTAGAGTTAGGGACAGCTATGAGCTGCAGTGTGGTTGTTGGGAATTGAACCCAAGTCCTCTGGAAGAGCAGTTAGTGCTTTTAACTACCAAGCCATCTCTCCAGCCCCTGCCCTACAATTTCTTAAATATAAAGAATAAACTTTTTTAAGTGTCTTTTAACTCACTTTATCTTCAAATCTACTTCTATGTTAAATGTTTTCACTCCTTACACTTGACTAAGAGATCAAAGCATTAATTTGGGTTTGGGGAGATGGCTTAGTGGATAAGAGTGCGTGTTGTCCTACTATGAAGTCCTAAATTCAGATCATGAGCACCCACATAAAAGCCAGGTAGAATTGTGAGCCTGTAACTCACTCAAAGCTGGAGAGGACAGAGGTGGATCCCAGGGGCTTGATGTCCAGTCAGCCTCGCAGAAGTGCAAGCTTCTGATGCAGGGAGTGTTTCGAGGCCATAAGGTAGAGAGAGGAGGACACTGATGTCTTTCTTTTGCTGTCACGTAAGTGTGCACAGGCATAGATAGCATCTTGAACGCTTGCACCTTCACACACACACATCATATTGCGGCACACACACTAACAATAATAATAATAAACTAGATGTGGTAGTGCACCCCTTTAATCTTAATCTTAGCACCCAGGAGACCAAGGCAGGTGGATCTCTGTGAGGTCAAGGCCAACTTGATCTACAACTCAAGTTCCGGGACAGCCAGGGCTATGTAGAGATACCCTGTTTCAAAAATAGATAGATAGATAGATAGATAGATAGATAGATAGATAGATAGATAGATAGATAGATAGGAAGGATGGATTTTTTTAAAAAATTTAAACTATTGTAGACCAAAGCATTTGTGCATATTTTAAAGTCGGGGAGCACAATTGCCATTATGGTAATAACCTCTCATGGGGACTTCACTGTGCACAGGCATTGAGGGGAGGTGGTGGCGCACGCCTTTAATCCCAGCACTTGGCAGGAAGAGGCAGGCAGATCTCTGTGAGTTCAAGGCCAGCCTGGTCTACAGAGGGAGTTCCAGGAGAGCCAGGGCTACACAGAGAAACTCTGTCTTGAAAAACCAAAAAGAAAAAAAAAGGAAACAAGTGTGTGTTGAGCACCTGCTATAAGCAGGCTAAATTGACTAAGTTAAACATAGGGTTTTTGTTCCCTACCCCCCCCCCCCAACTTTTTGAAAAGTTGCTGATCAGGTAGGTGTGTGCTTTAACTACCGATAAGTAAAGACTGAACCTAGCACTGGATATTTGTTTAGTTCTGCATATAAACACCTCTTAGGCTCCAAAGGTTACTCAAAATTCAGTGTTTGAATCTGAAAAAGACAATGGATGTTCATTCATTTTGTTCTAAAAATACCTGTTAGATAAGCAATAAACTGATAACCTGAGAGAGGGATAGTAGTTATTGGGAGGAGAGTTGAGTTTAGATACTTGCTTCTTTGACTTCAGATTGCAGGCACCTCTGAGAACTTCTTTACAGGCTCTGTTGCTTCCCACAGGTCCTCTCCCTGACTATACCCCTCCAGAAATTTTTTCTTTTGAAAGTACTACTGGATTTACACTGTATGGGATGTTGTATAAGCCTCATGACCTGCAACCTGGGAAGAAATACCCCACTGTACTCTTCATATATGGTGGTCCTCAGGTGAGTATAGAAACTCTGTGTGTGTGTGTTTTAGGTGATTTTTATTTTATATTTATGAATATTTTTATCTACATGTGTGTCTGTTGCACCATGTGCATGCCTCTGATGTCTGCAGCGAAATCTCTGGTAACTTACATTTGTATTCATTCATTTCCAAAATAGTAGTTAGCAATAGGTCCTATCTTAAACACATTGAGAAGAAATTAGACCTGTTAAGCCTCCTTCCCAGGCAGAAGGAACAATAAACAAGGTCGTGGAGGAAGAACCCCTTGATATTGTTGGTGTAGGAGGGGCTTAGCTCACAGTGGGAGGAGAGAGGTAGACTCAGATCTGGCACAGCAGGATTTTTACTCATTGAACCATTTCTTTTTTTAAAAAAATATTTATTTATTATGTATACAGCATTCCTTCCATGTATGTCTGCAAGCCAGAAGAGGGCACCAGACCCCATTACAGATGGTTGTGAGCCACCATATGGTTGCTAGGAATTGAACTCAGGACCTTTGGAAGAACAGTCAGTGCTCTTAACCTCTGAGCCATCTCTCCAGCCCCCTGAACCATTTCTTTTTTTTTTTTAAACTTTGATCTTTTATTTATTTATTTATTTATTTATTTATTTATTATGTATACAATATTCTGTCTGTGTGTATGCCTGAAGGCCAGAAGAGGGCGCCAGACCTCTTTACAGATGGTTGTGAGCCACCATGTGGTTGCTGGGAATTGAACTCAGGACCTTTGGAAGAGCAGGCAATGCTCTTAACCACTGAGCCATCTCTCCAGCCCCTGAACCATTTCTTTATCCCCTTTTCCTTCCTTCCTTCCTTCCTTCCTTCCTTCCTTCCTTCCTTCCTTCCTTCCTTCCTTTCTTTTTTTATTTTTTTGAGATAGGGTCTCAATGTGTGACTCTGGTGGACCTGGAACTTGATCTCAATGTGTAGCTCTGGCTGGCCTGGAACTTGATTTATAGACCAGGATAGCCTCGAACTCACAGAGATCTGCCTGCCTCTACCTCCCAAGTGCTGGGATTAAAGGCGTGCGCCACCACTACCTGTCCCTAAACTCTTTTCATTATCTTTAGCAGGAGGATATGTCAAACAGAGATTAAAATATAATATAAACCGGGCCTGATGGTGCATACCCGTAATCCCAGCTTTGGGGGAGATAGGGGGCAGAGGCAGGAGGATTGAAAGTTCCAAAACCGGACTCACCTACTAAGTGAATTCAAGTCCAGCCATGGCAGCTTAGTGATACTCTCTCTTAAAAAGTAAAAAGGGACCTGAGGATGCAGCTCAGTGGTAATTGCCTATCATGTGCAGGGCCCTAGGTTCAACCCCTACATTTGCCAAATACACACACAGACACACACACCAGTAACCTAGTCGTCTGTTATCAGCCATTGTTCAGTGCATGCGCTCTCTTTCATAACACTAGCAGTGCAGTAGTTGTTTATATAACATTACCCCAAACACAGGAGTAATGTACCATGTCGTGCCAGCTGTGCTGGCATTAGATGACAGGAGCGTCTCGGCTCCGTCACGATCCCATGGGACTGCCATTTTATGAGTGCCCTGAGCTGATTGAAACATGAACATACTGCGTGTGATTGAACTGTCTTTTCATTAGATAAAACTCCATTTCTAATAAAACACCAAGATGCATTTATGTTCTTGGTCAGTTTGAAGTGTAGTCTCTAGGGTAATAAAGTAATTTAAAAATGATACTTTCACACTAATTTGTCTAACAGGAAAAAGATAACTGTGCTTATCGCAGTATTTATTAAAGACTACATCTTGTCAGGTAGTGGTGGTGCGTGCCTTTAATCCCAGCACTGGAGAGGCAGAGACAGATGGATCTCTATGAGTTCGAGGCCAGCTTGGTCACCAGAGATAGTTCCAGGACATCCAGAGCTGTTACTCAGAGAAACCCTGTCTCGATAGATAGATAGATAGATAGATAGATAGATAGATAGATAGATAGATAGATAGATAGATAGATAGATAGATAATAAGCTACATATTTCCATTGTCACTCAGCAGCAACTCCAGAAGAGACAAGCAGGGAGGGAAGATGTTTTTAATTGTCCTTTTCACTGTTACTTGAATGGCATAACTCTTCAGAGTATATAATTCAGCAACTTTCTCCTTGGGGTAGATTAACTCTCTTCCCTTACTTAAAACTTAAGTATCGGGCTGGAGATATGGTTCAGCAGTTAAGAGCACTGATTGCTCTTCCGGAGGACCCGGGTTCAATTCCCAGCACCCACGTGGCAGCTCACAACTGTCTGAAAATGCAGTTCCATGAGATCTGACACCTTCACACCAATGCACATAAAGTTATATAAATCATTAAAGAAATTTTTTAAAACTTAAGTATCTGCGCTAGAGTGAAGTCTGGTATTTGCTGTGAAGGTTTGAGAGTGAAACTAAGCGTGGAACAGCATAAACATGCAAAGACTTGAGTAAATTTCAAATTGTATCACTTCACACTTACATTTTAAAGGCAAGATAATAGTACATTCAGCCTTCTGACTTCTGCAGTCTTTCTGTCTCACGGTTTATATGCTGCTACATAAGATCACTGAAGCTGTTTCTTCTCCAGGTGCAGCTGGTAAACAATCGATTTAAAGGAGTCAAGTATTTCCGCCTGAACACCCTGGCCTCCCTAGGTTATGTGGTTGTGGTGATAGACAACAGAGGATCCTGTCACCGAGGGCTTAAATTTGAAGGCGCCTTTAAATATAAAATGGTGTGTGAGCATAGAACACTTTCTTCTCCAGATGTTTTCATTTTCTTACACTTTATTCGAGTTGGGGGAGGACCTGAGTGACAGAGTGAGGAAGAATGTGTTAGAATTGAGCAGTGGGATGAAAGGTTTGCCTTACAGTAGACTCACTCCTGTCTACCTGTCTGCCTCCCAGGAGCTGAGGTAGAGCCACTTCTGTTAGAATGCCCTGTCCAGTCTGGACTTTGACCTTGGCCATGGGCAGTCCCATATACTCCTCAGGAATGCCTGAGGTTTGTTCTGTCCTCTGTGAAGAGGGAAACAACTGGGTAGTTTCCTCCTTGTGACAAGCCTCTTTCTCTCTGCAGGAAGCTTTAAGTGCTACCTTTTAGAGATGCCCCCGGTCCTTTCTGCGGCTGTGGGAAATGATGACAGTCCGATGTTCCTTTTGCACAGTAAGGCAGTCCCTGTGGCTGCCAGTGTGTTGGACATGCTGAGTAAGAAATGGGATGGTCTCCCACAGCCAGTTCTTTGACCTTATGTTGTATTCTCATGTAAGTTTTTTTTTTTTTTTTTGATTTACTTTTTGGTTTGGCTCGGTGAGGTGAGACTGTGCACTGGCAGGCCAAGTGACACCTTGGGTGGTACTGGTAGGAATGAGGACATCTAGAGCTTTGCTAGAAGTGTCGTGCTGGGAGAAAGGAAGGTCAGGCTTCAGGGGTAATGCCCTTTGCTTTACTTCACTAAGTGCTAAAAGGAGAAGTAAATTTCATCAATCTCTTAAAGGGGCTGGATTTTTGTCTTTGGATAGAGGAAGGCTTGTTACAAGGAAGTTGCTGACCTCTTAGCAGACAACAGAACAAATGGAGTGGGAGACACCCTGCAGCTAGGGACAGCATGGGCAGGAAAGAACTCCATGACTGTGGAAACTAAACTCTTCACAGGGCAGCAGGTTCTTAACTATAAATGCTTTTTTTTTTAATTTCTTGAGGGAAAATAGAATATCAGTTGTTAATAAACTCTAATCTGAGAAAGGAAACCCTCCAGGAGTTTTTAGTTAAAAACATAGAGCAGGTTTAAAGAGTTCTCTAAGACTGGTGTGCATCAGAGCCAGTGAGCTGTTTCCCCGTGTTTGACAGGGTCAAATAGAAATTGATGATCAAGTGGAAGGACTCCAGTACCTAGCGTCTCAGTATGACTTCATTGACTTGGATCGTGTGGGCATTCACGGCTGGTCCTATGGAGGCTACCTCTCCTTGATGGCACTGATGCAGAGATCAGATATCTTCAGGGTATGTGGCTACTATTGTATTTGTTTTTGTAATTGGCCAGAATTCTCTGTTAATTGAAGGCACAAGAAAATCATTTTTCTGAAGGGTCAGGTGTTGTCAGTATTGTAGAATGTTGGGTTTATGTGTTTTACAACATGGGAAATGTATCTTTAGTGTTAACACAGATTTAAAACAATTGTCAGCTTGATCACCAGTTTATAACTACTTATTTATGCCAAAGATTGATAGTTATGATTAGTAAAGCACACATATACTTTCTGGATTGCAATTGCTTGTTTAATTACTAAACTACGTCTTTGCCTGATACTCTGGTATATTCCTAACAGCTAGCACTGCTTAGCACGAGTAAATCCTCAATAGATCTGTGTTCAGTACAGGGCCCTGGGCTGGTCTCCAGCACTTAAAAAAAAAGAAAAGAATGTTGACTGAACTGAATTTTATTTATTTGACAGTGAGGTTTGTACCTAGGGCCTCTTGCATGCTGAGGCACATGCTCTACCACCAAGCTACAGACCCAGATCACTGAGTGAACTGAATCTTTACATGCTTATAATTCTTGAAATTCTTAGAACATTATATTATTATAAAAAATTATACATTAGGGGCTGGAGAGATGGCTCAGAGGTTAAGATCACTGGCTGCATTCCAAAGGTCCCGAGTTCAATTCCCAGCAACTACATGGTGGCTCACAACCATCTGTAATGAGGTCTGGTGCCCTCTTCTGGCCTGAATGGACATATGCAGGCAGAGCACTGTATACTTAATAAAGTAAAATTTAAAAAAATACATTATAAAGAAAATATATAAAGATGATATTTACTAAGAAAACAGGGATGAATGGATAAATGAGATGTCTCTTCAGGTAAACCTGCCACTAAGCCTGACAACCTGAGTTGATCCCCAGGACTCAAGAAGTGGAAAGAGAGAACCTCCTAAAAGTTGTCCTCTGACCTCTACAGCCATGACATGCCTCATGTGCACCCACATAAATTTACACATACTTGTGCACATACAAATAAATAAAGAT
The DNA here is from genome assembly GCF_037038515.1 of Microtus pennsylvanicus. Classification (NCBI taxonomy): domain Eukaryota; kingdom Metazoa; phylum Chordata; class Mammalia; order Rodentia; family Cricetidae; genus Microtus; species Microtus pennsylvanicus. The sequence goes on along the minus strand of NC_134581.1, from coordinate 55,534,935 downwards.
ATAATTTATTTAATGTTAAAAAAAGGAAGAAAGGGTCTAGTGAGGTGGCTCAGCAGGTAAACTACCTGAACCAAGCCTAATGAACTGAGTTCAGTGCCCCGACACAGTGGAAGAACAAACTCTGACTTCATATACATGACCACACACTCAGACAACTAAATAGCTAAGTGTAAACAAGAAAAAAGGTAATGAAAATTTGAATTAGGAGCAGTACGTTTTTTTTTCCCCCCGTTGTCAAGGTAGGGTTTCTCTGTGTAACAGCCCTGGTTGTCCTGGAACTCACTTTGTAAACCAGGCGGCCTCAAACTCACAGAGATCCACCTGCCTCTGCTTCTGCCTCCCCAGTGCTGGGACTAATAGTGTGCACCATGCCCTGCTTAAGAGTAGTAATTTTTTGTTTTGTTTGTTTGTTTTTCAAGGCAGAGTTTCTCTGTGTAGTAGTCCTGGTTGTCTTGGAACTAGCTCTTGTAGACCAGGCTGGCCTCGAACTCACAGAGATCTGCCTGCCTCTGAAGTGCTGGGATTAAAGGCGTGCGCTACTACCACCTGGCTAAGAGTAGTAATTTTTATATCAGTAATATGATTTTATTTTACAAAGAGCAATTTTTTATCATTTGTTTTGGGGGTTTGTGTGTGCTCTCAAGCTGGCTTTTCTGGTGTGGTTGAAGATGGTCTTGAACTTCTGATCCTCCTGTCTCTACCTTCTGTGTGCTGGACTTATAGGTGTGCACCTCCATGCCCTGTTTATGAGAAGTAATCTTTAGAAACAAAATAGCGAGACATGGTAGCACACACCTTTAGTCGTAGAACCTGGGACAGAGAAATAGAAGGATTGCCAGCTTGGGTCCTGCCTGGGATACATAAAGAAACACTATCTTTTAAAAAAAAATAAATTTAATTAGAATATCTAAATATAAAACTATATAGGAGCCTTAAATGAGGCAACTGTTTTAAACTCTAAATTGAAAAAAAAAAAGAAGGAAAGAAAAGGCTCAAAGGAAGGGGAAAACATGAAACAGTAGGTGCTTTTTTAAAAATGAAGTTGGCAGTTGTCACACCTATTTCCAGTGGGGGATAGTTTTCACAGAGGTTCTCTTACTTTTGTTCAGTATCTGCTTTGAATAAAGAGACTCAGTTTATATTTCAGCTGTCCCACATTTAGGGGTTAGTGTTGGTTGTGCCTGTGGCACATGAAGCTTACTGACTCACAGAGTATCAGATTTGTGACCTTGGCACCTGATTTCAGGTTTCTGCGTGTCCTGAAATGTGTGTCCAGTAGTTAGGACTAAAGCCTTGCAAAGATAATTTTAGCTTATACATTTGCCGTTGTAAGTTCTGTCTGCTAGCACTCTTTTCTGGGACACAGCTGACGTCTGTGTTGTCATATGCAGGTTGCTATTGCTGGGGCCCCAGTCACTCTGTGGATCTTCTATGATACAGGATACACGGAACGTTATATGGGTCACCCTGACCAGAATGAACAGGGTTATTACTTAGGATCTGTGGCCATGCAAGCGGAAAAGTTCCCCTCAGAGTAAGTTCATGGTTTAAAATGAAGGTTGGCGATTTTAAATGGTGTTTTAAAAGCTTTAAGAATGATGATAAAAACTAAATACTGAAAATTAAACTAAGACTAATATTTTATAAATACTAAAAAGTTCCTTTTTCCACCTCCTCAGTACTGGGGATTGAGCCCAAACCATTGTGTAGACAAATGTTCTATCACTAACTGCTAAACTGCTCGAGTGGGATGGATGTCACTCAGAACCAGATTAAAAGCTATTTCAGATACTGTACTGGGAGAAGAATTTTTATGTATTTATGGTTATTTATTTATCTTTATAAATAGTATTTGAGGCAGTTACTTACACTGAAGGAAATTAAGTTCGTAATTGTGTCAAAGTGGAAGGAAGTCTGTCAGCAACAGGGTTTTCACACAGAGGTGTTCTAGGAACATGCAGTACATATTCATAAGAAACTAAAGATGCTTTTCATTACATGTGGCATGTGATTGCTGTAATACAGAGTTAATGTTGAAAACAATGAGTCCTCAACCTGACAGTACAGTAGCATTAACTGTCGTCAGTTTAAAGGAGCTAAGTGGTCAGCCCTAATGCTCTTCTTCTGTCTTGACTAATCTTCCAATATTTTTTTCCTCCAGACCAAATCGCTTACTCCTCTTACACGGATTCTTGGATGAGAATGTTCATTTTGCACACACCAGTATATTGCTGAGTTTTTTAGTGAGGGCTGGAAAACCGTATGACTTACAGGTGGGTTGTTCACATTTTCAAATTCAGTGTGGTGGTGAACAGTGAAAGATTACCCTGGAATCTAGCAAAATGAGGACTGAGGCTAAGTTTATAGCTGTGTTTGCACTCTGCCCAAGAACACTACAGTAATAAGCATAGTTACGAGACTTTAGTTGATAAAAATTAAGACTCTCCTGAAGGCTGACTGAAACATGGGCCTGTCCAGTTAAATGGCTTATGTGTCTGTGTTTGTTCAGCCTGTGGGCCTGGAAATGGCTGCCGAATCAACCCTCTCACTGCCTTTCTTTGCTTCCGTTCTCCCATTTCATGGGTGAGAAAAATATTACATGACCTCGTTGTTATAAGAGAGTTTCAAAGACTTGATTGTGGGACTGGAGAGATAACACGTCGGGTGACTCACAGCTGCCTGTAACTGCAGCTCCAGAAGATCTGACACCCTCTACTGGTCTCCATGAACTCTTGTGTACAAATGCTGCATATACATACACTTAGACACACACACACATGCACATAAAAGATAAATTTTTTAAGCTATGATTTCGAGATCATTTACTGTTCATTTTTTTACATTGTCATGTGAATAAAAACTAATGGGTTACCCTCCTTCATAGCTCCTTTGTGCAAAATAAATAAACGAATAAAGGTTTTTGAGTGGCCAGGCGATGGTGGCCTAACCTTTAATCCCAGCGCTTGGGAGGCAGAGGCAGGCAGATCTCTATGAGTTTGAGGCCAACCTGGTCTACATAGTTAGTTCCAGGTCACCTAGAGCTGTTAGACACATTTTTTTTATTAAATTAAAATTATTTTTTGAGAAGGTTTTAGGAGAATCTGCTTTTAGACAGGTATAGTGTCTATGAGCCCATGTCCTGGAAGGTAGAGTCAAGAGGTTCAGGAACACAGTACTACATAGCAAGTTAGAGGCTAGGCTACATGAAATCTCCCCAGAACGTGTGTGTGTGTGTGTGCGCGCGCGCGCGCGCATGCCACTTGATTCCTCTTGTTCTTTAAGATTGTATGTTCATGAGAAATTATAACCTTTCCTTTTCTTTTGATGTTTCAGTTGACATTTCTGCCCTGTTAAACTGTGACACATTTGTCTATAGTAGCAGTTTTCAAGCATTTTGATCTCAGAAGTCCTTTACATAGCACAAAGCCTTGTTTGTGTAGGTTATGTCTACAGTGGTGGTGAGCATGGTGACACATGCAGGCAGAAGCAGGAAAATCCAGAGGGGGGGCGTAGAACCTCATAGAGAATTAAAACAGAGACAAATATTTATTTTAAAGGAACAATAATAAATTACTATATGTTAACACAAATTGCATTTATCTTGGGGGGAAAATAATTCCAAAACAACTCACAGAGAAAAATGCTGTTATTTTATTTTTGTTACTACATTTCTGCATTGAGTCTGATGTGTTGCGTTGTTATGACTAAAGTATATGAAAAGAGGCTGAACAGATGGTTCAGTGGTTTAGTAAGGACCTTAGTTTTCTTCCCAGAATCCATGTGAGACAGCTCGCACGTGCCTGTTACTCCAGCTGCAAGGGATCTGACACCTTCTTCTGGCCTCCATGGGGCTCCACACATGTGGTACATACACACACGCACACAGAGAGAGAGATTTTAAATTTAAGTATATGAAGAAAATTGGGCCTCACTAAGTATGTGTTAAGAAGTGGGAGGAATGAGTTAGCCCTCCAGCTAGCTTTTGTGGAAAACTAAACCCATATTTATGACATTTCCATGCTCTGTCGCATTAAAATCTATTATTCCTTGGACTGAAGACATGATTCAGGGTTTAGAGCACTTGTTGTTTTCCAGAGGACCTGAGTTCTGTTCTCAGCATCTACTGATGGCCCACAACCACCTGTAACTCCAGTTCTAGGGCAGCAGTTCTCAACATTCCTGCATATCAGATATTTACATTACAATTTATAACCATAGCAAAACTACAGTTATGAAGTAGCAACGAAAATAATTTTATGGTTTGGATCACCACAACATGAGGAACTGTATATCAAAGGACCGCAGCATTAGGAAGGGTGAGAACCAGTGTCCTAAGGGGTCTGATGCTGCCTGCCCTCTGATCTCAAGCACCAGGTATACGCATGGTGCACATACATACACAGACAAACATTCATACACAAAAAATAAATCTGAAAAAAATGTAATCCATTGATACCTGACCTAGTACATCAAATGGATCTTTTTACCCTCGAATTGATACCTGGAAAATACAGATATTAACTCTTTATTGTATCATGTTTTTGTTTTCATTGGTTTTGTGATTATTAAGTTGGTTGGGTTTTTTTGCAATGATCTCACCCTGTTTCCCCGCTTGACCAGGAACTCATTATGTAGACACCAATGACCTTGAGTTTACTAATATCTACCTGCTTCTGCCTTCCAAGTGCTAGAAATCTAGGGATAAGCCCCCACGCCCATATTTTTATAGTCCTACACTATAGTAGTGTGCAGCTGAGGTGGAGTTTAAACAGCAGGTAGCCTAAGGGTTACAAAGATGTCTACCCCAGGGTTCTAGTTTATAAAATTCTGGTTTTTATACCACTTAAATGAAAGTGGCATGTTTCTTTTTTTTCTGCATCTGTGTGATAGAGACGACTATAGCTCCCAGGATAATGCCTTATCTCACACCCCGCTGGGATTCCTCCACTTGAGTTCAGTGAATGGGCACATTCAAAGCCAGTGGTGTCTACAGACTTTTTTTCCCTTTTTTTTTTTTTGTTTTTGTTTTTTCCAAACAGCCTTAGCAGTCCTAGAACTAGAACTAGCTTTGTAGACCAGACTGGCCTTGAACTCTGCCTCCCGAGTGCTGGAATTAAAGGCATGCTAAATACCAACGTGTAGCTATCTACAGATTTTTTAAACGTAGTTTTTTGTTTGTTTGTTTTAGAGACAAGATTTCACTACGTAGGGTCAGGCTGGCCTTAGTTTCATGATCCTCCTGCATCCACCTCTCATATGCTGGGTTGAAGATAGTTTAGACCTTGTGTGGCATTTGAAACCAGCAGACCACACTCAGGCAGTGAACCACTGAAGAATCCTCCTGAAGCCTTATGGGTAGGTGCATAAAGGCTGTTAAGAAGAGCCATGGCATAATATGTATTAATATAAAACCACAGAGAGACTGTGTTCCATATTGATGATCCAACTAGAAATCTCTGGAAAGCATCCTAGCACATGAGCCCTAGAGACAGGAAGATCTGGAGTTTGTGGTTGGTTATCCCTGACTGCATGATGAGCTTTAGTTCAGCCTGGGCTACATGAGATCCAGTCCAAAAAGCAGTATATAAATTACTGTGTCTAGAAAGTTTTGGAAAGAGGAGTATCACTAAACTTTGTCTTCTTGCCTCTGCTCTTTGTTGTGAAGATCTACCCTCAGGAGAGGCACAGCATCAGAGTCCCTGAGTCTGGAGAACATTATGAACTGCACCTATTGCACTACCTTCAGGAGAACCTTGGATCACGCATTGCTGCTCTGAAAGTGATATAAAGTGACTGTAGAACGCAGGTGTGCACTGTCACACCTCACGAGGAGGGTCAGTCAGTGGAAAAGCCAGACTGATGATCGAACTTCGGTACCCACGACGTAAGATCTACTTCTAAAAGTAAATTTGGTGCCATGCAGAAATCTGCAGTTAATGGATAGTAATCTAACACCTTACCCATCCACACAGAACGAATGACGTATTTCCAAGAGATTCTTCAGCAGTACCACGAGGATACTGAAAGAAGCAAGGCGTCAGAGCCACATATTCACACTAGCCTATTTTCACTTTTACTAGCAGTGTAAGCCTCTTGGACTTAATTAGTGGATTTCACAGTATACTTCTGGGTTTGTTAAAATATGATAGTAGTGATTGGTTTGATTCAATTCCAGGATCTGACTAGTTATGGATCGATAGCACTTCTGTCTAATTGAATAGCTTATGCTTTGTCACTTGGGTGTATCCAGCATGTCATGAACTAATTACTATTAAGCTTATGACTTTCCCAATCATTAATGATTTTTCAAGGATAACTTAGTGGCCTCCTAAAGATACTTACTTGGGCTCTGACAAGTTTTTAACCAATTTAAACAGCATCTAGTATAAATAATTCTCCTTTTTCTTTGATGATATGATGGAGTGGGGTTTCCTTTTACATAAAGGCTATGTAGCATGAGTTTACACAAGTCTCAAGATGTTGACAATTACAGACAAAAAAAATTTTAATCAAATTATTTGAGAGCTTGAAAATTAGCAGGCAAGTTTTTCTCCTTTAAGGAACAGAAAATGTATGTATTCATTTGTATTCTTAGAATGTAATGGTGCCCATTTTCATTTGACCTTTCCTTTACTAAACTGTTCCAGAGTTTCCAGGAGGTAGAAAGATTACAGGGAGTGGGGAGACCCTGGTGCAGGGAGTGACTGGGAAAGGAGGCAGCCAGGCTCTGCTTAAGAACTGAGTAAAATAGTTAAGCAAAAATATTCACTAGAAAACCTGGGTAAATGTAAGCTCCCTGCGTGTCTGGGAACCAAAACTAGGAAGTCAGGCTTTGCCAGCGCAGCTACAGGGTCAGCATTCGGAGGAGTACTTTTATAATTCCAACTGTTATTTTTCCTTTCAACTTGAGAAACCTTACAGACCTAAACCTTAACTTTTGTTTGTTTTTTCATTTTTCAAGACAGAGTTTGTCTTTGTAGCCCTGGCTGTCCTGGAACTCATTCTGTAGACTAGGCTGGTCTCAAATTCTGAAACCCACCTGCCTCTGCCTCTGAGTGCTGGGATTAAAGGAATGCACCACCACAACCCAGCTAACTTTTTTATCTGAATGTAATTTAGATATCACTAGTTTAAAATAAAAAGTTTCCAGACCACTTCTTTGCTGTAAGCTAATCCCTGACAAACTATGGCGCTCTCAGTGTTGAAAGCCTATCAGCAGTTTTTTACTTGGTCATGACATCCTCCTGGCTTAGCCTTCCTGCTTAACTGAAGGGAATACATTAAGGTTTTTAAGGTTGGTGTCTGCTCTTTAGGGCCTTCCAGTATTGGATGAGTCCCATTGGAGCCAGGCTCCTGTGGGTTTGACCCTTTTTTAATCACAAATTCCAGTGTTTAGGAAGTTACAGTGATTTAAAAGTCACTCCAGAAAACTTGCTGTGTTTCCTTCTCCCTGCCACAGCAGGTCCCTTCCCAAGAGCAGTTGGCATTAGTGAGGGTGGTAGCAGTCATGGGTGATCAGAGGTGGAGGGAAGGGAGGGTGATATCTGCTGGCTGTGTATTTATGCTGTATGATAGAGTCCACAGTTTTTCTTATTGTCTTATCTATTTTGACTTTAATGCTTATGACATTTTCTCGTGCCAAAATTTGTTTATATTTTTCAAAGTTAAATTAAACTGATTTGGGTAACTTTCCTTCCCCAACAAAGTATTTCCCTCATCACCTAAGTATCTGGCTTGGCTGTTGAGGGTGGTATTCGCTGGACCAGCTAGCTTCAAGTGCTGCTTCTTACATTCTAAAGAGGAGTGACATAAAGTAGCTCTCAGTCGTCCTTTTGAAATCTCTCACCCTTAAGTTTGCTTTACAATGAGACATCTCTTATTTTATGCAAACAAACCTTCAAGAACTCCACCTATCCTAGCTTCTTCTTGCATTTATAACCATGTCATTTAAACGTCATTCTACTTCTCTGAGAGGAAAGTGCTTTGCTCACTTGCACAAAAGTGGCTTGGCTGGGTTTGCTTGTCTACAGCGGTGTTACATCGGTTAGTGGAGCAATCGGAAGCCACGCTAAAACTGTCTGTCCTCTGACTGTGGATGTCAACGAGAAAGGCAAGAGTCCATGAAACTAGAAGTTTGATGGGAGCCAGAAAGCACTCACTGCACATCTAAGTGGAGTTTCCCAGGCTTGTATGGAGTGAGTGCCTGCAGTGCACTGGAGCAGCAGGTAGTGCCCCTCAGCAGTTAGAGCAGCAGGCCGGGGACGTTCATCCAGGACCCTGAGCTCACAGAGGCACGAGCTCCCTCAGTTTGGGTAGAGACTAAGAGCGTGCACTTCTAACAAAACAGGCTTCCCGGTGCTTCTGGTCAGGTCACTGTAGACGGCTTTAAGGAACTGTTCTGTAAAGAACAAAATTGGAGTCAGAGAAAAGGTGACTTTTACATTGGATGATTAAGAACCCAAAACAGGCCCCAGGTGGTGGTGGAACACACCTTTAATCTCAGTTCTCAGGAGGCAGAGGCAGGCAGATCTTTGTGAGTTCAAGGCCAGCCTGATCTGCAGAGTGAGTTTCGGGACTGTTAAACAGAGAAAACCCTGTCTCAGGGGAAAAGAAAAAAAATGAACTCAAAACAGTAGTCAAGAAAACTGTCATCTGTGATAATTGTGGACCTCTTCTTGGAGAAGCAGGAACAAGTAACTCTTTATTTGGGAGATAATGGCTTTTCCCATTTCTGACTCTCCCAAAACCTCACACAGGAAGGTACAGTCATGACACACGTCTGGCCCTTTAAAGCTGTGAGCCATGGAGGGGGGTGTGTGTGCTTTTGTTCAGGTGTTTCCTGCCTTTACCACATGGTTCTCTCTGCAGGTGAGATGACTCCAGTCAGAGCTTGCATTGTTACAGAATCATAAAATTTCCCACTGGAACAAATCTTTAACATAGCCCAGTGTTCTTGTTTGCTAGGGGAAAAGACTGCTCACCTGAGACCCCACAGTCGGCTAATACACAGGAGCAGCTTCCGTCTGCGCCTGCCTCGTGGTAGTTATGTGATATTTAAGAAAGGCAGGGCTTTTTAAAAAGTATTTATTAATATATTCCTCTGAAACACTTTAAAGGGAACCACATAAAAAATGGTTCATTTAATCTGTTTTAATGCTAGACATGCTTATTAAAGCAGAACTTCTGATGAGTGTAACATTCTGAAGTTAACTGAAATCGTTATACTAAATGCCTTCGTTGGTGTCCTGGGAGATAAGGACACAGAGTGCTTGCTCAGGCCCAGGAGCCCATCTTGAGCTACTTGATGTTAGACAAGAGCCTCAGCCTGGTCTAAACTATGTAACATGAGAGTGTCCTCTCCCAGCAGATGAGAGGGAACTGGAAACATCCCCAGCTGCGCCCTTCCCAGCCCCGCCCCTCCTCTCCAGTCGGCCCTGCTGACTGCTTGTGCAAGGAAGGTGCTGAGCTCTCGGCAGCTGTTCCAGAACTCCCTTGCCGACACAGGGACTTTGTCTATATGTTTGGTTTTAAGTAACCCTAATACAAATTTATGTTGTTTTCAGCAAAGTTGAAATGGGGGGAATCTTTAATTTTAGCGCATAAAGTGCCTGCTGTCTCAGCGCTGACGTGTACATGATCTGCATGTCTCTCTCCAGTAAGCATATGGGTCTCCTCATTTCCAGCCCCAGGGCTTTTAATCGTGTGATGTGAAGCATTAGTTTCGCTGCGTTTTATTCCAGGTTCTTGGTTGCAATAAAGATGCTGCTAAAATTACCTGACTTCAGTACTCCTTCCCTGTCTGTCCAGCCTTTGCTTCGGTGACTCACACCTGTGGAGTGGCTGCTACACAGGTCACGTGCCTGCAGTGAAGAGAGAAATTGGGGCTAAGGGGCAGGATTATGTGGGAGTTGCAGTGCAAATACCGACCATCTGCACTGAGTGGGAAGTGTGTGAGCGCTGCTCAGTCCCTGTCTGAGATTCCCAGATGCCAACCAGGGCAGAGGGTGCTTGGAGCCAGGAACTGACAGATACCCTCTGGACAACTGGGGGCTTCTGGGATATACCACTGACAGATCCCCCCTGGACAACTAGGTGCTTCGGAACATACCAGTGGAAACTAATAGGGGTATCTTCAGGTTCTAGGTGTCTTAAGAGTTTAGTGTAATGCTTTAATTTTTAAATTACACTTATTTGTGCCATGGTATGAGTGTGGAGGTCAGGACCCACGAAATGGGTCCCAGGGACTGATCTCAGGTTATCACGTGTGGCAGCAAGCTCCTTTACCTGTTGAGCCATCTACCCAGCCCTCTGTAGTGTTTTTTCCTTGGACAATTCTGGAGGTTTTGCCATCCTTATTTTCCCACTGTACAAAAGCAGGGTCTCTGGCACCCTAAGCAAGTCCTCAGCCTCTGAACTACATCCCCAAGCCAACAATTCTGATTGTTCACAGCAGGTTGACTTTGTCCATGTTCCAGAACACAGAGTTCATCTGGATTCTGTGGCTCTCTGTAGTTATGTATAAAACATCACATGAACAAGCAGGACTATAGGGTCTTTTTTGGTTTTGGTTTTGGTTTTGGTTTGTTTGTTTGTTTGCTTTTCGAGACAGGGTTTCTCTGTGTAGCTTTGGAGCCTGAACTGGGAACTCACTTTGTAGACCAGACTGGCCTCGAACCCACAGAGAATCTGCCTGCCTCTGCTTCCCAGGTGCTGGGATTAAAGATATGTGCCACCACCCAGCTAGGGTCTTTTGTATATAAAATTAGGAATGAAAGTTTGGGTTGGAGATGGCTCAGAAATTAAGAGCACTCGCTGATCTTCCAAAGGACCTGGGTTCAAATCCCAGCATTCACTTAGCAGTTAACCGTTTGTAACTTCAGTTCCAGGGGACCTAGAGCCCTCTTTGTGCCCACCTCTGGCACAAAGCATGTACATGGTGCACATAAAATAAAAGTAAAGTAATTGTGTAATTAGGGTTTCCTAAACTTTCCGCCATGTCACACACACACACACACAAAATTATTGTCTGAGTGTGGTGATCAATGCCTTTATTCCCAGCACTCAGGTGTGTTCTGTGAGTTTGAGGCCAGCCTGGTCTACATAGTGAATTCCAGGCCAGTTAGAACTACACAGTTTAGGAAAAGTCCTGCCTTGGGGTACAAAAAAAAGTACAACATGAGGGTAAACTGAGAGACACCAGAATAATCTGTTGAGATTGTAGCCAGAAGTCACCAGCCAGGTCCAACCCATTTCTAAAGAAAATTTATTATTATTACATTTGTGTGTTTATTGTGTGAGTGTGCATATGAAGGCAGGCAGCAACTTCTGGGAGTTTGGTTTTGAGCCTTCAGCATGTGGATTCTGGAGACTGGACTCCAGACTAGACTTGGTGGCATATGCTTTTTAACTGAGACATCTCCCTGGCCCCACTACCAAGATTTGCCTCTGAATGTGCGCATAGTCTGTGTGGAACCATGACAGAAACTACCTTGTCTTTGATTCAGCCTGGACTGACTTCTGATGAGAAATCAGCTTTCCACCAGCTTGCATGCTGGGCTGGAAGTATTAGAGATATCCAGTGGCCACAGCTTCCACAGTGACAGGAGCAAACACAGCCCTAGAACCTTTCCACTGTTGTTTGCGTAACCCCACCCACCCAGTGAATACAGCTGGCAGCAATGTGAGGATCTTCTAATTAGAGCATGGCTCCATGCGGGGGCTGCTATGGTTTCAGGAATTGCTGGGATTTAAGTGCTCATCAGTCTGGCCCACAGTGCTCCACAGATCTGATGCCCTGGCTTTTCGACTCAGAAAACATGCTGCCCCTGACAGAAATAGAGGTTTCAGCTATAACATAGACACTGGGATTGTCTAGATTGCTGTTTGCTTCTTCCTGAAACATTGCCGTCTCTGAACTTGAGTTCTTGAGAGAGAAGTTTAGGGAAACAGCAGCGTAGTGGACCCACGCATGTGCCAGGAACACACACACCTGGGTAGGTAGTCTTTCTTGTTCAACAGTCCACTCGGGTGCGGGTGCAGTCCTTTGCAGGAAGTTGTGAAGTGTGTCCTCTGTGCAGGCTTAGTCAAGGAACACGTGATCATAAATATCCATACACTTGCATAGGCCTGTACGTTTCAGTCCAGTGCTGTGATGTCGGCCTTGCCAGTTAGCCCCTGAGTTGTCTCTGCAGTTCAGTCTTTCCTCCTCATTCCTTTCACCGCTCCTGAAGCAGCTCTCACACTAGCCTGATGGGGTAAAGAAAAAATTCCGGCCCGGTGGTGGTGGCTCACACCTTTAATCCCAGCACTCGGGAGGCAGAGGCAGGCGGATCTCTGAGTTAAAGGCCTTGGTCAGTAGAGGGATTTCCAGGACAGCCATGGCTACACAGAGAAACCCTGCCTAAAAAAAAAAAAAAAAAAAAAAAAAATCCTGAAAAGGAGGAAAGGAGAAAAAGCAAACATCTGAGCAGGCGTGATGGTACATATCTTTATTCCCAACACTAAGGACATGGAGGCAGTTAAGTTGCAAGTTGGAGACCAGGCTAGCTACACAGCAAGACCTGTCCCTACCGCAGCAACAACACAAGTTTCCAGAGAGTCCAGTGGGTATGGTGGTATGCACCATGGTCCCACTCAGGAGGCCACTGGAGCACAAGATATTGAGGAAGCTTGGGTAATATAGCAAGACCTTGTTGGGGCAGTGGGAGGGGGCTTGGGAAGAATTGTGTCACCTGACCTGGTTTTATTTTCCCTCTCCCCAGCACATGAGGCGGGGGGGTGGGGGCTCTTGAGGCTTTCAATTTTCAGTCAGTATAGCTTGGGTCTCCATCAGAGCTTTTGCCTGTGTGGGGTTTGGGATTGCTGTCCAAGAGAGGTGGAGAAGCAAAATGGCAGCCACATTAGCTCTCAAAGCTGGCTGCACCTTTGCTCCCTGCCAGTTTTAGGCGTTTGGGCCTGGTCTACAGTATCCTGACCCTCTGTGTCCCTAGGTGTAAGATGGCAATGATAAAACCGTCCTCAAAAGACCCTGCCCAGAAGGCACCTGCAGCGCTGGAGGACTCAATGACAGTCAACTCAGAATGAGTACTTCATTTTATGCCACACAGTCCCTGCTGGCTCTCTTCCTCTAGTGGGATTACAGAGTCTGGAGGTAGCGCTCCTAAGCTAGTTGGCTTCTCTTCGGGTGTCTGTGGAGTCAAATAGGATTCACTTGCTAGATACTTACTTCCAGAGTTTTCCAGATAATACACGGCCACTGAGGTGACTCAGCAGGTAAAGGCACTTGCCTCCAAGCCAGGTGACCTGAGTTCAAACTGGGGACTAGCAAAGAGAGAGCCAATGCCCAAAGGTTGACCTCTGACCTCCATACATGAGCCGTGGCATTTGCACGCACACAGCACACACAAAATGAAGGAAACAGAAAACAAATACTGGAGGGCTGGGATGTAGTTCAGTTGGCAGTGCTCAGCCCCAGGCTGCATGCTGGCATTCCTTCTGCACACAGCCATCAGCATTTTTCTGTCTTGTGTTGATGATAGCCATTTGACTGGGTGATGGTATAGATCTGCCTTCCCCTATTCTGAGTGCTTTTCATGAAATTGTTAGCCATTTATTTTGGTTTGTATATTTGTTTGGGTTTTGTAACTTTTTAAAAATGTCTATCACTGGGCTGGAGAGGTGGCTCAGAGGTTAAGAGCACTGGCTGTTCTTCCAGAGGTCCTGAGTTCAATTCCCAGCAACCACATGGTGGCTCACAACCATCTGTAATAAGATCTGGTGCCCAATTCTGGCGTGCAGGAATGCATGTTGACAGAACACTGCATACATAATAAATAAATATTTTTAAAAAATGTCTATGACTGTGGTGGTTTTAATTAGATGTTTCCTATATTCCCAGGCATCTGAGGCCTTTGTCCCCAGTTGGTGACACTGTTTGAGTAGGTTTAGGAGGTATGGCCTTGTGGAGGAAATGTCACTGGGGGCAGACTTTGAGGTTTCAAGAGCCATGTGCTATCTGAGTGCACTCTGTCTGCTTCCTGCCTGTGGGTGAAGATGCGCGCTCTGCTGCTGCTCTTGCCACCGTGTCTGCCACCGTGTCTGCGTGCCTGTTGCCGTGCTCCCCCTGTGATGTGATGAACTCTGGAATCGTAAGCCCGAAATAAACTCATCTATAAGTGGTTTTGGTCATGCTATTCCATCCCAGCAATGGAGCAGTAATTAATGCAATGAATGTTTTGCCTGTGTGTGTGTATGTGATCCATGTGTGTGTCTAATGCCCAGGAGGTTTAGAAAAGAGGGTCAGATCTGGAATTGGAGCTCCCGTGGGTGGTCAGCCACTGTATGGGTGCTGGGGACTGAACTCTGGTCCTCTACAAGAGCAACAAGTGCTGTCAACTGCTGAGCCATCTCTCTAGCCCTAGTTTTTATTTTTTAGGAAGGCAGTTGTGGGTTTGGGGTTTTTGTTTGTTGGTTTTTATTTTGTTTTGCTTTGTTTTGAGACAGGATCTCACTGAGTAGCCCAGACTGGCGTCTAACTCACAATCCTCCTGCCTCAGTCTTCCAAGTGCTGGGTTACAGGCATTCACCACTTTGCCCAGCTCTATACCAAAGCCTTGAACAACAGTTCCCATGTTTTATTCTCGGAGTTTCACGGTTTTAGGGCTTACATTTCGAACTTTGATCTATTTTGGGTTGGTCTTTGTACGGAGTATTAGGCTTCACCATTTGATCTTATTCGATCTGTTGAAAATGCTGCCCTTTCTCTGATGAGCTCTTAATGTGTTTGTCACCAGCTGGCTGCAGATACGTGCATTTATTTCTGGGATCTCTATTAACAACAGGAAGAAAACTCTAGACCAATATCCTAAGGAACACAGATGCAAAGTATGTACAAAAGCAACCCAATTCTAGCAACTTGAGCCCTACAGCACACAGAAAGATCCTTTACTACGATCAGGCTGAATTTATCCAAGGGTTACAAAGATGGCTTATTGTATGCAAGTCATCTACCAGGATGAAGAAGAAAAATCAGTTCCCGATGAAATACAGCTCAGTGGTAAGAGCTTCAATCTCCAGCAGTAGGAAAAAAAATATACACAGGCATCTCAAAAGCTGCTGGGCATGGGGGCTGGAGAGATGGCTCAGAGATTAAGAGCACTGACTGCTCTTCCAGAGGTCCTGAGTTCAATTCCCAGCAACCACATGGTGGCTCACAACCATCTGTAATAAGATCTGGTGCCCTCTTCTGGCTAACAAGCATACAGACAAAACACTGTATACAAATAAATAAAATCTTTGAAAAAAAAGCTGCTGGGCTGAACAGTGGAGGCGCACGCCTTTAATCCCAGCACTCGGGAGGCAGAGGCAGGTGGATCTCTGTGCATTTGAGGCCAGCCTGGTCTACAGAGTGAGTTCAGCCAAGGCTCTACAGAAAAGCCCTGCCTCAAAAACAACAAACAATCAAAAGCTGCTGAAAAGTATTTGATACAATCCAATATGCCTATGCCTTCATGGTGAGAATTCTAAGCACATTATGCACAGGGCCTTCCATACAAGCATGAAGACCTGCATTTGCTCCCCACAACCCACGTGACAAACGTGGTGTATTGGTTTAACACTTGTAAGCCCAGCACCAGGGAGGCAGAACCAGGTGGGTTTCTGGGGCTCCATGGAAGCTGGCATAGCCTACTTGGTGAACTCCAAGCCAACAAAAGATCGTGTCTCCGAAAACACTGAGATGACCAGAGGCTAAGAGCACTTGTAGAGCATGAGGACCTGGGTTCAAATCCCTAGGATTCACATAAAGAGCTCGGCATGGCAATGCACACTGTAATCCCAGCATTAGGGATAGGAACAGGCAGATCCTGAAAGCTCTCTGGCTGGCCATAGCCAAAATGATGAGATTCTGGGTCAGTGAGAAAACCTGTCTGGAATCAGTGAGGCAAAGAAGGATAGAGAAAGACATCCAAAGTTTTTTTTTTAACTAATTAATTAATTAATTTTGTATGCAGTGTTCTGCCTGTATATATATGACTGCAGGTCAGAAGAGGGTACCAGATCTCATAGATGGTTGTGAGCCACCATGTGGGTGCTGGGAATTGAACTCAGGACCTTTGGGAGATCAGATAGTGCTCTTAACCTCTGAGCCTTCTCTCCAGCCCCAGGACACCCAAAGTTTTACTTGCGCCTCTGTGAATACACATAGGTATGCACACCCACAGCCCATATGTACATACAACACACACACAAAGTGGTTCTCCTGAGGAAGACCTGAGTTTGACCTCTAGCCTCAAGCACACACACACACACACACACACACACACACACACAGAGTTGAACAAAAAGCACAAAGCTGGAGGCATTATAATATCTGATCTCAGCTCAGCTACAGTAACCAGAACAGCGCAGGGTTAGCAGAAGAACAGACACTGAGCTCAACAACAGAACAGAGCATCGGGATCCTTTCTCATGACGTCCCACTGAGGCTTCAAGCCAAGAGGAGAGCTTTCCTCAGCCTGCTTGCTGTTACAGTTGCCTGGGGAGCTTTTAAAAACATGGTGTCTGAGTTCTTCCTGGGATCAATTACATCAAAGCAAAGGGGAGGGTCCTGCCATCGTTCAGTTTCTATAAACTCCCCAAGTGATCTTAACGCACAGCTAAAGAGCCTCTGAGGTGTTACCGGTTGAAGATGTTCGCAGAATAGAGCTTTACAATCTATTGCTTCACAGAGCTGAGACTGTGCCGGGAAGTGGTTACACTCTAGCCATGCCAGGAGGGAAGAAGGGGAGAGAAGGAGAGAAGAAGGAGCGTGTCTGTGGGGCTGGTGATAAGGCTCAGTGCTTAAGAGCACAGCTGCTCTTCCAGAGGATCTGGGTTCGATTCCCAGCACCCACATGGCAGCTCACAACTGTCTGTAACTCCAGTCCAGGGCACCTGACAGCCTCTTCTAGCCTCAGACACTAGGCATGCATATAATGCCCAGAAATACACAGGGGCAAACACCACTCATATAAATAAAACATAAAAGTTAATAAATCTTTGTTTGTTTGATTGTTTTTCAAGACAAAGTCTCTCAGTGTAGCCCTGATGACCTGGAGCTCGCTTTGTAGACCATGCTGGTCTCAAATTCCACCTGCCTTTGCCTCCCAATATTCTACCAAGCCACATCACATCCAACGCCAAAGTGAAGGTGTCTGGGTGGACCACAGAGAGTGAGGAGGGCTCTGGGTGTCTAGCCCTCCTCCATCCTGAGCAGCTGGGCTTTCACTCCTGAGTGACGGGAAAACATGGTAAATGAAAACGCCCAAAATTGAGCTGGAGGGCTGGAGAGATGGCTCAGTGGTTAAGAGCATTGCCTGCTCTTCCAGAGGTCCTGAGTTCAATTCCCGGCAACCACATGGTGGCTCACAACCATCTGTAATGAGGTCTGGTGCCCTCTTCTGGCCTGCAGACATATACACAGATAGAATATTGTATGCATAATAAATAAATTAAAAAAAACTGAGCTGGAGAGATGGCTTGTTCGCTGTGTGATCATGAGGACCCGAGTTACAATCCCCACCACCCACATACAAAGTTGGGTAGTTCAATAAGAGACCCTGCCTCGAAATATAAGGCGGAAGGCCTTCTAGATGGCTCAGGGGATGAAACTGCCAGCTGCACAAGGCTTGCAACCCGAGTTCAAGCTCCTGAGCCCACGGAAAGATGTAAGAAGGAACCTGACTCCACAGAGCTGTTCTCTGACCTCTACACGGCCCCTGTGACATGGGTACCTGCACACGCATCATATGTACCCATACACACGCACGCTCTCTCTCTCTCTCACACACACACACACACAGGCACACACATCATGTACCCATACACACGCACGCTCTCTCTCTCTCACACACACACACACACAGGCACACACATCATGTACCCATACACACGCACGCTCTCTCTCTCACACACACACAGGCACATGCATCATGTACCCACACACACGCACGCTCTCTCTCTCACACACACACAGGCACACGCATCATGTACCCATACACACGCACGCTCTCTCTCACACACACACAAGCACACGCATCATGTACCCATACACACGCTCTCTCTCTCTCTCTCTCTCTCTCTCTCTCTCTCTCTCACACACACACACACACACACACACACAGGCACACACATCATGTACCCATATACACGCACGCTCTCTCTCTCTCACACACACACAGGCACATGCATCATGTACCCACACACACGCACGCTCTCTCTCTCTCACACACACACAGGCACACGCATCATGTACCCATACACACGCTCTCTCTCTCTCTCTCTCTCTCTCTCTCTCTCTCTCTCTCTCTCTCTCTCTCACACACACACACACACACACACACACAGGCACACACATCATGTACCCATACACACGCTCTCTCTCTCTCGCTCTCTCTCTCTCTCTCTCTCTCTCTCACACACACACACACACACACACACACACACACACACACACACACACACACACACAGGCACACGCAGAGGAGGGAGAGAGGGAGAAATGAGAGAGGAGAAAGAGAATGGAGACAGAACACCAGCCAAGCGTGGTGATGTGCACCTGTGATCTCAGCACTTGGAAAGCTGACACAGTAGGATAATGAGTTCAAGGCCAGTCTGAACTACACAGTAAAACCGTGTTCTAAAACCTATGTCCCTAAACCCTAGCAAGAAATCTACTGTCTTTTACTAAACTGTCATCTTTTCAAACTGCCTTCTAAAATATTTTATACACACATACACACACACACACACACACACACACACACACACATAGAGAGAGAGAGAGAGAGAGAGAGAGAGAGAGAGAGAGAGAGAGAGAGAGAGAGAGAGAGAGATGACTGGCTACTCAACCCTAAATGTAACATCTACATCAAGCCCCCTGTCTTCAAGGTTCAGGGAACATTTTGGAAGAGGGGTAGAAGCCTGTAAGAGCTGGAGGATGGCAAGGAGTCCTGTGAAATGCTCTCTTTAGAAACGGCACACATGCCCTCATGAGCTCACCCCGCTGTCCTCAGATGCACAAGATCAAGTCAGTTAAAATTCTAGTTTGAGCAGGGCGGTGGTGGCGCACGCCTTTAATCCCAGCATTCGGGAGGCAGAGGCAGGAGGATCTCTGTGAGTTCGAGGCCAGCCTGGTCTACAAGAGCTAGTTCCAGGACAGGAACCAAAAAGCTACGGAGAAACCCTGTCTCGAAAAATAAAAAATAAAATAAAATAAAATTGTAGCTTGAGCTGGGAGGTGGTGGCACACAACTTTGATTCAAGCATATGGAAGACAGAAGCAGACAGATCTCTGTGAGTTCAAAGCCAGGTCTACAGTGCAAGTTAGTTTTAGGATGTAGTCAAGGCTACATACAGAAACCCTGACTCAAAAAAAAAAAGAAAGAAAGAAAGAAAGAAAGAAAGAAAGAAAAAGAAAAACAACAAACAAAAAGGGGTGTGGAGAAAATTCCAGCTTGGAGGCTGGAGAGATGGCTTGGGGGCTAAGAGCACTGTTGCTCTTCCAGAAAACACAGGTTTTATTCCCAGCACCCATGTGATGGCTAGTAACTGTAATTCCAGTTCCTGGGGATCTGACACCTTTTTCTGACCCTCACTAGCACCAACCATGCAAGTGGTACACAGACTTAAATACAAGCAAAACACCCATACACATAAAAAACAACAACAAAAAAAAAACAAAACTTAAATCCAGCATGGACTGGGGAGGCCCCACCCCTAGCTGAGGAGACATTGGCAGTTGATGGCTCCTGGGTTAGAGAGAGCCAGTTTTCTTTGGGAGTGTGGCCAACAGTAGATTGCCAATTCTCCAGGGGATGACTCCATACCCATCCTCACATGAGCAGCAATAACCGGACTCAGTGAGTTGTTTAAAAAAGGAAAAGGACATGAAGTTAGGAGGAGAATGTGTTGAAAGGCATTGAGGAGAGCACTGAGTGGGTATGATCAAAACCATTGTACAGGACTGGAGGGATAGCTCAGGGGCTGAGAGCACCAGCTGCTCCTCCAGAGGACCCATGTTCAATGCCGAGCACCCACGTGGCAGCTTACAGCTGCCTATACCTCCAGTTCCAGGGGATCCAATGTCTTCTGGACTCCAGGGACACTAGGCAGACACATAATGTACCTGCATACATACACACAAAACACATAAACATAAATAAATACATTTTAAAAAAATGTGTTTCATACAA
Source organism: Microtus pennsylvanicus (assembly GCF_037038515.1). Lineage (NCBI taxonomy): Eukaryota > Metazoa > Chordata > Mammalia > Rodentia > Cricetidae > Microtus > Microtus pennsylvanicus. The sequence continues at coordinate 55,514,704 of NC_134581.1, read as the reverse complement.
GTATCAAATTCTCAAAGAATGAATTAAAATACTACTAAGAAACTAACAACTACCTCGGTGGTGGTGGTGGCACACACCTTTAATCCCAGCACTCGGGAGCAGAGGCAGGCGGGTCTCTGTGAGTTCAAGAACAGCCTGCTCTACAGAGCAAGTGCCAGGGCAGCCACAGCTGTTACACTGAGAAACCCTGTCTCGAAAAACCAAAGAAAATAACTAAAAAAAAAAAAAAAAAAAAAAAAAACCACCACAACAAAAGAAAGAGCTGTGGCCCTGTGCTGTTCTAGAATCAGCTGCTTCCATGCCTCCCGCTCTGTCCTTTGGTTCAGGGTTGCTTTGGCTCCTCAGAGTCCTTTGTGTTTCTATATGACCGTTAGTATTGTTTCAGAATGACGTTGTTAGGTGTGTTTTATTATTTTATGTTTATGAGTGATTTGCTTGCGTGTATATCTGTGCATCGTATAGTTGTTTTTCTTTGCTTTTTTTTTTTTTTTTTTTGGTTTTTCAAGACAGGGTTTCTCTGTGGCTTTGGAGCCTGTCCTGGAACTAGCTCTTGTAGACCAGGCTGGTCTCGAACTCACAGAGATCCGCCTGCCTCTGCCTCCTGAGTGCTGGGATTAAAGGCGTGCGCCACCATCACCCGGCTTTCTTTGCTCTTTAAGGGCCCACCACCCCACTTCCAAATAAATACATGGAGACTTATTCTTTCTTATAAATGCCCTGCCTTGGATTGGCTTCTTTCTAGCCAGCTTTTCGTAAATTATCCCATTCACCTTCTGCCTCTGGGCTTTTGCCTTTCTCTATTCCATATGCCTTTCTTTACTTCTTATTCTGTAGCTGGCTGTATGGCTGGCTGAGTGGCTGGTCCCTGGCATCCTCCTTCTCCTTTTCTCACTCCTCCTCTTCTCTCTTCTTTTCCTGCTGGTGCTCTCTGAATGCCAGCCCAGCCAATTTCTCTCTCCTGCCTAGGTGTTGGCTGTTCAGCTCTTTATTAGACCAATCAGGTGTTATAGACAAGTAAAGTAACACAGTTTCACAGAGTTAAACAAATGCAACATAAAAGAATGCAGCACATCTTTGCATCACAAAACAAATATTCCACAGCACAAAAGAATGTAACATTTCTAACTAATATTCTGCAACAGCATCATATGCACACATTGTGCCCTTGGCTGTCAGAAGAAGGCACTGGATCCCCTGGGATCGGAGTTACAGATGCTTATGAACGACCGTGTGGGTGCTGGAAATTGAACCCAGGTTCTCTGGAAGAGCAATAGGTCTCCGAACTGCTATACCACCTCTGCAATCCTAACATTTGTATTTTGACATGATTTGTAAATCACTTTGGATAGTATGGACATTTTGATTTTTTTTGAGACACAGACTCATGTATTCCAAAGTTACCTCAAGCTTACACATTGCTAAGGATGATCTTGAACTTCTGATTCTCCAGCCTTCACCTCCCTGCTGAAACTATAGGCAACATCACCATGCCCAGTTTATTTTAACTATTTTTTTTTACATTCATTCACTTGTTCGTTCATTTTGAGCGTGTGTGTCTGCACACGCATGCAATGGCATGCACATCGGGCTCAGAGAACAACTTGCAGGAATAAGTTCACTCTAAGTTCGCTCCTTCCACTATGTGCGTCCTGGGATCGAACTCAGGTTCTCTGGCTTGGGATGAAGTCCCTTCATCCAACAGACCCTATCACAGGTCCTTAATTTTTGTTTGTTTGTTTGTTTGTGATGCAGGGTTTCTCTGTGTAACAGCCCTAGCTGTCCTGGAACTAGCGCTTGTGGACCAGGCTGGCCTCGAACTCACAGAGATCCACCTACCACTGCCTCAAGAGTGCTTGGATTAAAGGCGTGCGAAACCCCACCCAGCTCTTAATTTTTTTTTTTAACTATGAACATAGTCTGTGGATGTGCCTCAGGGATAGAGAGTTTGCGTGACTTATAAAGCCCAAGATTCAATCCCCAGCGTTGAAACGACCTCGCGAGGGATGTGTATCTTAAAATCAAGGAAGTGTAATATTTGCTTGAAATTTGAGTTCCTTCAGAGCTTGAGTGGCTGCCTAGCACAAAAAGCGGGCTTTGGATATGTCTTGGAGACGAGTCTTCTTGCTCGAGGGATGGGGGGAGCGTGGGAAACAGAAGGCATCTTGGAATCTAGTGGTGCTCCGCTCACGCCCAGCAGCTGTGGTTCCCAGCGACCCTCTTTTTCCCTCGCTGGAGCGTTCCTAACTTAACATGGGTTTTCCAGACTTGTTCTATGAGCCGCTGTGAAGCCAAACTGGAGAGCAGGAGGTGGTGCTTGGCGGTGATTTGTGAAGCTGAAGCTGGCCGTCTGCCATTGGTCTGACCCCACCCCTTCACAGCTGCCAGTGGGAGCCCTCTGCTATCCAGGACCTGGCTGTACAGCCACAGGGAGATGACAGATGCTGGGTGGGGGAAGGACTGTGACTCAGCCTCTGGGATCTTGAGAGATTGGCAGGTTCTGGGCCATGAGCAAGACAGGGTTCCAGAAGCTTCCATCATGGTGACCGGACTCTGCCTGGCCCCAGCTTCTTCTCACCTTCCTGACGCACGTACTGATCTTGCAGTACGGTGCATTGCTTTGAATGGCGCAACTCTAACTGTAACAAGGCCACTGGTAGGAATGACACATTTTACCGAGTGAGCAGGTGACACATCATCCTCGTGACACAAACTACTGACGTGCATACGTTGAGTTCCCAGAAGGCGCCACAGTGGGAGTGTGAAGGTCAGAGGACAAACTCAGGAGTCAGTCCCACTTTCTACCTCGTTTGAGACAGCGTCCCTGATTGTTCACCAAAGCACTTGCCTGGTTAACTGTCTGGCGAGCTTCGTGGATACTCGGTTTGGTTTCCCATCTTGTTGCCTCTGGTTCTGCTCCCCATGCTTCGGGGGCAAGCGCTCCATCCCCTAAGCCACTGCCCAGGCCCCAACATGTTCAATTGGCTCGTCACTGTGTAATAAGAAAAATGGAGAGGCACAAACTCCCAGGTCTTTTTTGTTTTTTATTTTTCTGGAGAATGAAATTGAAGCCCAGAGATATTGTAGGCCTTGTCCACAAAACAGGAATGCTAACCCTGATCCCACTGGCTCACGCCGATGGATCCGGGAATCAGGGCATTGTCAAAAGAATCAGATTTTCCCCCTCTGAAAGGGCTCTCGGTCTAGTAGTGGGGACAGATGTGTAAACAAAAAGTGTCAGTGCCAAGAGAGCTAAGCTGAGCGCTGGTTGAACCCCAAAAGGTGGGAGAGAAGAGGAATGTGAGCTTTGACCTTGAGAGTTGTCCTTCTGCCTCACTGATCCAGTACCTGTCCTGTGACCCTAAGCAAATGAGCTAACTTCTCTATGCTCTCCGCTGTACTGAGCTTCACCGGCCTTTAGAACATTCCTCACATACTCGGAAGCTTTCTGTGAGACCACCTGAAAAGAATAGAATGTTTGGTTTGTTTGATTAAAAATTAAAACAGGGAGCAAACACTGCCTACTTCTTAGAGGTGCAGGTAGATAACAGGCTGCGTCCCGCACCTCACCCCAGGAAGCCACTAAAGTTCACGGGACCAAAGTAGAAGCTTCTAAGAAATAATGGATGGAGAGGGGGAAACCCATGGTAGCTGTGAAGGAAGGCTGTGTCAACCAGCGGCTACCGATGGCCATAAATTTGCTGTGAAAGAAAACAGACACTAACATCAGGAGCTGGGAAGCTGTGTGGAGGGGCCAAGTCAGTTTGCTGAGACAAAAGCAATGAGGTTAATTTTAGAGAGATCCCTTCGCTGGAGCCGACTAAAATACACACATACCTTACACAAACAGCTCCCCCAGGGCTTCTGAATTTCCAATTGCACGTGAAATTCCACAGGAACAGCCAAGGGCTGCAAGCTTCCTAGATTATTAAAGAAAATGAATTGTAGGAACCAGAGAATTTTCATTTTTTTTAGTATTTAAAAGAATAAATAAATGAAATGGAGTTGGGCGTGGTGGCATCATTCACCAATGATAAACCAAATCCCAGAGAGAGGATAGAAGTCACCCAAGTCTACAGAGAACCACATTCTACTTCACTGTTCTGGGTTAGGCTGCCCCCGCCCCACGCCTGTCACTCTTGCTCCGCCCTCTTCCTCTCTCATGCCCACTCTCCACCTTTTTCACAGGGGTCGCCTCAGACCATCAGAAAACACAGAATAGCCGGACGGTGGCGGCGCATGCCTTTAATCCCAGCACTCGGGAGGCAGAAGCAGACGGATATCTGTGAGTTCGAGGCCAGCCTGGTCTAGAAGAGCTAGTGCCAGGACAGGCTCCAAAGCTACAGAGAAACCCTGTCATGAAAAACTAAAATAAAAAAACCCACAGAATATTTACATTACAATTCATAACAGTAGCAAAATTACAGTTATGAAAATAACTTTATGGTTGGAGGTCACCACAACATGAGGAACAATATGTATAAAGTGTCGCAGCGGTGGGAAGGTTTAGTCTGTGGACTAATGCATTTGTATTCCTTCTTTTTACTTTTGGGTGCTGTGGTTGAACCTAGGGTCTGCATGTGCTAAGCACACACTCTGCCCGTGAGCTGCACCCCAAAGCTGAGATTGGGATAGAGAAAAGTTAAAGGACCTTTTTGGTGGCTTGTGGAATTTACCTCTTTATGCAGTGATGTTCCTTTACACTTTCATTCCACACCTAGCTCTTCAACTGCTTAGGGAAGATGCAGGACCTCCCTTCCATCCCCAGCCTCTCTGTGCATGGCCCAGTTCACACTTCCTGGGTTCTGCCTGTCTAGATTTCCTAGAAAACCCTCCCTGTTTCACCAAGTCTGGCATGACTCCTGGCTCCCAGTCTAAACCACAGAGCAGTAGAGCTGCACTCGGTAGCCCAAACACTACACAGGGAAGGCAGGGAACCCTTTTCAGCTCTGTGCTCCAACTAGAGTGTAGTGGTGTATGTGCGGACATCAGTGGATCCGAACCCTCTCTCCTTAAGACGGTGTGTGTGTGTGTGTGTGTGTGGTGTATGTGTTTGATATATGTGTATGGTGTGTGTATGTGTGTGTGGTGTGTGTTTGTGTATATGATGTATGTGTGTGGTGTGGTGTGGTGTGTGTGTGTGTGTGTGTGTGTGTGTGTGTGTGCGCGCACGCAGGTACCAAAAGAGGGTAATGAATCCCCGGGAGCTGGAAGTTATAGGTGGTTATGAGCCGCTTGACTACTTCTGTGCTGGGAACGAACTCAGGTCCTTAGGAACAGCATCTAGTACCCTTTAACCTCTCGGCCACATTCTAGGTCCAAACAGCCACTACTGGAAGGTGTCCTGTGTTCTTGCAGCACTAGGAGCCCCAGAGGTTTGTACTCGGCTACTCCTGTTAGAGCCACCCACCTTTTGCTGAAGTCTTCATCCACGGTTCAAAGTCCCCCACCACAAACATTGCATCCTTCCTGCTGCCCCCGCCCTCTCTGCCACCCCACACCTCTGAGTACTCTCTTGTCACTGAGTGGTGAATACCTCTTACCCAGCACTCTTCTAAGCTCTGGATCTCGTCTACGTGCTGAGAGGTCAGCTGTGAACCTAGGGAGCAAAAAGTCCTGTCCTTCTGAGGTTCGAATGGACAGAGGGTGTGGGGGTTCAGACTAAGTTAAAATGTAGAATATTAAACACAAAGACAAGAACAAAGCAGGGGGTGGGTGAGATGGGCCAGTGGGTGAGGGTGATTGCCATCGAGCCTGTAGACCTTGGGACCTACAAGGTAGAAGGGAAAACTGACTCCTGAAATTTGTTCTCCGGCTGTCACATGTGCTCTGTGGCGTGCTCACACACACAAATATAAATAAATAAGTAAGTAAATACATAAATGTAATTTAAAAAATTAAAGCGAAATAAAACAGAAAACAGGTAAGGAGAACAGGAAGAGGAGGGGAAGTTGTAAGAGATCTTTTATTTTGTTTTTGAGACCAAGTGTCATGTATCACAGCCTGGGCTTGAACTCCTTAAATAGCTGAGGATGACACTGAACTTTTGATCTTCTTGGCTCTGCCTCTCACGTGCTGGGATTAAAGGTAGGTTTGAACATGCAGTGCTGGGGACTAAATTCAGGCTTTCACGCATGCTGTGCAAGCTCTCCAACAACCAAGCTACACCCCCGGCTTGTTTGAACTTCAGCACAGCGTCTGTGCCTTAATCTACTGTTGTCTCAGGCAGCAATCGCAACTCCACAGTTACCCACCTGCTTCTCTAGCAGCAACCTGGCCACTCAGGCTGCAGCCTGCGGGAATTCTGTTCCTGCAGGCACTGGCTGTTGCTGCTGCTAAAAGAAGCCTTAACTGAATCTCTATTGTTCTATTTATAAATAAGACTCAAGATTCAAAGGCTATGGTGAAAACCTGCTAGCTCAGAGAAGCTGGGTCGCAACTAGCTGACCTTCTATTCTTGCTGGTGTCTCTGAAAGACCCACACTTCTGCTCAGCTAAACCAGACAAAAGCTACGCCACGCCAAATCCCTCCCTACTATTTCTTGTATCTTTCTATTTTAATATTTATTATGTATACAATATTCTGTCTGCGTGTATGCCTGAAAGCCAGAAGAGGGCACAGACCTCATTACAGATGGTTGTGAGCCACCATGTGGTTGCTGGGGATTGAACTCAGGACCTTTGGAAGAACAGGCAGTGTTCTTAACCTTTGAGCCATCTCTCCAGTCCCTTTCCTGTATCTTTCTATGTCTCCGGAATGCCCTCTAATGCTCTATGATTACTCTCTGTAGAAACTCAAGTTTCACAGTGTGATTGACTATCCCTCAACACCAGCTCCTGGAAGGCTTCTTAACAATGTGTAGTATGGAAAAGTAAAGTGCTCAACCTGTGTTGGGTAGGGAAAGTTTATCATCATTTCCCCCTCCTCCCCCCCCCTTCTGCCTCCTTCTCCTCCTCACTATTTCTTCTGCCTCCTCCTCCTCTTCCTTTTCTTCTTCTTCTTCTTCTTCTTCTTCTTCTTCTTCTTCTTCTTCTTCTTCTTCTTCTTCTTCTTCTTCTTCTTCTTCTTCTTCTTCTTCCTCGTTTTCTTCATGATGAGAATTGAACTTCATCCCCAGTCCTGGGCAAAGTCTTGAAGCTGGAGGAGAAGGATTTAGTGTGATTGGAGAAAGGGTAAACAAGATAGTTTCAAGGAAGAGTCAGAGACAAAACTTTGGGCTTTTTCTTTGAGACGGAAGCCACCGATGAGATTTGAGCAGAACTGTGACATGATCTTGTCCCGACAGGAATTCACTGGCTGCTGTATGGACCAAAGCACTGAAAGGGGAAAAGGTGACAGCCAGGTGCCAAAGAGGTTACAGCTACAATCCAGGGGAGAGGTAAGGAGTGTGATCAAGGCAGAATGGACAATCAGGTGGGGAAGAATCAAAGCGGAATGCATGATATGATGTAGACTTGAGCTGCAAGGTCATGAGGAAGCTCAGCAGGTATAGGTGACTGCTGTGCAAGCCCAACAAACTGAGGCCAATTCCTAGAACCCATGTAAAAGATGAAGGGAAATGCCACTAAGCTGTCCTCTGATCTCCAGGTTGCACTGTGGCAATCATGCCTAACCCCCACACAGATCACACACACACACACACACACACACACACATACACACACATCATTTGTATTGAAAATCAAAAAATTAGATCTGAGCTACAGGAAGGATGTTGGTGTTTGGAAGTGACATCAGGATGTGGACTACTGAGCAGGTAGCTGGATATGCAAATCTGGAGATGACTCAGGCTGGTCCATTCAGCATCACTACTATAAAGATGAGAGCCTATCAAAGCCTTGAGGACCAAGGGATCACTCAGCCTCAAGGAATGGGCATCCATCAAGTTAAATGCTAATGGTGACTCTAGAATAAAATAAAACAGCAGGAAATGGGGCAATGCCAGATTCCATTAGCTATGTAAAGTACAAAAATTGGGACTGTGGCTCAGTTGGCTGAGTGCTTGCTTGACATTTGTGAAGCCCTGGGTTCAGCCCCATCACTTGTCAATGGGGCACAGCGGTGCATAGCTGTTATCTCAGCGTTCTAGAGGCCGAGGCAAGAGGATCATAGGCTCAAGGTCATCTTTGACTATATAACGGATTTGAGAGTACAGTCTTAACCTCTCTCTGAAGGTACAGTCCAAAAGTGTTCCCAAAGACATAGTAAGGGCTAACTAGCAGCACATGAGTCAGAAACTAAACGGTTTTGAGTCATGGGAACACCATGTGTATGTATATTTACATGAGTTTATATGAACCGTGTGTGTCAGCTCCCACAGAGACCAGAAGAAGGAATCAGATCCATTGGAACTGGAGCTACAGATGGTTGTGAGCTGCCCTGTGGGTGCTGGGACCAGGACTCAGGTCCTCTGGAAGCACTTTAAGCACTGAGCCATCAGCTCTCCAGCTTCCAATGTGGTGGGGTTTTTGTTTGTTTGTTTCTTTGTTTTGTTTTGTCTTTTCACAACAGTGTTTCTCTGTATTACAGTCTTGGTTGTCCTGGAACTCACTTTGTAGACCAGGCTGGTCTTTAAAGAGATCCGCCCATCTCTGCCTCCAGAGTGCTGGGATTAAAAGTGTGACCCATCACTATCCATAGGTTCTTGGGTTTGGTTGTGTTTTTTTTTTTATATAAAAAGATTTATTTATTTATTTATTATGTATTGGTGTTTTGCCTGCATGTATGTCTGTGTAAGAATGCCAGATTCCCTGGAACTGGAATTACAGACAGTTGTGAACTGCCATATGGGTGCTGGGAATTGAATCTAGAGCCTTTGGAGGAGTGGCCAGGACTCTTAACCACTGAGCCATCTCTCCAGCCCCTTGGTTTTGTTTTTCAAGGTTCGTTTTATAATTGTAGGCAATTGTGTGTCTGCCTGTAGGTACTAGTGTCACAGAGGCCAAAGGTATCAGAACTCCCAGAGCGAGAGTTACAGAGTGATGTGAGCTGCCCGAGTGGGTGCTGGAACCCAAACCTAGGTCCTCTGCAAATGCAATAAGCACTCTAGCCAGTGACCCATCTCTTCAGTCTCAAATGTGGCATTATTTAAACAGCCGTTGTGTGTGCATTCCTCTCCCCAGTCCAGCCTGACAAGACACTGAGGCAAGTGACCTGGCTATGTCAATTAGAGAAATGTGGAGAAGACCTGAAAATGAGAACCACACAATGGGACGGAAAAGGTGGAGAGGACCCAACACCACAAGGGCAGGCCCTGCACCTGCTGCTCTAAGCCTCCTGCCCTCACAAAGTCCACCCTCAAAGCCCCAGTATTCCCAGCATGCAGGTGGGTAAAATGGGACCAAGCAAGTCTTCATTGTCCCTCAGAAAGGCGGAACACAGTCCGGACTGGGTTGGCAACTGAGGAGGAAGGAAGGAAGCCAAGAGAACCTTCAGCTTGGGATGACAGAGGTAAAGGGGACTGTGGTATCTCCTGTGGGTCTGTTGGTACAACCTGTGGAGAAACTAAGCAGGACTCAGGCCAAGACGTGAGGTGGAAAAAGACAGCCTCAATGAATTGGCCTCCACTGAGCCTAGAACAGAGATGGAGGAGACCCTGAGGTAGGGTCATGACAAGGACAAGATCCAGAGGCTCAGGTGAAAAGATGAACAGAAAGAAGCCGGAGGTGACCAGGAGGGAGAGCAGAAGGCGCCGCGTGCAGAGTGGGGCGCAGGAGTAGTTCGGTGGTGCCCTGGCGCGGGGTCCCCTGTGGGGCACGGTGGCCACACTGGCGGGGCGGCCCCGCGCGGGCCGCCCGCCCAAGATGGCGATAGAGGGGCGGGCGAAGTGGCCGCGGCCCCGGCCCCCGCGCCGGCCCCCGCTCGGGCCCGGGCCCCGGAGGCCGCGCCCCCGCCCGCGGCGCCGCGCCTCCCGGAGCCACTGACGCCCGGCGCGCCCTCCCCCGGCGGCGGCCCAGGCGCCCGGACGCGGCGGCGGCGGCCCAAGCCCGGCCCTATGGCGCGGGCGGACACGGGCCGCGGGCTCCTGGCGCTGACCTTCTGCCTGCTGTCCGCGCGCGGTAAGGGCCCGGGTGGCCGCAGTCGCGAGTGGGCGTCCCCAGCGCCCGCGATGTTTGCACGCCGGGGGATGCGGGGACTTGCCCGCAGGGGGTGTGTGTGTCCTTGCTGTGTCCGTGCGTGTCCCCCTGCGCGTGGACCTTGTGTGTGTGAAGTGTGCGTGTCTGTGTGTCGGGGTGGGGGTGTCCTGCGGGAGAATGTGTCCACAGCGCGTGCCTAAGGCGCCGGGTGGCATTGCCGGCGCGCGGGTGGCTGCGGCGCTGGTAGCTCTAAGCCGGGCATGCTTCTGCCCTGCCTGCACGCGTCTCGCGGTCGCGAGTGTGCCTGAGAGAGCAGGCGGGGCGGGAGTGTGCTCTTACACCTCCATTTGTGTCGGGTGCGTGTGTAACTGGATGCGGCTGAGCTAATATTTGGCCTTGGCTTTTGGGGAGTGTCCTTGCTCATGGTGGGGGCGGCGGTGAGAAAAACCACACTCAACTTTGCCCAGTGGGTGTGGCCCCTGGGGCCAGCTAGAGCGGTAGGGGAATATGGGGTTGTTGTGGACCCAGACCTGGGGTTCGGAGAGGGTTGGGGGAAGGGCAGGAAACCAGTTGCTTTAGTGAACGGACCCAACATTTGGTCTCTGGATGGGACGCGTGTCACTCCTGCCCCACCCCAAAGGGCGGACAGGGGAAGCGTGGACGAGGTCAGCAAGGCCCCCTCTAGTCTCCCGGTCCTACCGTATGGTAGGGTCAGGGGTAAAGATCACAACTGTACACATCGGAGAAAGGGCTGGGAGGGAGTAACGAAGTGTCCAAGTGTGTGTGCCAGAGCTGCTTCTGCCACCCCTGGGTCCTCTGACTCTCAGTGGGACGTGCGTTTGCGGGGCGGCCCAAGGGAGGTTAGGTGGTAGGGCCGCGAGGGGGATGGGCTGCCCGCTTTGTTCGATTACTTCTTGCCTTCCCTGCCGAGGGGGGAGTTGAGGATGTGTCCGGGGCGAGTCGGGGAGGGACTTGGCAGTGGGGGTGGGGAGGGGGATTTTTCTCCAGCTGCTGCGGCTTTCCAGAGAGACTGGGCCAGGCCACGTGGGAGGGAGGCAGGGAGGACGGCGGGAGTGGGTTGGGGGGGGGCGGGAAGGAGCCTCGCCGGGCCAACCCCAGGCCCATCTCCAGGAAAACAGCGTGTGGGAGAGTGCTGGAAACAGCTCGGACCCTAGCTCGCCCAGCCAGACACGCCCCTTTCCCTCTGAGACCGTGGACCCAGCTGGAAGCCGGTGGTGGCCGCTCGGTGCGTGGGGCTGGCTGGGCGGCAGAAGCTGGGGGCCCGGGAGTTGTCAGGTGAATGTGGCGCGGGCAAATGTCAGAGAGGTGTCTGTCTTCCTGGAGCCCAGAGGATTAGGAATAGTTGCGTGTCCCCTCCTCCTCCTGCTCTTCCAAAGCTCCAGTAACGCGGGATCCTGGCTGGCAATCTCACTCGCGCTTTATTAAATACTTCTGAGGCCTCGGGCCGGGGCACCGGAGAAAGTCTGGAGACTGGCCTTTTCCTGCTCCCCACTACACAGGCAGAGAGCAGAGTGCATTGAGTCTTCCTGGCCACCTGAATGACTAACAGCAACTACTATTCTTGCCCTGGCTTAACCTCCTTTGAGTGTTTAAGCCTCTGCAGTCTGTGGACACCCCTTTAGAGTAGAGGTCATCCATTCTTTCACAGTTTTTGTTGGGCTGTCTTTATAGGTTAACGTTTGCCTGACGCCCAGAATGTTGCAAACAAGGTCCTAGCGGCAGGCTGTCAGTCTTAGGGTCAGGGTCGGAGCCCAGGACTGGCAAGGTGCTGCGGAAGAGAGGCGCCTAAGCCATACTGGGAAGATAAGGAAAGGTTCTGAAGAAATTGATGGAGAGGGGAAGAGCCAGCCCCGCAGAGGGAGGAGTCATCCAGATCAAGCAGGGGGTGCCAATACTGGGAGGAGATTTCGTTCACATCATTGCATCAAGCTAAATCTGGCTGGCGGTTAGAATACGGGGTGGGAGTGGGGCAGATGGGGGAGGGGTAGGCTACTACCGTGTCAAGAGAGGAGGCTAAGGAAGGAACTAGTCCCAGCTCCCAAAGAGCAGTGTTAGTCCCACCAAGTCTGGCCTGAGACCCCCCCTACCCCTCTACGGGCAGGTTTTCAGACCAGCTTTGCATCAGCTCACGGTAGCCTGCGTGGAGGGTGCAGGGCGAGACAACAAGCCCTCCTGGGGAGGAGGTGGGGATACAGGAGACAGAACGGTGGCAGCTAGTGGCTTGCATGGCCAGAGGCACTGGATTCTAGAGATATTAAGGAAATGGAATGGGAAGGGTGTGAGCATAGATCAGTGGGTTTTTCTTTGTTATCAGTTTTTTATCTGTGTATGGGCATTTTGCCTGCAAATATGTCTGTACACCACGTGTGTGCCCAGTGCCTGTGGAAACCAGATGACAGTGTCAGATTCCTTGGAATTGGAGCTACAGATGGTTGTGAGCCATGATGTGGATGCTGGGAGCTTAACCCAGGTCCTCTGGAAGAGAGTAGCCAGTGTTTTTAACCCCTGGGCCATCTCTCCCGCACCTATAGATATAGTCTATTTGGAGTGAAGAAGAAAGTCAAACAATAGTCTTCCCAGAAAAGTCAGTGTGGGCCAGAATGAAGGGCTGGGGCTGGGTTAGGACAATGCCCAGTCCTTTGACCTTGCCTATGGGTCAGAGGTTGTGGCTGTGAGCTCTTAGGAATAAGATTTTCATCTGAGGGCAGTGGCTGGAAGCTGTGCTCTTTTACCATATGAAGGAGTGGGGCTCCCCCTTCCACTCAAGTTAGAATTTGGGGCTTGGGGGACCCAGAGAGCTCTGAGAACATAGGAGCTTTACCTCACCTGGAACGCCTCCTCCCTGTCATCTCTGTCTCAGCCTTGAGACTCAGGCTCTTCCTAGAAGTCAACACTAGAAGTCTTTTGTTTGTTTGTTTTGAGACAGGGTTGTAGCCCTGGCTGTCCTGGGACTTGCTCTGTAGACCAGGCTAGCCTGGAACTCAAGACATCTGCCTGCCTCTGCCCCCCATGTACTGGGACTAAAGATGAGGAAGCTTCTTTTGATAGTGATTCTTGCAGGGAATTTACCTAGACCTTTGTGTGAACCTGTGTGTGTTTCCATGGCCTCATTAATCACATGTTGATATATGGATATTTTCCTGACAGTATCTCTTTCAAACTAAGAAATCTCATGATCATCATGTAATGTCAGCACTCAAAGAGACATAGGAAACTGGGCATTCTGGTGCCTCTCTGTAACCCTAGTGTTTGAAAGACTGAGGCAGGAGGATTGCTGTGAGTTAAGTGCCAGCCTGGTCTACATAGCTACTCAAGTTACTCCCGTCAAAAAATAGAAAGTAATAGAAAGAATTTATTGTGAGTCCATTTTTCAGATGAGAAGCCTGTGTGGCTTTCTGGCATTACTCAGAAACTGATCTTGGGTCCTACCAGTCTCCTGGCTCCTCTTTGTAAGACCGCCCAGTCACTCTTCCCAGGGATCTGGGACATAACCCTCTGCACTTCTTCCGTAAGACAAGTTAGCAGCTTTAGACCTGAGTTTTCTCTCTGGCTGGTCCGAGGATGTGGGATTCTTTTGCTCATCTCCTGTTCACTCTCTGAGGTACAGCAAACAGATTTGGAATTCCAGATGCAGAACACATGTGGCTGCCAGACAGGCCTGGGGCTCCCAGGAGGGCAGGGGGAAGAATTGATGGGATAGAAAGTGGGGTTCAGGAAGGAAAACCAGAAAGGTTACCCTGGGGTCCTGCATTCTCCTCTGGCCAGGCCAGCTGTAGGACTTCTGTAGCTGTGGAGGAACCACGAGGTCACTGGGGTCAAGGAAGCCAAGGGCCAATAAGCTTTCTTCCAGGTACAAGTCAGGACTCCTGATCAACTAATAGGGGAGTCTCTTTCTTGTTTTGAGGACAGAGCTATGGCACCCATCAACAGTTCATATGAGGAGACAGGGTGAACTCAGAAGAAATCCTTTTTTTTCTAAATATTTATTTGTTTATTATATACACAGTGTTCAGCCTGCATATACACCTACATGCAAGAAGAGGTCCCCAGATCTTACTATAGTTGGTTGTGAGCCATCATGGGGTTGCTGAGAATTGAACTCAGGACCTCTGGAAGAGCAGTCAATGCCCTTAATGTCTGAGCACCTCTCCAGCCCAGAAGAAATACTTTTAAGAATATGAGATGTATAACAGAACCAGCAAGCTAAATGATTCCCTGCCTTAATGATATTTAGACAAAATTTTACTGTGAATTTGCTGTTCTGTTTCTGTGTGGTTATAGTTTGCTTGTTTCAGATAGGCCCATTGTAGCCCAAGCTGGCCTTGAACTTACTATATAGCTTTGAACTTCTGATTTTTCTACTTCTACCCGCTGAGTGTTGGGATTACAGGGTTTACCAACACATGCAGTTTATACAGTGTTGGGACTAAACCCAGGGTTTCATGCGTGCTAGGTAAGCATTCTACCAGCTGAACATATCCCCAGCCACCAGTCTAGGTGGTTTTAAAGCATTTTATTAGGTGTCTAATAATAATATGCCAGGCAGATTCTGTCTGTATTATTCAGATTGTTCCTAACTCTGAAGGGATTTACTCTATTTTCACAGATAACAAAGCCAAGGCTTGGAAAGGCATAAGGGTAGAATTCTATGATATGCTTGAGAGGGTCTGCATATCTACACAGCTATTTAAGTAGAGGATCTGCTCTACACAAGACACTGTTACAGATGCTAAAGCCTAAAGGACAACTAGGATATTAACCCTAAGAGATTGTGAAAGTCAAGCCAAAAACAGGGCCAGGGTTGTTGCTCAGTTTGTAGAGTGCTGTGCCCAGCATGCCACTGGCCCTGTGATCCAACCTGTGATCCATCCTGTAATCCCAGCACTTGGGAGGTAGAGGCAGGGGGACAGAAGTTCAAGGTCATTCTCAGCTGCATATAGAGTTCAAGAACAGCCTGAGTTATATGGGACAAGGGTCTCAAAAATGGTCTGGAGTGGTAACTGCAGCAATCTAGGCACGCAGTTTCCTCAAGGCCGGAAGAAGTGCAGGGACACGTGTCCTAATCAGACAGTTCCAAAGCCATTCTAGGAAGAAGTAGCCAGGGGAACCACAAGGTGTTCACTTGGGGGTGGCTTGTTTTGTATGGCTTGGTGGGCACAAGTATTGGGGACCAGGAGGAGGCAAGCCATGTTGAATGTGGCTTTGTTGTCACCCCAGATGACACTGAGTCTCTGGATTGGAGAGAGAGAGAGAGAGAGAGAGAGAGGACTGAGGCCTTTCTCGTGTCCATGCCACCTATTCAGACGCCCCGTCCAGCTGTTGGAGGGAGGGACTTAGTATGTGGTGAGGATGGTGGCCAAGGCTCTGGAAGAAACTGCCTTGTGTTTCTTGGGAAAGAAGAATGGCCTATGGTGTCAGGGAGGACAGCGAGGAAGCTCTGATGTTTGGCCTTACTCTCCCTCCCCCACCTACATGCCCTGTCCTTCTTGAACATTCCCTGGAGAATGGAACCCAACTCAGGCTCCTGATGACTTCACGGAATAACTCCAGCCAGACCCTGGAACGCTATAGCAAATTGCCTTCCTGACTAGGTTCTCATTGGTCTCATAAAAATCTAACTTGTCCTCCTAAGTGGGCAAAAGAGTTTCTCAGAGCCCAACATGGTGGCACAAACCTGTATAAGAAGCAGGGGTAAGATTGGGCAGTCCTGGCGCATGCCTTTAATCCCAGCACTTGGGAGGCAGAGGCAAGCTAATCTCTGTGGGCTCGTGGCTAACCTGATCTACAGAGAGAGTTTCAGAACACCTAGGGCTGTTACACAGAGAAACCCTGTCTCAAAAATCCAGAGGTGGGGGGGGGAGAAAAAGTAGAGGCAGGAGGGTCAAGGACAGCCTGGGCCACATAGTGAGACCAGGTCTCAGAGAGAGAGAGAAAGAGAGAGAGAGGGGGGGGGGGAGAAATATCCCTTTGAAAGATTGAGGGGCTGGGGAGAGGGCTCAGTGGTTAAGAACATTGGCTGCTCTCCCAAAGGACCCAGGTTCAGTCCCCAGCAGCTCACAAGTGTCTGTAACTCCAGCTCCAGGGGATTCGACACCTTCATACAGACATACATACAGGCAAAACCACTAGTACCCATAAGATAAAAATAAATTAAAAAAAAAAGAAGAAAAAAAAACAAAACAAAGAAAAAGAAAAATAAGATTGAGGGCCAGGGAAAGTGGGGAAAGCCTGTAATCCTAGTAGCCCTTAGGTGGCAGAGGTAGGAGGATCTCTGGATCTCTAAGTTTACCATGTGAGTTCCAGGACAGACAGAGCTAAGTCAAAAGACCCTGTCTCGAAAGAAAGGAAGGAAAGAAGGAAGGAAGGAAGGAAGGAAGGAAGGAAGGAAGGAAGGAAGGAAGGAAAAAAGAAAGGAAGGAAGGAAAGAAGGAAGGAAGAGAAAAGAAGACTGAAAATGGCAGGGGATCCCCAAAACAGAAGTTCTTTATCTCTGTTAGGGGATTGAGGGGAAACCCCTGGAGGCTAAAGACTGGTGATCAGCAAGCGTCTCTGATGCCTGCAGTGTGCTAGAGAAGAACAGGAAAACACTGGGTGGGACACAAGACTTGGGAGTCAGCCATGCAGTGGGTGGGGGAGCAAGGTCCCTTGAACAAGTAAGGTCCACCCACTTTCAGTCACCACTCTTACAGGTTTGGTGGCAGAGGAATCATACTTTTGGTTTTGTTTTGTTTAGTTTTTCAAGTCAGGATTTCTCTGTGTAACAGCCCTGGCTCTTCCAGAACGCCCACTGTAGACGAGGCTGGCCTTGAACTCACAGAGCTCCACCTGCCTCTGATTTGGTTTTAATTACCCCAGACTGGACTTGAATTTCCTACGTCATTGTGGGTGACCTTGAACTTTATGTACGCGTGTTAGGAATTGAATTTAGGGGCTCAAACATATTAGGCAAGTACTCTTTTCTTTCCTCTTTGTTTTGTTTTTGTTTTTCAAGACAGGGTTTCTCTGTGCAACAACCCTAACTGTCCTAGAACTC
The DNA here is from genome assembly GCF_037038515.1 of Microtus pennsylvanicus. Lineage (NCBI taxonomy): Eukaryota > Metazoa > Chordata > Mammalia > Rodentia > Cricetidae > Microtus > Microtus pennsylvanicus. Next base: position 55,497,576 of record NC_134581.1, on the reverse strand, counting down.
ACTTTGTAGACAGATCTACCTACCTCTGTCTCTTAAGTGCTGGGATTAAAGGCATGTGCCACCAAATCCAAGTTTTTAGGGTTTTTGTTTGTTTGTTTGTTTTTTTGGGTTTTTTTGTAAGCACTCTTATCACTGAGCTATGTTTCTAGCCCTGCTCTTGAACTTCTAATCCCCCTGCCTCCACCTCCCTAGGGCAGATATTTCCTATTTCAGGTGTCTAGCTCTAAGCCGCAATTACCCAGAGCTAGGGATCAACCCCAGATCCCCCAGCATGCTAGGCCTGAGCTACTACTTCCCTAGCCCAAGAAGTTTGATGCAAATGTTTGAGTTTGGAGATTCCCCTGTTTAAGGCTGGAAAACTGAGACAGAAAGGGAGAAAAGGAGCTAAGCCAAGGTTGTGCAAGAAACGTTTGGCCCTAAAGTCCTGGAGAAGACCAAATGATGGCTGGAGCACGACGTTGTTTCAGCTCTAACAGGAACGAAGAATGCTTAAGAGACTCTCGCAAATGGCATGGGAAAAACTTTCCTAGAGGAAGGCAGAGCTCTCTGGGAAGTCTCTTTCTCAGGAGCATCTCCCCCACATCCCTTCCGGGTTCATCTCCTGAAAGTCAAAGGACAGTTTGCTCAGCTCTCCCCACCGCACCCCTGTGTCTGGTCCCTAGTTTCTTCATCCGTGGACTGGACCTTGAACATGGGGAAGTTGCCACTGAAATGGGTCCATTAGTCTGCGGCACAGTGCTGCTGCCTCTCTGAGACGGACCCCCCTCCTTCTGTGTCTTCATCCCTGTGGGTTTCCCTGATTCCGCCTAGCTGGGCTCCTCTGAGGTAGTCAAGCCAGACATCTGCTGATCCATGAATATTCAGGAAGGGAACTGGAGCTCCTGGGGCCCCCCTGCCAGCCACCAGCCCCTCTGGCGGCTGTCCTGCCCGCCTGAGCCCAGGCTGCTGACATACCCAGCAGCTGCTCGGGCCCCAACTGTTCACATTGTTTGTTCAGCGCGGCAGGGGATTTTCCAAGCCCCGGACATGCTTTAGGGGGTGGGGAGGCTGCCAGAGGGCTCGAGGATTCGTGTTCTGTGGGTCTTTTTCTCCTCTGAAACCCAAGCCTGCAGTTCTGCCTCGGGACTAGAGCATTTGAAGCTGCTGGGCTGAGAGCCCATGCTTGCCTTCCACAACTCTGAATTTGAATCGTGGAATCTAGGGCTTTAGAAGAACAGAAAGGACTGGGTGCTAAGGGCCGCAAAGAGCATTTGTGTAACTCCTTGCCGTGTGCCCAGGGTCTTAAAGAATGCGCCTCTGCAGCTTCGGGTGCAGCCGTGTGGTGAGCTTTTGCCTAACCTTACAAAGCCGTTAGTGCTATCCCCAGCACCCCACCAAAAGAGAATGAGCCCCTCTACTTCTTGAGCGATGTCCTTCATGCCCTGGGCTGAACCTCTGACATGCAGCACTTAGTTGATTCTCAGAGGCTCATAGCACCTGCATTTTAAATGTGTGGAAACTGAGTCCCAGAGAGGACGCCGGCTGTGAAGACAGCTGGAAGTTGAAGCGGCAAGACTGAGACCTTGATCTCTCTGTCTCCATCTGTGTGTGTGTGTGTGTGCATGCGAGCGCACATGTTGTCTGTGATGTATGTACATGTTCACGTGTAAGTGTACATGCAGAGTCAGAGGTCATTGTCTTTTTTTTTTTTAAGTGAGGGCATGGATGAGATGGGGTTCACTGAGGATAACAAATAGCAAGCAGCTATACCAGGATGCTACAGCTGGGGGGGGGGGGTGAGAAGGAGGCAGTCTATAGCTGTCTCAGCAGCTGAGGAGTGGCAGCAAGGTGAACCCTTTATTCACTCCCAGCTCATCTGCTAGTGCTAGCCGTGTCCTGGCATCACTCGTACAAATCCTGCCTCTCGAGCAACTTCATGGGGAAAAATAAATAGAAAGAAAGAAATAAAAGTTTAGAGTTGCTTATTGTATTCGATGTGTATGAGTGTTTTGCTTGTGTATGTATGTATTCATGGCATACACAGGCAAAATGCCTATATACATAAAATTAATAATAACAACAATAATACAGGGGAGGAAAACGGCAGTCTTAGCTGGCTGAGGCAAGGGATGAGGGAAGGAATGTGAAGGATGGAGAGTCAGCAGGAAGCTGACTGGACCACTGTGCTCACGCTCTGTATGTGCTCAACTGCATGGACCTCAGACCCCTTAGAACTGGAGTTATAAATGTTTGTGAGCCACCATGTGGGTGCTGGGACTTGAACTCTGGTCCTATGCAAGAGTAATAGCCTTAATGGCTAAACCAACTCTCCAGTCCCGTCCCCCCTTTTTTTTTCTGAGACAGGGTTTCTCTGTGTAGCTCTGGCTGTCCTGAAACTTGTTCTGTAGACCAGGCTGGCCTTGAACTCATAGAGATCCACCTGCCTCTGCCTCCCAAGAGTGCTGAGATTAAATGTGTGTACTGCTGTCTAGCTCATGGACTATCTTATTCCTCTTTGAATGCTATGGGGAGGAAGTAATAGGGACACAGAGGAGTCTAGGTGTTGACCAGCGTAGCAGACAGAAGAACATGTATACAGGGGAACACAGATGAAACCGTGTGGGGTGTGCGTGGGATGGTGCTGTGTTTTCTCCAGAACCAATATCTCTATGTCATTGAAAAACCTGAGACCTGGAAGAAATGCTTAGCTGGAGTCATACATCTCCCAGAATGCCTAGCCTTCCTGCTTCGTGTGGCTCTGTCACTCCGGACTTGCCTCATACTGAGGATGTCATCTCCATCCTTGGTCTGGTCAGGCCAGAGACTAAGGGGAGACCTTGGGCTACTGAGTTTTTATGGGACTGGGGGATAGCAGTTCAGTTGTGATGATGGACTTACATGGGGAACCGTTGCTCTATTATGATGATGGGCAGGCCCTGTTGAAGCATTAATTATGACAAGAAATATTTCCCTCTGTGATTTTTGTCTTGATTCAGGGTAGTGTGTGATCCTCCTTCTTTTCCCTTTGTGGCAGGGGCAGTGTTAGGGTCTACAGGCAGTATGTGCATGCGCGCACACACATACACATACACACAGGCACGCATGCTCATACTTGCTTTACCCTCATAGCACGTTTCTCAGAGTTTTCCACCTACAACATTTTTCTAGCTTGTGGTGTGTATTTAGTTGGGTAATAGTGGTGGAGATGACCCATTGGATTGCAGAGGGAATAAAACCACTGAGCCACCACACAGAGCAAGGCAATGCTGCAGTGGGCATTCATGACAGCCCTAAAGGAAAGAATTGCTATGTATTTCTTAAACCAAGATACAATTTACATAGAATTTGCCACGTGTACGAGTATGCTTTTTTGAGAGAGTTTCATGCAACCCAGGCAGGCATCCAAGTTGCTATATAGCTGAAGACGAGGAGGAACCCGAGCTATTGATCCTCCTGGCTTCATCCCCAGAATTTGGGGATTATAGGTGTGCACCACCCACCCCACTTATGTGGCTCTGGGGTTCAAATCCAGGCCTCATGTGTGCTGTGCCAGCAGTCTCCTGCGCACCGCACCCTCCACCCTGTGGTTTTTAATATACTAATAAAGTTGTGTTCCTCAACTGCTGTCTAAGCCTAGAACATTTTCACCCCAAGGGAACCTCGTGCTCCTTAGCAGTCGCTCCCCTATTCCTCTCTGCTCAAAATCCTTGGTAACCGTTAATCTCTGGACATTTCCCAGAGATGAGTTCACAAAGTTTGTGGCATCTGGTGGCAGGCGGCTTGCACTGGGCATGACACTCCCAGGGTTCCTCTGTGTACTAGCCTGTAGAGCTCTTCGTCCCTTTTGCTGACTGAACAAAACAGCCACCGCTTATCAGGTGGAAAGCAAACATTTGGGTCTGATCTACTGTCCGGCTGTTGTGATAGACTGCCATGAGCTGGGGTTTGTGGTAGGTGAAGAAGTCATGTTCCGGGAAGATGGGACCCAAGAAGGAAGGAACTTCTAGCAAAGGAAGAACTGGCTTTGATAGACAGGGTCTTTCCATAAGTGATTGGTACCAGGTGGTGTGTCTCAGCGACCAGGAGGCCACCCGCCCACAGCCCTGGTGGTTCTTCCTCCTCACAGGGGAGCTGCTGTTGCCCCAGGAGACACCCGTCAAGCTAAGCTGTGATGCAGGGCCACTGCAAGTGGTCCTGGGCCCCCAGCAGGCTGCAGTGCTGGACTGTAGTTTGGGGGCTACTGCTGCTGGACCACCAACCAGAGCGACATGGAGCAAGGATGGGGACACCGTGCTGGAGCATGACCACCTGCACCTGCTACCCAACGGCTCCCTGTGGCTGTCCTCACCTCCAGAACCAGAAGATGGTGCTGATGAGGAAGCTTTTAGAACATGGAAGGTCATTGAGGGCAGCTATTCCTGTCTGGCCCATGGCCCACTGGGAGTCGTGGCCAGCCAGGTTGCTGTGGTTAAGCTTGCCAGTAAGTGCTTGCATCTGGGGTGAAAATTGAGATTTGGAGACCAAAGGGAAGGGATGGGGTGGGGGTAGAACTACGGTTAGTTACCCACACCAGAACCAGGAGCCCAACCCAGGTTCCCTGCCTCCTGTCCTGTCCTGCTCAGTGGGTCCCTTCCTGCTATTATCTGCCCTTACCATTCAGGGCTCCTTCAACTGTGTCTTCACCCCCTCACCGTCCTTTCCCCACTCTTTGAGTTTTAGTGTATAGGATTAGCTTCTCTGCCAGGAAGAGGTCAGGGCCCCAGAGCTGTCTCTTTGTGTTTCCCACCCACACAGCACTGTGCACAGGGATATAGCCGACCCCTATCTGCGCTGTGCACAGGGATATAGCCGGCCCCTATCCGTGCTGTGCACAGGGATATAGCCGGCCCCTATCAGTGCTGTGCACAGGGATATAGCCGGCCCCTATCCGTGCTGTGCACAGGGATATAGCCGGCCCCTATCAGTGCTGTGCACAGGGATATAGCCGGCCCCTATCCGTGCTGTGCACAGGGATATAGCCGACCCCTATCCGTGCTGTGCACAGGGATATAGCCAACCCCTATCAGTGCTGTGCACAGGGATATAGCCAACCCCTATCTGCGCTGTGCACAGGGATATAGCCAACCCCTATCCGTGCTGTGCACAGGGATATAGCCGACCCCTATCCGTGCTGTGCACAGGGATATAGCCAACCCCTATCTGCGCTGTGCACAGGGATATAGCCAACCCCTATCCGTGCTGTGCACAGGGATATAGCCGACCCCTATCCGTGCTGTGCACAAGGATATAGCCGACCCCTATCCGTGCTGTGCACAGGGATATAGCCGACCCCTATCCGTGCTGTGCACAGGGATATAGCCGACCCCTATCCGTGCTGTGCACAGGGATATAGCCAACCCCTATCAGTGCTGTGCACAGGGATATAGCCAACCCCTATCCGTGCTGTGCACAGAAATAGAGCCGACCCCTATCCGTGCTGTGCACAGGGATATAGCCGACCCCTATCAGTGCTGTGCACAGGGATATAGCCGACCCCTATCCGTGCTGTGCACAGAGATAGAGCCAACCCCTATCCTTCTGGCTCTGGACACTCAGGGCTCTCTAGAGCACATGTTACTAAGAAATGTACCTATAGTATGAGCATGATGGTGATGCTGAGCAGGAGGACCTTGGAATTTACTCAGCACCATCTAAGTAGAAACCCCTGGCCTCCTCTCTCTGCTCCCCACCTGTGTCTGCCTTGGCCACCTCCCTCTGCTCCCCAACTGTGTCTGCCTTGGCCACCTCCCTCTGCTCCCCACCTGTGTATCCCTTCGCCACCTCCCTCTGCTCCCCACCTGTGTATCCCTTGGCCACCTCCCTCTGCTCCCCAACTGTGTCTGCCTTGGCCACCTCTCTCTGCTCCCCACCTGTGTATCCCTTGGCCTCCTCCCTCTGCTCCCCACCTGTGTATCCCTTGGCCACCTCCCTCTGCTCCCCACCTGTGTATCCCTTGGCCTCCTCCCTCTGCTCCCCACCTGTGTATCCCTTGGCCTCCTCCCTCTGCTCCCCACCTGTGTATCCCTTGGCCTCCTCCCTCTGCTCCCCACCTGTGTATCCCTTGGCCTCCTCCCTCTGCTCCCCAACTGTGTCTGCCTTGTTCTGGATTTGCTTGGCTCTATGTTCTGTGTCCCTATTCATACTGTGTTCACGCCCTCACGCTCGTTCCCTCTCCTCACTCTGCTTATCCCCAGCACTCGCTGACTTCTCTCGGCACCCAGAGTCCCAGACCGTGGAGGAGAATGGGACAGCACGCTTTGAATGTCACACAGAGGGGCTGCCAGTCCCCATCATTACTTGGGAAAAGGACCAGGTGACAGTGCCTGAGGAGCCTCGGTGAGTGTCCCGCAAGGGAATCTGCCCCAAAGTGCAGGGCAGAGGGTTCCCGTACATGCTTAGAGCTGGGATTCTTAGAGGCAAGGTGATTCTATCCACCTAAACTCAACCAAGAGCCAACTGCTAGCCTGACTTCTAGTCAAGTTAGGTTTTTTTCTCTAGAAGAAAAGCCACCAACCAGAACTGGAGGACAGTCTAGAGCCCTCCCGTAGTCTGCTGACTGCTTTACTGGGGCACTAAGTGCCAGGGAGCTGCCGTGTTCTATTTACGACCACACCAGGAGCCACTGCAGAGGGCTGGCTTCTGCTCAGATTGCTCTTTCCAAGGTTCCTCTGGAGTTTCTCCCTGGACTCCTCTTCTCTTCCTGACTCCACTCTACCCTGTCAGGTGCAGACATCTGACCAGGAGGCTACAGGGTCTATCTTGTTTCATCCTCTTCTCTTCCTATAAAAATAGTGGCTTGGTGGAACAATCCAGGCAAAGTTTCAGGTTGGGAGCAAAGCAGAGAACAACCAGGACTTTTTCCCTGCGGTGAGCTCCTGGCAAGTCCAGATACACACATAGCAGGCCAGAACCCTCCCTGCCTCTGTGGCCTCTGGGTTGACGTCAAGTCCTAGGCCTCACCTATGGATTACACATCTTTGAGGCGTGCGGCTCCAAAGATCTCTCCCAGGCATTCCACAGTCCTCTCCTGCATCTGTCTGTCAGCTGTGTCTTTCTCCCCTTCTTCATGGAAGTGAGATCCCCCAGCTCAGAAACACTAACTTCCAAATCACTCCCAAGCACCACGCCCAACTTGCTTCGTGACTGTTGGGCTGCTGCCAGCCTTGCTGACTTTTGCCCAAGTCAGGGTGGAAGGTGTAGAGAAGTCACAGGACAGCTGTGATCAGATAGAGTCAACGGATAGGATCATCGTTGACCTAGTGTAGCTTGGCCTCCACTTGTCCTTAGTGTACCACTTCATTGAGCCCTATTCTACCCATATCTGCAATGAAATGGGAAGGACATTCAATTAAGTTGTGATTTCCCAAAATGTGGTAATTTATAACATGTTAGTTTTTTTTTGTTTGTTTGTTTGTTTTTTTTTTTTTTTGAGACAAGGTCTCATTATAGTTCAGGCTGGCCTCACACTCAACATTAACCTAGGGTGATCCTGACCTCCTGGTCTTCCTATCTGCTGGGTTCAGAATAACAGTTTATGTGGTACTAGTGATGGAACCTAGGGTTTGGAGCATGCAAAGCAAATATTCTTAGCGACTGAGCTACCTCCTCAGCTCAAAGATACATTTTTAAAATTCATATAAACAAAAAAGAAAGGAGAATTGTCTCATTGCCCAACTACTGTTATTTTCTTTTGGAGGGGATCAATTGTTTCCTTTTTTTCTGACATAGGGTCTTGCTAGGTAGCCCAGGCTGGCCTCAGACTTATGACCTTTCTGCCTCAGTTTCCACAGTCCTGGATTATAGGCCTGTGCCACCATACTTGGCCCTATTTATTAATTTTTGTTTTTGTTTCTCTCATTGTTAGGTTTCTGTTTTGCTTTAAACATGGTCTCCCTGTGTATCCCAGGCTTGTCCAGACCTCACTATGTAGATCAGGCTGGCCTCAGCAAAACAGTGGGGGATCAGACTTCCCCTCCCAGCATCTAATTCAGGCATCTTCCCATGGTGTTACAGGCCTCACCCATGAGGTGAGGCTGCCAGCTCCCAGCTCCAGCAGTGCTTGCCACCAAGTCCTCTGAAAATTGATCCTGGACTATAAATAGCCCAGGCTCACATGCCCTAGCACATTGTGTCAGGGAATAAAGAAATGTCTAAAACAGCAACTTGATTTAGGCCAAGGTATGTATTTTTGCACGTGGCCAGATGTACAAATACGATAGTCGTAAACTCAGCCCAGTGGTTATAGGAGATTGTAAACTGAGCATCTGTAGCACAGGGGTACCCTGTCGGGGGAAAAGCACGTATTCTCCAACCAATGATAGCGCTAAACCCACGGCAATTCCCTGGCGTTTAGTATTTATTTATTTACTTACTTACTTACTTATGTACTTGTTTACTTATTTAAAGGCAGAATCTCAGGAGCCTAGGCTGGCCTTGAACTCCTAATTCCCCCACTCCCTACTTTCCTAGTGCTGGGACTGCAGGCATGAGCCACCGTGGCCTGTTCACAAGGTGCCGAGGATAGAACCCAGGCTTTTGTCTGTGTCTATCCTACCAGCTGAGCTACAGCCCAACTCCACTTACATGAATTTCTACTAATAGGGGATACTTTTTCTTCCATAGGAACCAGTCATGAATGAGACTAAAAATTGAATTTATGTTAAGATTTATGCCAAAAATACACAACTTTATAGAATGAGAAGAGAAGCCACTAACGTTTTGAGCATTCCATCCAGGTCCTTTGAAATATATACGAGGCTCATACCTGTATAGATGTGCTTGGAACTGGTAACTTACAGTGTCTCTGTCCCCTGTAGAATGTGAGCTCATGGGAGAGGGTCAGGGCTATGAAGCTTGCAGGGCAGGACTCACTGGGTCCCTTTTCCGGACAAGAACCCTGTTGCCCAAACACGTCACATCACTCGCTACAACGACACGCATGAGAACAAGTCCTCACCCTTCCACACTGCTGCTTGTGTGCGGACATCCTCTGTCACAAAACAAGGGGAAAGGCACACACTTTGATGTTTCACATTTGAAAAACGTCCTCTCCCGGCATTTAGAAGGTTGAGGCAGGAGGATCAGAAGTTCAGGCTCATCCCCAGCTGCACAGAATGAGTTCCAGACCAGCCTGTGATAGCCTATCACAAATAATTATTTATCTCATTTTGTAAAGCTCAACCAGTAAGAATCCCTACTAGTCCCCCTCACTACACAAGCTTCACTGACCTTGCTTTTTCTTCATCCATCTCAACCTATCATTATCTGTTTTTCAAAACTAGAATTTCTTCCTAAGCAATACTTCGTGACTTCTTCCCTACTAACCAATACATCTCAAACATCTTTCCAGAATCAGAGCTTCCAAAACCACACTGTGGCAAAAACAGAAAAGGTTTAGACAGCCCTGAGCAGGCAGGGTCCCACCTCGCCTCCGTCTTAACTACAGCTCTGTGCCCAAGGAAGGAGCGTGTCCACGCATGCACACGAAGCAAAGCTCAATGAACGGATTTGCTCTTGGCGCTTGGTACACCATTTTCCTGTCAAGACCGAGACCATTAGGGTTAGAAAGTGGAGGCAATTAGCTGAGCACTGTCTGGATGGAGGATGGAGAGAAGAGAAAAGGCTGCGGAGCACAGCATGTTAGGTAGAGTCTGGAGTGAGGGGGTCTCACCAGGCACCTGCTTGCTCTACTTCTTTTTCTCCAGACAGGGGGTTGGGTAGCAACCCAGATACTTCCCTGCATTCTGTCCTGCTCTGCTGCCCCCACCTCCCTACCTTAACGCATGTGGGAGTGGATCTGGAGCTGAGGTCAGAGGTTATGGGGGGGCAAGGGTTCACCTGGGGGACAGGGAAAGGAGTCATATTGCCTCTGTAGATTTCTAAGCACCTGTCTAGAATGTCTCCCAGAACCCTTCTTCAGTCCCTGGGCCACTCCACTTCTCTGACAGTTGGGTTTTCTCAGCCCCTGCTTCTCCAGGAGCAAAGGGTCTTCCTCCAGCACACAACTGCCCTGCCCCCTCTGACTCCACCCAGTCTGTACACCTAAGATTGTCACCACCCGGAGCTGACCACTTCCTGCTTGGTTGAGTATGCTCAGTGCTCACCTTCCCAACCCTCCTCCTGCTCCAGATTTCCTAAGCAAGGTCTCCTGGCCTCCTCATCCCTCCTGGCCCTCCAAACTGCTGTGCAGATTGCTGGATGGGACCTGCTGGAAACCTTGTCCATTCCCTCCCTTAAGCCTCCCTAGCTATGAGTAGTGGGCTAGGAGACCTGGGCTCAAGATGTTTTGGTTTTGTATTATGGTGTCATGTCATCTAGGCTGGCCTCAAACTTACTACGTATTACAGGATGACCTTGAACTTCTCATCCTCCTGCCTCCACCTCCCTAGTGCTGTAATTGCAGGCATGGAGCATCGCTGGTTTATACAGTGCTGAAGATGGAAGCTAGGGCCTGGTGCACGCTAGATAAGCACTCTGCTTAACTGAGCCATATCCCAAGACCCTGGTTTCAGGGTTTAACTGCCCCAGCTTGAAGATCCTAGGTCAACATTCTAATCTGAGATTCTCTTTCGTTACCATAAAATGGAGGTTGTAATTCTCCAGTCTCTTGGGATTCCTCTGAGGGTCAAATGAGATAAGGGGATAAGGGAGTTTTTCTCAGGGAGAGGAAAAGGAAACACGGTAAGAGGTTAATGGCGGGGGGGGGGGGGGTAGCAGAGAGATGGCTCAGAAGTTAGAATGTGTACAGCACCTCCAGAGGACCTGAGGTTAGTTTCCAGCATCCATATCAGCTGCTCCAGACTGTCCATAACTCCAGCTCCATCTGTAATTCCAGCCCTCTTCTGGTCTGCAGACACCTGACAAACACTTGCATATACCTACGCATACGTAATTTTTAAAAAGTCCAAATTATTAAAAGGGTATGTCTGCATAATAAAAAATAAGTTCCTCATACACCCAGCTTCCAGGCTCCCAGGTCCCCTCCCCAAAGACAACCTCTGTTTACAGGGACATTCAGTTCACACACAAACTGGTAAGAATTTTAGTCTGGCTCCTGCCCCTGCTGTGTCCCATTTCAGGAAGTCCCCAAACCTGTGAACTCAGGCCAGGCCCAACAGTTTCCAGCCTCTGGCCTTGTGGAAGGGGGGGGGGTGTGTGCAGTGAACACTGGCATGTGTTTGTGCACACGTCTGGGACTCACTCGATAAACTCCAAGAAGTGCCAGGGCTAGATGGAAACCTCCTTGATGCTGAACGGTGGGGCTTGCCCAGGAAAGAGGATATATTCAGTGACAGCTACAAGACAGTTGTGCCTTCCTCGATTTCCTCACCCACCTGAGCTGTCACTAAGTCTTCTGGTCTTGGCCAGTCTGTTAGCCGAGGTTGGATCTGACAGTTTTAATTTGCATTTCTGTCACCATGGGCCACCTCGTACATGCCCTTCCCCCACCTCACAGGCTCCTTCTGCTCCTTCTCAAGGCTTATCACTCTTCCCAATGGCGTCCTCCAGATCCTGGATGTCCAGGACAGTGACACAGGCTCCTACCGCTGCGTGGCCACCAATTCCGCCCGCCAGCGCTTCAGCCACGAGGCTTTCCTGAGTGTGGCCCTCAGAGGTAAGGGGATAGGTGAAGAAAACCTGAAGCTTTCTGGGGATGAAAGGGATCAGGCAAGATCTTCAGACAAATGATTGGATAGTAGTTCTACATGAAGACAGAACTGGGGTTTGAGAACCAAACCCCAACTTCCAGTGGAGGGGTCCTTCCTTCTCACCAGGTGTATGTGTTTCCTAGAATTAGGCAGGAACTGGTGAGCAGACGAGGTATCAAAGGAGAAGTGTCAATGCCTCCATAGGTCTCTGGTTCCCTTTCGCCCTCGGGTGCCCTAACTGACCCACTCTCCCTTTCCTATACCATCAGTCTGGCTCCTGCCGCTTGTACGCCGGTCCTTTTCTTTCTGCCTTTCTTTCTTTCTCTTCTTCTTCTTCTTTTAAATATTTATTTATTTATTATGGATACAATATTCTGTCTGTGTGTATGTCTGCAGACCAGAAGAGGACACCAGACCTCATTTCAGATGGTTGTGAGCCACCATGTGGTTGCTGGGAATCGAACTCCGGTCCTTTGGAAGAGCACGCAATGCTCTTAACCGCTGAGCCGTATCTCCAGCCCCTTCTTCTTCTTCTTCTTCTTCTTCTTCTTCTTCTTCTTCTTCTTCTTCTTCTTCTTCTTCTTCTTCTTCTTCTTCTTCTTCTTCTATTTTTACATTTATTTTTGTGTGTTTGTGCACACGTCCATGACAAAGAGAACAATTTGTAGAAGTCAGTGTCTCCTTCCAATAAGTGGGTTCCTGGGATCCGACTTATGTCTCAGGCTTGGCGGCAAACACCTTTAGCTGCTGAGCCGTTTTGTGAGTCCCTTTTCTGCTTTTCTTTGAAAGGCTCCTGCCGGGATAAGATATGGGCAAGGGCACCCCCTGGTTTTGGGGTCACAAAGACCTGTTTTGAATCCTTATCCCTCAGCGTGGCCCTGGTCTGGCGATCAAATGTCCAGCTTAGAGGGGTGAGAATAACAGCTGAGATGGGAACGCACAGTGTTTGGCGCTCAGCAGCTGCTTAACAGATCTCACTTCAAGCCTCCCCCAAGGTCGCTCTCTTGTGCCATTCCTCCCTTCTCTGATCCCATCCTCTCCTCCCTGGCTTCTCTAAAACGCTGCTCAGGGAGATCTTTGCGCTCTCTTCTGCACTGGGTCTCTGCCTCCCCCTGCTGGACAAACAAGGTGTTCACCATTTAGCGGTGCCGAGAGAGTATTGGACAAAAAACACAATGTGAAGCTTCCTGGCTGAAAATTGGAGCCCAATCCTTGCTTTTGCACTTAGGAACCCCCCTTCCCGGCGCTTTGGGAAAGGGACCTGCCTAACTCACACAACGCCTTATCTGTCTAGGCAATGCTAGATCTAGAACTGAGTGCTGGATCCAAGGTAGAGGCTGGGTAGGATGGATTTGGGAGGAAATATGGGTATGATCTGCCCAATCATTTGAGGAAGGATTCATTTGTGTCGGAGAGCATTCTTGTGGCTCCAAGATAAGCCCTGAGGCCTAAGTCAGCTCTTTTGAACTTAGTAGCTGTTTTCCCCCTTCTGACATAAGGAATTTTGATGCCCCCTGCTCCCCTGGCTCAGCCATTACAGGAGCAGCAGGTGGTAGGTAGACCCCATCCTCCTATTGTCTCTCCAGGGTCCTTGGAGGCTAGCAGGGGCCAGGATGTGGTCATTGTGGCAGCCCCAGAGAACACCACAGTAGTGTCTGGACAGAGTGTAGTGATGGAGTGTGTGGCCTCCGCTGACCCCACGCCTTTTGTGTCCTGGGTCCGACAGGGTGAGTGTGGAGGGAAGAGGCGAAGAGTGGGGGAGTGGTCGGGATGGTACAGTGTCTCACAGGCTCTAAGTCAGGAGCTACCTAAAGATGGAAGGAGAGGACTGGAGAGATGGCTCAGTGGTTAAGAGCTCTGACTGCTCTTCTAGTGGTTCCGAGTTCAATTCCCTGCCCTCTCTGGCCTGCAGACATACATGCAGACAGAACACTATATATATATTACATAAATCTTTTTTTTTTAAAAAAAGTGTAAAGAAGGTTGTATTTAAAAAGCCCAGTGGTGGTGGCTTATGCCTTTAATCCCAGCACAGAGGGAGGCGTATCTCTGAGTTCAAGGCCAGCCTGGTTTCCAAAGTGCGTTCCAGGAAAGCCAGGGCTATACAAACTCTGTCTCAAAACACAAAAAATAGAACACCAAAAAAGAAGGCTATATTAAATGCATGCCCCACCCACCAGAGGCCACCTCCCATCTCTCATCTTCCATCTATCTAGGGATCAGAGTTCCAGGTTTAGGACCAGAGGAACTGGGATTCTTCAAGCCAGTCACTGTGATCCTGCTTTGTCCGGGAGGGTGGGGAGGGTCTCCTAAGTTGAAGAGGACGTGGAGGGACAGCCCCAGAGTCCCCCTCCAACCTGCTCCTTCTCTGTTCCCAGATGGGAAGCCTATCTCCACGGATGTCATCGTTTTGGGCCGGACCAATCTACTCATCGCCAGTGCCCAGCCCCGGCACTCTGGTGTTTATGTCTGCCGAGCCAACAAGCCCCGCACCCGCGACTTTGCCACCGCTGCAGCTGAGCTCAGAGTGCTGGGTGAGGCCTGGAGCTGTGGGACACTAGGGACAGTTGGGTGTCAGAGGGAGGAGAGGGGTTGCTAGAAGATGAAGCGTGGAAAGGGGTAACATACATGGAAGGAATCTTTGGAGGATAGAGTGGAGAGAGTTGAGACAGGGATGGAGAGGGGTATGTAAAGCCTGGTTTGGATGATGGAGAGAGAGAGAGTGGGTGAGCTGGAGTGGGGTGAGGTTATGGGAGGAGATAGTGGAATGGACTATATGGTGTGAAGCCTGGAAACCAGAATCTGGACATGGTAGCTCTTGCCTGCAATGCCATCACCCGGAAGGTTGTAGCAGGAGTGTGGGTTCGATGTCAGGCCCTGAAAGAGAGAAGAGCTATCTAGGAGGGGCCAGAGCAAGTGGGCAGGCGGGTGGACCCAAGCTTGGCCCAGGTGACTAGGGGAGAGGACCTCAGGGAGAGACTGGGGGTGCGGTGTTGGGACGCTTGAGACTCTCCTGTCTCCAGGGGCTCCTGCTATCTCGCAAGCGCCAGAGGCTCTGTCGAGGACACGGGCCAGCACTGCGCGTTTCGTGTGCCGCGCGTCGGGGGAGCCACGGCCCACGCTACGCTGGCTGCACGACGGGGTCCCGCTGCGACCCAACGGGCGAGTCAAGGTGCAGGGCGGTGGTGGCAGCTTGGTCATCACGCAGATCGGCCTGCAGGACGCCGGCTATTACCAGTGCATAGCAGAGAACAGCGCAGGAACCGCGTGTGCGGCCGCGCCCCTGGCGGTGGTGGTACGCGAGGGGCTGCCCAGCGCCCCGACTCGGGTTACAGCCACGCCTCTGAGCAGCTCCGCTGTGCTGGTGGCCTGGGAGCGGCCTGAACTGCACAGCGAGCAAATCATTGGCTTCTCCCTTCACTACCAAAAGGCAAGGGGTATGTATACTCAAGACCAAGTGGCCCCACTTAGGGCAGCCACGGGTTAGATGACTGAAGGATTGCCCGGTGGGGACCTCTGCGGATGGGGTGAGGGGCAGCGATCTAGTATTAGAGTTCGGAGCCGTGCATATACTCCCCTGAAAGGATGCTTGCTTTTACAGGGTTAATGGAGCCGTCGTCCACCCTAGTTAACTAACTGCAGTAGTAACTACTTAACTAGACAGCACAAGGAACTTCCTGACCAGTTCTGGAATTAATACAATGGGTAGACTAGAAGGCGAGGGCCTTTATACCCGTCAGCCTAGACTGTCTTCCACGATTTAGCTATACATAGACCATTAGGATCCCCAGACCAACTCCCGACTGGTAAGACCTGAAGTGAGTGGGCTGCGACGGTCCTTTTGTCTCCTGTGCCACCACCTCAGGAGTGGATAACGTGGAGTACCAGTTCGCAGTGAACAATGACACCACAGAGCTGCAGGTTCGGGACCTGGAACCCAACACGGATTATGAATTCTACGTGGTGGCCTACTCCCAGCTAGGGGCCAGCCGCACCTCCAGCCCAGCCCTGGTGCATACACTGGATGATGGTAGGACCTCTGAACCTGCAGTGGCCCGGAGCCCAAGGACATCCCTACCCAGAGACTGTGTACCCCAAGGACCTCTTCCTTACCTTGTGATGTCTTTTGTGCCCTGTAAAGGAGTGGGCAGGGTTTCTTCTTCCCCGTGTAAAATGGGGAAACTGAGGATCAGAAAATGAAAGTGACTTGCCCAAGGTCAGTAGGACAGCTGAGATTTGAACCCTGCTCTTGTGAGTCCCCATATTTTACAGCCCTCCTTCCTTACACCCATGGACCATCCAGCCATTGGATACAAAAATCTTCTGACCCACACTGTCCTCTAGCCTTGGGGTAGGAAGGAGGTCTCCTCATCCTCCAGCTTGAGGCTCCCCGAGAGGCTCCCTTCCCTCCCTCTGATCCTGGGCCTGCTCCTGAGTTGCTGTGTGACCTGGGCAAGTCTCTGACCACTCCTGACCTCGCCTTCCCCGTCAGTGGGGCAGAGCTCATGCCAGCGTTCTTCTGTCTCAGTCCCCAGTGCGGCACCCCAGCTCGCCCTGTCCAGCCCCAACCCCTCAGACATCAGGGTGGCATGGTTGCCCCTGCCTTCAGGCCTGAGCAACGGCCAGGTGGTGAAGTACAAGATAGAGTATGGCCTGGGAAAGGAAGGTGAGTGGGGCTGGGGCAGTGGGGAGCTGCCAGTGGGAAAGGAGGTTCTCCCCCAGATGGGGGGGTCTGTGGGAGTAAGTCCCAGCGGGGCATGGGAAAGCTCTGGAAAAGAGCGGTGGGAGGCTAGAGAGATAGCTCCATGCATAAAGTACATGTTCAAGGCCAAGGACCTGAGTTCAATCCCAGTCTGCCATGGTGGTGGTGCCTGCTTGTAATCCCAGTACAGGGAGGCAGTAGAGGAAAAGGGAAGAAAAAAGCAGAAACAAGATAAGGAGGTGCCATGTGTATAGCCAGCGGAGCCTCCGACTCAGTTTCCTTTCTGTGAAGCAAGCAGTTCACCTAGTTGGTCCTTGGAACCCTTCTAGTTTAAGCACCAGAGAAGAGATGGGATGCTACGGGTGTGCCCACGGGGCATGGGATGTTCTTGTTGGGGAGATTGTGGTGGTCTAGGGGCGCTGATGTGGTTCTAAAAGGAATGGGGGAGTGCAGAAAAGAAAAGAGGCTAGGGTCAGAGTAAAGCTAAAGAGAGAGACAGGAGGCTAACCCAAGGTAGCAGTCAGGGCTCCTGACAGCAGGCACTGCTGGGTGCTCTTGGCTAGCCCTTGGGACTGTACGGACTGTACAAGGGGTGTGTACTGGCTATTTTGACCATAAACAGAGAGGAGAAAAACATGCTTTGGTCTTTTCTTGCTGAACCAAGATTAATGGGCTTCAGCAGTTGGAGCCAGAAGCCCCAGGGTCAGCCTGGAGGCGTAGAGACTGCCTCCAGCTGAGGGGTCAGTGCCCAGAGGACCTCGGGGGCCTAAGTGGAAGAGTCAGTGTGATAAGTTAGAGATCTCGGTTTCCAGATGAAGAACACTCAGCAATCCATCTCTTCTGTCCTAGAAGATCAGGTTTTCTCCACTGAGGTACCCGGAAATGAGACACAGCTTACATTAAACTCACTTCAGCCGAACAAGGTATACCGAGTCCGAATTTCGGCCGGCACTGGGGCTGGCTACGGAGTCCCTTCCCAGTGGATGCAGCACAGGACACCTGGTGTGCACAACCAGAGCCATGGTATGGAGCTTCAGGGGCAGACCAGACAGGGGGGACGGGGGCCTTGGAACCCCAGGCCACACCCAACACAGACCTGTAATTGTCACCTTCCTCCTCCGCCTCCCTCCCCACCCACCCCACCCCGCCACACACACACTCAATGCATCAGGGAAGCCTTTGTGACCTTTGACAAGTCGCATCCGGAAAGCTTCATTACGACTGTAAGGGGCAGCAGGGTCAGTAATGCAATTATACATAAAGTGGTTGGCACAGAGTAGGTACTCCGTGAGCTGAGAATGTGGCTCGCTTGGTAGAACACTTGCCTAGATGCACAAAACCCTAGGTTCGATCCCCAGCACTGCACAAACCCAGCATGGTGGCCCATGCCTGTGGTCCCAGCAGAAAGATCAGAAATTCAAGATCTGCCTCACCTACATAGTGAGTTTGGGGCCAGCCTGGGATGCGTGAAGTTCTGTTTCAAAGGAAGGGAGGAAGGAATCATTAAATGGTAGCTGCTTTTGCCAGAGGCCTAGTAGTAGAGTGATTAAATGCCCACAAAGTCGAACACTGTTTTCAGACATCTGGCAAGTTACTTGACATCCCGAGCTCAATTTCTATCTGTAAGATATAGGTGATAGCTTTTTTTTTTAGTTTTAGTTTTGTTTTTTATTTGTTTGTTTTTTGAAACAGAGTTTCTCTGTAGGTTTGGTACCTGTCCTGGAACTAGCTCTTGTAGACCAGGCTGGCCTCTAACTCACAGAGCTCCACCTGCCTCTGCCTGGGATTAAAGGCGTGCACTGCCGCCGCTTGGCTGCTTTGTTTTGTTTTGTTTTGTTTTTTACTGGATTATAGAGTTATAAGAATGAAGGGCTGCCAAGATGGCCCAGCTAGTAAAGGGGTTGCTCTTTTTATCAGAGGATCAGACTCCCATTGTCTCCCCAGAATCTATACGATGGAAGGAAATAAATGAGTCCACAACTTGTCCTCTGACCTACACACACACACACACACACACACATAAATAAATACCTAAAATTTTAAAAATCCATATACGAAGTGTTTGAAACAGTGTTTTACACATAGCCAGCCCTCTATTCTTGAGCTCCGAGTAGGGCTCCTCACTCTAATGGTTCCAGACCTCTTTCCTTACCTCTGCAGCCCCTTGTCTGTATTTATTTCAAGAGACTAGCAGAAGCCCCTCTGTTCCCTCTGACAGACGCGCCCCCTGCCGTCTCTTTTGTGCATGCCTTGCAGGCCCGCCCTCACAGCTAGCATGCAGTGCTCAAGACCACCGGGAGGTGGCAGAATGGAGCAGTAGGGAAAGTCCTGGCATAACTCTGTGCTGTGCCCAGCACCCGCTCAGGTTCCTGACGTCCTCACTCATTCTCTTCCCCTTGTCCCCATCATCTCCCTCTGTCCCCAGTTCCCTTTGCCCCTGCAGAATTGAAGGTGAGGGCAAAGATGGAATCCCTGGTGGTGTCATGGCAGCCGCCCCCTCACCCCACCCAGATTTCTGGATACAAACTCTACTGGCGTGAGGTGGGGGCAGAGGAAGAGGCAGACGGTGACCGCCCCCCAGGGGGCCGAGGAGACCAGGCTTGGGACGTGGGACCTGTGCGGCTCAAGAAGAAAGTGAAGCAGTATGAACTGACCCAGCTAGGTGAGCAGGCCTGGGCTTGGGAGGGTCTTGTGAGCTGGGCAAGCCCGGTGCAGGGAGAGTGACCCTCGTGGCCTTCCCCAGTCCCTGGCAGGCTGTACGAAGTGAAGCTCGTAGCTTTCAACAAACATGAGGACGGCTACGCAGCTGTATGGAAAGGCAAGACTGAGAAGGCGCCCACGCCAGGTGAGGAGGCGGCAGGGGGGTTGTGAAAGCATCTTTCCCTCTTTCCCTGATCAGCCAGCAGGCAGTGTATGTGCCACGCTCACTCCTGCTCACCCTCTCGGGCAGGAGTCCTCCTGCTGTCGGATATGCCCCTCATTCTCAAGCTAAGCCGGGCAAATGGGAAGAGTGTGAAAAGGTTTAGGAAACCCCATGCTCGATGCGTGATCCCTGGCTCCAACCTTCAACCTTTAGTTTTTCAACCACATCCACCTATATCGCGTTATCCATCAGATTATCCCATAATTCTTTTTTTTGGGAGGGGGCGGGTTTCGAGACAGGGTTTCTCTGTGGCTTTGGAGCCTGTCCTGGAACTAGCTCTGTAGACCAGGCTGGTCTCGAACTCACAGAGATCCGCCTGCCTCTGCCTCCCGAGTGCTGGGATTAAAGGCGTGCGCCACCACCGCCCGGCTATCTCATAATTCTTTTTTTTTTTAATTTTTTTATTTATTTATTATGTATACAATATTCTGTCTGTGTGTATGTCGGCAGGCCAGAAGAGGGCACCAGATCTCATCACAGATGGTTGTGAGCCACCATGTGGTTGCCGGGAATTGAACTCAGGACCTTTGGAAGAGCAGGCAATGCTCTTAACCACTGAGCCATCTCTTCAGCCCCCTATCTCATAATTCTTAAACAGGGAGAATATCTTTATGGTTTACTTAAAAATAAATTAATTTTATATGTATGGGTGTTGTGTCTGTGCACCACCTGTGTTCCTGGTGTCCCTCAAAGCGAAAAAGGGCTCCGAATCTACTGGGACTGGAGATAAAGATGGTTGGGAGCCGCCATGTGGGTACTGGGAATCGAACCCAGATTCTTTTTTTTTTTTTTTTTTTTTTTTTGCTTTTTTTGAGACAGGGTTTCTCTGTGGCTTTGGACCCTGTCCTGGAACTAGCTCTGTAGACCAGGCTGGTCTCGAACTCACAGAGATCCACCTGCCTCTGCCTCCTGAGTGCTGGGATTAAAGGCGTGCGCCACCATCGCCCGGCTTCAACCCAGATTCTTTAAAAGGGCAGTAAGTGCTCTTAACTGCTGAGCCATCTTTCCCCCCTCCTGTCATATTGCTTCTACTCAGCGTGAACCATAAGCTTGCTTACAATATTTTAAGGTTTGTTTGGATATAATCTTTTAAAATTATTTTTTAATTTTTTATTACATTTTGTTTATTTTGTGTGCACTTGTGGGGGTGAGAGGAGCATCTGATTCTCTTCCGTCACGTGAGCCCTGGGGATCAAATTCAAGTCCTCAGGTTCGGTAACCTTTACCCACTAAACCATCTCTTGCTCCATGTTGGGGGGCAAGGGAGGGTCTGATTTGGTTTTGTTGTTTGTTTGTTTGTTTTGTTTTTCTCGAGGCAGGGTCTCACTATGCTGTTCTGACTGTCCTGAAACTATATGGACCAGGTTGGCCTTGAACTCACAGAAACCCACCTGCCTCTGCCTCCCAAGTGCAGGGACTGAAGGCATGTGCCACTCTGCCCAGAAATTTCACAGCTCTTTGTTGGCTTTGTTTTTGTTTTTGAGACAGGGTTTCTTTGTGTGCCCCTGGTTGTCCTGGCTGACCTCAAGCTCAGATCCACCTATGTTTGCCTCTCAGGTGCTGGGATTAAACACATGTGCCCCCACCACCAGGCTAATTTCACAGTTCTTGATAGTGAACTTTATAGGTGACAACATCCTGTCACAGTGTCACAAGGGCCAAAGAAGCAAAGGGACTCATCTAAGGCCACATGAAGCCTAGACTAACTAGGACCCAGAACCCTGCCTCCCAGGGAAGAGTGGTTCTCACTGTGTTGTGCTGCCCTGAGGCCCTGCGTTGTCTGTCACCTTGAGGACCCATCCTGACACTCAGAAACAAAGAAACCTGGGTTCTAATTCCAGACAGTTCATTTCTCTTCATTGAGCGAGTATTTTACTAAGTATCCGCCATGTACCCGCTCTGTTCTGGAAATTTAGTGTTGAACAACACAAATAAACTTCGTTCTCTTGGAGTTTATTTTATTTTATGCTTATCTAATAAATGGTTGTCAAGAAATAGTATACACTATACCAGACAGTTTTCTACCTGCATTGTAAGTATTCATTAATTTAATCTCATAAGAACTCCCGTGAGGGGCCGGTGAGATGGTTCAGCAGATGAAGGGCTTGCTGCAAGCCAGCTGGCCTGAGTTTGGTTTCCAGGCTCCTCCAAGTTGTCCTCTGACCTCCACAGGCACAGCGTGGCACACCCACTCCCTTTCCTTCACATAACAAATACATGTGTGGCCAGGCAGTGGTGGCGCACGTCTTTAATCCTAGCACTTGGGAGGCAGAGACAAGTGGATCTCTGAGTTCAAGGCCAGCCTGGTCTACAGAGTAAGTTCCAGGACTGGCTCCATAGCTACTGAGAAATCTTGTCTCAAAAAACCAAAAAAATTAAAAAATTAAAATTAAATTTTAAATAAATTAAAGAAAAAAGAAGAACCTCAAGACATAGGTACTGTCACCAGATCCGTATAAGAACTGGAAATGAACTTGGGAGGCAGAGGCAGGCGGATCTCTGTGAGTTCGAGACCAGCCTGGTCTGGTCTACAGAGCTAGTTCCAGGACAGGCTCCAAAGCCACAGAGAAACCCTGTCTCGAAAAACCAAAAAAAAAAAAAAAAAAAAAAAAAAAAAAAAAGAACTGGAAATGAGCCGGGCGGTGGTGGCGCACGCCTTTAATCCCAGCACTCGGGAGGCAGAGGCAAGCGGATCTCTGTGAGTTCGAGGCCAGCCTGGTCTACAAGAGCTAGTTCCAGGACAGGAACCAAAAGCTACGGAGAAACCCTGTCTCGAAAAATCAAAAAAAAAAAAAAAAAGAACTGGAAATGGAGGCACAGAGAGATTGTGCAGCTTCTCTAAAGTCACACAGCTAATAAGCGGCAGAAATGGAATTTCAGCCAAGCCTGGCTCACGATGCATGGCATGCTTTCTTTGTCACATGCTTGTCAACCATGATTCATAGCCGCTCTGGGTGTGACCTTGGCGGGGGGGAAATCACTTCAGTTCTTGGGTGCCTCAGTTGCAGTGGGAATGATGCCACCCAACTCACAGGGTCAAAAGAGAGAGCCAGTGACAGTCATGGTAGCACACAGCTCCAACCCCTGCACTAGAGAGACAGAGGCAGGAGGATGGAGAGTTAGAGGCCAGCCTGGGTTACTACATAATGAGACACTGTCTCAAAAATAAGAAGGAAAAAGACCAAATAAAGCTTCTTGGGGGGGCTGGCGAGATGGCTCAGTGGTTAAGAGCATTGCCTGCTCTTCTGAAGGTCCTGAGTTCAATTCCCAGCAACCACATGGTGGCTCACAACCATCTGTAATGAGATCTGGTGCCCTCTTCTGGCCTGCAGGCTTAATAAATAAATAAATATTTTTTAAAAAAAAGCTTCTTGGGACTATGAGTGTCTGCCCCCTCTCACCACGCTTTGATGTCCCCTCCTAGACCTGCCTATTCAGAGGGGGCCGCCCCTACCTCCTGCCCACATCCATGCGGAACCAAACAGCTCCACCTCCATCTGGCTTCGGTGGAAGAAGCCAGACTTTACCACTGTCAAGATTGTCAACTACACTGTGCGGTTTGGTCCTTGGGGACTCAGGAATGCCTCCCTGGTCACCTACTATACCAGGTATCAGCAAGGGGAGGCGGCAGGGGCGGAGGGGCTGCAGGGCTCAGCTGTGGCGAGAGCTCACCAGGACCTCCATAGGTGTCTCTTCCCTGGCTGCTGACCAGGGTGTAACAGCGAGAAGGGCAAGCTGTCTGGTTCTATCCCGACGGCAGAGCCTGTGGGTCACCGTTTGGTGAGAGTGAGGTACAAGACTAGAAGCTTCCTTCCTTCTGATGGGGCTCTGCCTCCCATCATGCAGAAGAAGGCTCAAGTTGCTGCTAGTCTAACTGAGAGAACAACCGAAAAAGGCAACAGAGACACAGGCTAAGACAAGAAAAGATGCCTCAGAAGTGATTGGTCCCCCAGGTGCAGAATAACTTAATTAATCCAGGAAGGCTTCCTGGAGGCCAGGAGGGTCTGGTTTGGAGTTTAGACGTGGAGTAGCGTACATCCGGTCTCTCTGTGGATTGCCTGGGTGTGTGTGTTGGGGAGGGTAGTGGTCCCAAAGAGCAGCTTCCTCCAGCATAGGGTCTGGCTGGTGACAGGAGCTTATGTCTGGGGTTCTGCCTGGCTTGAAGCCTGTCTGAGGGCACTAGCCCTGTCCCTTCCCCCGGAAGCTCCGGAGAAGACATCCTCATTGGCGGGTTGAAGCCGTTCACCAAGTATGAGTTTGCGGTACAGTCCCACGGTGTGGATATGGATGGGCCTTTTGGCTCCGTAGTAGAGCGCTCCACCCTGCCTGACCGTGAGTAGCCGCTGCCTCTCCCCCATGTGCCACCCATTTGCTGGGTCCAGTGAAGGAGGAAGAAGGGGAGATGGTGCCCTCCCTCATCCCCTAACTTCCAGCCACCCTCCGCCGGGGCTGTGTCTCTGACCCTTCCCTCCCTTCCCTGCACTGCAGGGCCTTCGACACCCCCCTCTGACCTACGCCTGAGTCCCCTGACACCATCCACTGTTCGGCTACACTGGTGTCCCCCCACGGAGCCCAATGGTGAGATCGTGGAGTATCTAATTCTCTACAGCAACAACCACACTCAGCCTGAGCATCAGTGGACGCTGCTCACCACAGAGGGTAAGAGTGCCCTTTCCCTCTCCCAGGTGACCGAGTTAGTCATTAGGACGTCCTTCGGGCTTCTGGGGTTAGAGGCAAAAGCTACTGTCCGGGTGCCAAGTCAGTGGTACTTCTGCCTCCTGCCCCTGCCTTCTGCCTGCCCCCCTGCTCCCCACCCCCACCCTAGGAAACATCTTCAGTGCAGAAGTGCACGGCCTCGAGAGTGACACCCGGTACTTCTTCAAGATGGGGGCCCGCACAGAGGTGGGGCCTGGCCCCTTCTCCCGCTTACAGGATGTGATCACTCTCCAGGAGACATTCTCAGGTACCAGGGAGGAGGGAGGAGGCCTTTGGGGCACCCTGGGGCCCTAAGACCCCTGGATTGGCTCCTGAGGCCCTGCTTTTGGAAACTATACTCTTTCGACTTTGGAGTCCTTGGGGGTGGAGGGTGGGTGAGACAGTGGCAGCTTGGTAGAGGGGCTGTCGTGGTCAGAGGCTGTCAGAGAGATGGTTTTCTGGGAGCTCTGTGAAGGGGAAGTGGGCAGCAAGCTGGACGGGAACTCACAGCTTTCAATTAAGATAAACGTGAGAGCCCAGGGCCGCTATTGAAAGTTGTTACAAATATGAATGGAGTATTAAGCACACATAGGACTGAGGAGATGCTCAGTTGGTAAAATGCTGCCATATGAGCAACAGGACCCGAGTTCAAATGCTCAGCACCCGTGTAAAAGGTAGACACGGCCATTTCCGTTATACCCCCAGTGCTGAGGAAGTAGAGACTGGATGATCTCTGGGACTGAGAGAGGTTGAGGAAATCTTTTGATGTGGACCTCTGACTTCCACAGGACACATACATGCGCCTATGCACCCCCCACATGAACGTCCACATACATTACAGAAACACATGTGTACACACCACACCTAGCCCTCCTACGTTATACATGTATACACCATGAAAGCCCTTGTTGGCAGGTGGGGGAATACGCCACTGAAAAACTGATTCTGTAAAGTCCAGTTTTCCAAGTAGAAACAAGTGGTGTATACCAGGGAAGACCATGGTGGGCTTAGTGTGAGGCCTAATGAGGTTCTGTAACCTTCTATACTCCAGTCAGAAGAGAGGGCGCTTCCAAGACAGGTATGCTGGCACACACCTTTGATCCCAGCTCTCCAGAGGCAAAGGCAGGTAGATCGCTGAGTTTGAGGCCAGCCTGGTCCACAGAGTGCATTCCAGGACAGCCAGGCTACACAGAAAAACCTCATCTCAAAAAACAAAACCAAACCAAAAGAGAAGAAGAGAGGGGTGTCCCCAAAGGGTGGGACTGAGGCTAGCCATCTTCTGCAGAAGCCCCTCCCCTCCTGGATTTACGAACACTGTGTCCTTCTGTCCTCCCCACCAGACTCCTTGGATGTACACTCAGTCACAGGCATCATCGTAGGCGTCTGCCTGGGCCTGCTCTGCCTCCTGGCTTGCATGTGTGCCGGCCTCCGACGGAGCTCCCACAGGTGAACCAGGGAACCATCGGGACTGAAAGGGTTTCCAGGAGAGATGCAGAGTGGAAAAAGGAGCGTATACTTCCCTGCAGCACATGGAGCCTGTTAAAGTTAGGGCTATGGAGGAGGTGTGGATTCAGGGCGGCGTTTGCCCAGCCTATGTGAGGTCCTGCAGAAAAACAGATCAGTAATTTATTTATTAGTATTCCGAGATGAACAATTGAGGCGTTGTTCTCATGAGAATGTGAAATGAACTTAGGGGAGCCCCAGTCTCCCCACCTCGGTAAAAGCAGGCGGAGCCACCCTGTGTGCTTCCTTCGTAGCCCCCAGCAGCGTGAATGGAGAAGCCCAACCTCTCTATATGAGGAAGGGTGCCATTTGAGGGGTCAGGCTGGACGGGCAGTATTCCTCCCTTCCTGGTTGCACATGCCACACCTGGAAACCAAATCCACTCTTGTCTGGCTCATAACTTTGTTCCTGTTGCAGGGAAGCCCTCCCAGGGCTGTCCTCCACAGCCACCTCTGGGAATCCAGCACTGTACTCCAGAGCTCGACTTGGGCCCCCCAGTCTCCCTTCTGCCCATGAGCTGGAGTCCCTCGTGCACCCCCGCCCTCAGGACTGGTCCCCACCGCCCTCAGATGTAGAAGACAAGGCTGAAGTGCACAGCCTTATGGGTGGCAGTGTTTCAGATTGCCGGGGCCACTCCAAGAGAAAGGTGAGATTGAGTCCTACATGAACCCATTCCCAAACTGAACAACAGGGGGTGACAGAGCACAACTTCTGACCGTGAGACATACTCCAGGCCCTGGGCCAGCTAGGGAAGTCTGTGTGCGGTTCCTTATCCCTTGGATAAGGGTAGCCAGCCTTATTTTCACTTGGGAGCACCCAGATCTCACTTCCCTGATCACTTAGGCTGTGGCCAAGTAGGACTGGACCCAGGATAATGTAAGACCCCATAGGCCAGGTCCCCTGGGAGCTGCAGTGGTGAGACACCCTGACCAAGAAGACAGTCAGTCTTCCCATCTCTCACCCTTCCTTTGCAATGAGGAAGAGTCCACCAGGCTTGGGAGCCTCGGGCTTTGCACATCAAGTGTCGTTAGGGTTATGATTCTGCCCTTCCTATCTCCCAACCCAGTGCTCACCCCTGCCTAGGGGAGAGGTTTTAGCATGGGTCCTGTCTGGAGATAGTAGGGGTCCACAGGCCTGGACCATCATTTGTCATCTTCCTTCTTTGCAGATCTCCTGGGCTCAACCAGGTGGCCTGAGCTGGACAGGCTCCTGGGCAGGCTGTGAGCTGCCCCAGGGGAGTGGTCCTAGGCCTGCTCTGACCCGTGCCCTGCTGCCTCCAGCTGGAACTGGGCAGACACTGTTGCTGCAGGCTCTGGTGTATGATGCCATAAAGGTCCGTGTCCTGAGAGGAAGGGGGAGGCAGGAGGGAAGGGCCCTCCATGCTTTTCCAGGGAGTGATGTATTCAGGAGGCCGTGTAGCTTCCAAAGGGGAGTGGGTGACAGGAAGTCCAGTTTGAGGGCAGTTCCTTCTTCACCTGGAACTGAGTGACCCCTCAGATACCCCTCAGAATGGGTGGCATTCTCATTCCCTGCCTTTGCCAGGGGCTGAGCATCATGTCAGGTGGGACAGTCTTTGGTATATTATCTATGGAGAGTCAGCCTTCCTCCATCCGGCATATGTTGGCCATTTTTCTGATAACCATTCTCAGTGATGTTCACCTGGACTTCTGTTCTCTGCTCTGCCAGAGCAACGGGAGGAAGAAGCCGCCCCCAGCCTGCAGGAATCAGGTGGAGGCTGAGGTCATTGTCCACTCCGACTTCGGTGCATCCAAAGGAAGTCCTGACTTCCACCTCCCAGACCTGGAGCCTGAGGAACCCCTGCCTACAGAGGCTCTGCCTTCCACCTCAGGGGTTGTGGATCTGTCTCAAGGAACAGACTGGCTGGGCGTGGAGCTGGAAGGGTGCGAAGAGGCAACCAGTGGGCCAGAGAGGCTCACCTGCTTGCCAGAGGCAGCCAGTGCCTCCTGCTCCTGCCCAGACCTCCAGCCCAGCACCTCTCTAGAGGAGGCCCCTGGAAAAAGCTGTCAGCCCAAAGCCCTGTGCCCTCTCTCGGTCAGCCCAAGCCTCCCCAGGGCTCCTGTCACCTCTGCTCAGCTTCCCTGAGCAAAGGCTGGTGTGGCTCAGGAGCGTGACATGCATGGCCACTTGTGCGTCCTAGCGACAAGCCTTTTGGAGCCTCTTAGGATCCTTTGGCTGGGATGGGGGAGATCTTTACTCACTCCTCCATGTTCTCCACATACGGGATGCTGGAGGGACTTGAGGCCAGCTCCATGGGCTAGACATGTGTGAAGTCCCGTGTGTGCGCTGGTTGAGCTGGGAAACCTCACCCTATGTAGCGGTCACCGTGGCCTAATGGATCCTCCATGGCAGGATGGTGTAACAGTGATCAGTGCCAGCTCTTTGAGCCATAGCGTTGTCACCCAGCCTTTTATTACACTCTGAGAGTGTCTCCAATGCCGTGTCTACGAAGACAGCCCCAGCCCCTCTGCCGTCAGCTGGGCTGAGCTGAGGGCCTGTCAACTCTGCAGGCCCACATTGCAGCTGCATGGCCGTCATCCCCCCTGGCCTCCTAAGGCCCAGAAGGCTGGGGGAGCCCAGCTCAGCCCCCCTCTCCCTGGAGCAACCCTGCACCTAATTTTGTAATATGGGAAGTGCCTGGTTTGGGAAATCTTCTTTCTCCCCGTCCCCTCTTTTGTGCCCCTTCATTGTTCTAGTGATCTGTCTCTTGTTGCCTTGCTCTCTTATCCCAGGGCCCTTCTCTTTCCTGTGATGCCTCTCATCTTCTCACTGCTCTTTCCCTGTCTCTGTGTCTCCCATGCTTGTCATTGTGTCCTGTTTCTCGTCCCTGGCTTCAACCTATGCACCCTTCCCTAACAACATGACTACCTCATGTCTGCTTCAGACCATAGTGTGACCCCTGGGTCCCCACGGCTCCCTGCCAACACCCTTTCCAGGCAAATGATCCACTCAGGGTAGATTTGGGAAAGACCTTTTGGCTTCCCTGGTCCCCTTCTCCTTGGAATTGAGATGGGTAGGTTTTCTATGGAAGTGATGAATCCGGCTGTACCAGGGAAGCTGCAGAAGGGGTAGGGACTGAAACCCAGAGGCTGAGCAAAACGACCGCCACCCATCTGCACAGAAAAATGGGTGTGCGTTTTTGCCACGCAGTTTCCAGTTCTGGCTGAGGCTGGAGGGGATGAGGGTAGCTGAGTTAAGTGAGCAGCAGTAGCTCAGCTCCCTAAACCTTGAACTTGAGTGGATTCGGAGTGGGAAAGGAGTTTCCTCCAAGATGCTAGAAGGGATGTCCCTGCACAGGAAAAGGGTGGCTGGCTCGTTTTGTTAAATGGAATCCTGAGATCATCTTCCCACAAAGGGACAAGCCTGACTTGTACCTCGTGTGTCACGAAAGCCATGCCATCTGTTTGGTGTCTCACCTTAGTCATTCTCCAGGGGTGCAGAATGTGGGACCTTTGCTCTCTCACTGGCTGGCATACCAAGTGTTAACTCTGGCTTCTGGGCCAAATTAGAAATAACCAGTGTATCTTTCCTTTTTTTTTTTAATGTCTTTCAGCAGAGTTGCAGCCTCCGCAGCCCCTGAAAGCATCTGTGTTTATTACCCTCGTGTGTCACTCACGTTTGACACCTCACCTACATTTCCTCCTCCTCCCCTCTTCAGCCAGCCTATGATAACACTAAAGATTATTAATGTGGGTTTCGCGTCTCGTTAAAGACGGGATTGTCACTTGAACTACTTCTCTAGCATTCAGAGTGGCCATGGCCAACACCACTGTGTGTTTCTTCACTGCTTTGAAGGTCAAAAGCCTCATTTTATTTTGTTGGTTAGATTTTTTTCCCCATTGCCTTGAATGAAATAGCTGTTTTAACAGTAGGCTCTTAGCATTACACCACATAGTCATTTCTCATGTTCTTGTTTAACAGGCACTGAGGTTCTGGTTTAAATTAAATAGCTGCAAATGAGACAATTTATAACCCATTAGGTTGGGTGGAAAATTGTTTCTCAAAAGCAAATAAGTAATAAATCTGGTATCTGCCTATAACTCACAGTTGATAAGAAAGTAGCCGTTACACACGAGCATTATATATGATTCGGGCTCCGAGGAACTGGGGAGCGCTCCATCTGTGGCTTTGCAGCAGCAGGTTTTATTAGAAAAGAGTCAATTGGCCTTTTACAGGGTATTAATCCTTTTGTCGCTTGCCATGGATGCCTTAAATTCTTGAGTCTCATTTGAAAATCTTCCTTTTCTCGAAGCATGACAAGTGTACTCAGTACTGACATGCTCACTTATTTACCCATGCTTGGCTTATGCTGTATTATTTAATTGCATTTCCAGCATCATGTTTCCTCTTACAAATATGATATTCTTTAGTGTTACACTAAGGCGTTGATCATATATCTGTCCCTATAATGAATTAATAAACTATTTTCCAGACATGTTGCTCTCTTTTTTAAAAAACATTTCCTTAAAGACTTGTGTCTGTGTGCGCACTCAGGACACACATGTGTAATTGTATGTGTACCACATGTATGCAGATGCTTACGGAGGCCAGAGTGCTTCAGAGTCCCTGGAACCGGACCTTCCAGGAGCTGTAAACCATCCAGTATGGGCACTGAGAGCCAAGCAAGGGTCCTCTGCAAGAGCAGTGAGCACTCTTTTGTTTTGTTTTGTTTTTTCGAGACGGGGTTTCTCTGTGTAGCTTTGGAGCTTATCCTGGAACTAGCTCTGTAGACCAGGCTGGCCTCAAACTCACAGAAATCCACCTGCCCCTGCCTCCCGAGTGCTGGGATTAAAGGTGTGCTCCACCACCCCCTGGCCCAGTGAGCACTCTTAAGCGCTGAACCAGCCTTCAGCCTCATGATAGTTCTTCACGGAACCAAATGACTAGGGTTTCCTCAGTCTTCCTGGCCTAGGAAGTTTATTTCCTGCCAGGATGGGAAATGGTAAATTTTTAGAGGGAAGATGGGTCCAAGAAAAAAAAATCTGGAGCCTCTTTCCCACTCAATGGGCACTTAGGAAACCACACACACACACACACACAAGCATATATTCTCATAGATACATATATACAAACATGATTTTTTTTTCAAATTTCAAGTTAAGACAAGGGGGCTGAAAATGTCATTGTGTGGTTGAGAATGAGCACACCTAGCATGTGTCACGAGCGTTTGCCTGCGTGAACACACATGCACCTCGTGCATGCCTGTGCAGGGAGAGGTTGGAAGAGTGTGACCTACATTGTGGCCCACAGATGCGTCGAGCCCCGCTCCTAACTCTCCTGGGATGCACCTGCTAGCAATGCACTCCAGCTCACCGCTGCATACTCATCTTCACAAATACCTTGCTATCCAAGAACTCAAAGGTATACACGGTCTCCCAAATCGTGACAGCTGCCCTTTACTGAAATCTTTAAGGAGGCTCTAAAGTGGTTTTCCCCACACTGGAAAGAATCAGGAGCCAGCAAAGGCTGTCATGCCCGGGACCACCCCCAAAGTGAGTGGTGGGCCAGGCTCAGAGTTAATTGACAGATCCCACAGAGAGATATTGCACATTGTGCACGCAGCAGAATAGCCACTATTTGCATATCACTCTCAGACCAAGGGTTGCGATAAAGAAAAATTAAACACTTGTCAAGATGAATTTAAAATGACAGCAATTCAGGACACCAATTTGACCTCTCTGGAGTCCCGAACACGCCAAGAAGGGGTGGTTGATGATTCAAGGCCTGCAGGAGGGCATTCCGGGACTTTAGACCCCAGAGAGGCCCCTCCTCCAATACTATCTTCCCTGTTGACTGTGGAGGCCTCACCCCAGCCCTTCCTCAGTGAATCCTTTTATGGCAATGGCAGACCTGGGTCCCTGCTCTTGAATCTCTCCACTGCTCACATGACTCCAGACTATCATTTTAGCCTTATGATAATGCAGATTTGTCTGTGTGCAGGCATCTGGTTTCTAGAGATCTGAAGGGTTTGTTTTTTTGTTTTTAGCCAGGGTTTCACTATGTAGCTCTGGCTGTCTTGGAACTCGCTAGACCAGGCTGGCCTTGAACTCACAGAGATCCACCTGCCTCTGGCCCCCAAGTACTGGGATTAAAGATGTGAGCCACTATGTCCAGCTCTTCTGAACGTTTTTTAAATATGAAAATTTTAGCATATTTTATTTATTTATTGTGTGTGTGTGTGTGTGTGTGTGTGTGTGTGTGTGTGTGTGTGGTCTGTACATGTGCCACAGAGCAAGTGTGGCCGGCTGTCAGAGGACAGTTTGCCCTGGGTGTCAGTTTTTCCTTCAACCATGTAGGTGCCAGGGATGGAACTCAGCTGGTCGGTCAGGCTTGGCCACTGGTGCCCTTCCCTCCTGAACCATCTCATTGGCCCCAAGCCTGCACCGCTTTACCCACCTGTACCACAGCGTGGTGGCACATGCTCCTAATCCTAGCACTGTGGAGGCAGGGGGATTAAAGAGTCCAAGGTCAGCCTCCGCGAGAGAGAGACGAAGTGAACTCAGGCCAAGCTGGGCTAGCAGAGGTGAGAGAGACTCGATACACTCCGACCACTCCAGTCACCTCAGAGCACCTTCGTGAGGCATGCGCTGCCAACTTTAAGGCTCTAGCCGCCAGGATTTACTTTGGATGGACACACCCACCAAGTTGGACCCGATGGATGGTCGCGTAGAGTAGTAAGAGGCCAAGATTCAAGGTCCTTGTAGGGTAACATAAGTGTCTCTCTTAAGAGTTGCATCCCCATAGGCGAAACATCAGATAAGGCACGGAGATGATCCTGGCGATTGTAACTTCCAGGGTTCTTACCCAGTTACCAGGTCATTTTCTGGACCTTGGCTTTTAAACATCTGAAAAGTTGAGGGGAGATACTATTGTCTTCAGGTTTCAGACGAACTCAGTGAGAATGACTGGGCTGATCAGCCGGCAGAACCGGGCGGGGTCTCGGGTTTCTATGGGGCTCTTATTGTCGTATTGGTGTTGCTCTTTCCAGATCATCTTTCGGAGTGTCCAAACTCCTCAGTCTAGAGAGTCCAGTCTTGTAGTGACACGACCCGTTCCCTCGGACAGGACTGGGAACCTAGGGAATACCAAATTTCTAACAACTTTGAACAGTTTTAAGAAAATTGTCTTTAAAACAGAGTTGGACATTGTGGAACAGGGCAGGCACCTCAGAGAAAGTGGATGAGAGCAAACCCCTCAGCTTTTCGTGTTTTTCCGCATCCCGGACCCTCTCTTATAAGTGTTCACTTTCCCAGATCCTAAAGTCCGGACCGGCCACGAGGAGCGGATACCCGGTTGCAGCCCGGGTCGGCGCCGGCTATTCCCGCTGCAGTTCAAAGCGCAGGGGGCGCGTCCGCCGCGCAGCCGGGAATGTCCGGCAGCTTAAAGCGCTCGCCGGCTCTTTTGTTCCCCAGACCCGGCCTCCGGGGAGAGGGGGCTGGGGGAGGGGAGAAGAGGGGGGCGGCGGGCAGAGGAGGAGGGCGGTGCGGGCGCGGGCGGAGAGCGGAGCGCGCACCCCGGGCGCGGCTGACAGATCGCCGCGGTGGGTGCAAGATGGCGCAAGCGGCGCTCTCCCTGATCCCCGCTCCCCGCTAAGGCCAGCATGCGGCCCCAGCCTCCCGCCGCCCGGGCTCGGCCCCGGCCCGAGCCCCGGCCCCGGCCTCGGCGCCGGCCCCGCGGGACTCTGTGAGCCTGCGAGAGGCCCCCACCCCGGGTAGCGCCGCGCGTCGCCGAGCTCAGCGGACCGAGAGCCCCATGGCTGCGCCGCGCACCGCGTCCCCGCGCCGCCCGCCCGAGCTGCGCCGGCCCCGGCTCCTGCTGCCGTTGCTGCCGCTGCTGCTACTGTTGCCGCTGCCCGCACCAAGCCAGGGTGAGCTGGGGCTCAGAACCAGGCGAGAGGGGCGGACCCCGGGACACCGCGCAGACCTGCGCTAGGAGCGCGTGCTGGCGAGACCAGGCGGGACAGCGCGCTGCGGGCACGGGGAGAGCCACTCTGGCAAGGCTACCTGTGGTTGGGAGGGTTGTTGGGCAGGGGGCGGCGGGGGGCGCAGAGTCTCGGGAGAGGAGTCGGGGGTCGGTTCCCTGGGCCTCGGGCTAAGTCCACGGCTGGACCCTGATTCTGGTAGGAGGAGCTGAGAGCGCGGCAAAGCGGGAGTTGGGGAGACAGGCTGGCTTTGGGGACTGAAGGAAACCAGCCGGAGGAAAATGAGCGGACTAGTTCTAACTAAGGAGGGAGAGCTCGGGTGTGCAGAGCTGAGCTGGAGTACCCTCAGTAGCCCCAGGCAACTGAAGCCGGAAGCGGCAGATCCGGGTCCGGGGATGGGGGCGCGCCTGCACGGGACTGAGAAGGCATCATCTCCCACCCACTCCCACCCCACATACACACCAGTGTTAAGAGCTGGGACTAGATCCGGGAGTGTACGAGGAAGAGGAAAGAAAGATTCCCGGTGGGCGGGGAAGGTGACACTACCAAGAGCCCGGAGAGCCGCCGGAGAGTTGATGTCGCCCAGGGCAAGCGCCTGCCAGCCTCACTGCCCAGGGCCCCGCCCTTCCCCGAGGGAGCTTTCTAGGAGTCCTTCCCTGGGCCACCCGTCCGCTTCCTAGGTGCCTGTAAAAGATTCATTTCACCCAAGAAGGGTGTAAATCTAGGTCCTTCTCTTTCTCAAGTTCATCGCAGACACACATTTGAACTAGTCTCTCCCTCCCCAAAAGCAAAATATTGCATCTGCACCCAGAAAAACTTTATCCCCTATGGCTTCAGCGGGGTTGACTTGGAGGTGGAGGCGGCTCAAACTTAGGATGTGTGAAGGATGCGAGGGATCGGAAGAGTGTGAGCATCAAAGGTCTTAAAGTGTCCTTATCCTAGAAAGGAGGCAATGCCTAGGCACCCCTGCCCCGCCCCAAGACTAGGTCTCGCCCAGCAGCGAAGGGCTTGGATCTGTAAGAGAGAATCCAGGTCCAAGATCACAAGGCCTGGAAATGTGAGGAGGGGGCTCTATGCCCGCCCTTTTAGACACGGAGGGCTTATTCCTCTTGGAGTGAAGTCATAGCTGATCTGGTAAATTGCTTGCAGGAGAGATTGCCTGTCACCCGTGGGATATGAGTGCTTATTCCTTTTGCCTGGGCCCCTGATTCACTCCTAGTCACGATCACACACACACACACACACACACACACACACGCTCACATGCTCATTTTTATCCTGTTAGAGCAGTGAAGTTACCTGGGAGTGAAAATTATAGACACACACATACATACACACTTTCTGCTAAATTTAGGAACTCTAAATTCATGTTTATTATTTCTGATCTCTCCTTATAACACAGGCCAAAGGACCAACACCCAGGGCCTGGGTTACCCTTACAGCACAGGTCACGCATAGTCTAACCTGTACCCTGAATACTGAGTCCATACCTGAATACTTCTCCCAACCAGGCCCTGGAGGACCAGGTCTCTGATAGTTTTGCCAGCATTTAAATGGAAACCTGATTTATTACTATCTTGCTCCATTTTTTAGGTTTGATTTAGTTTGGTTTTTCTTCGAGACAGGGTTTCCCTGTGTAGTTCTGGGTGACCTGGAACTCCCAACTCACTCTGTAGACCTGGCCGGCTTCCAACTCAGAGATCTACTGGCCTCTGCCTCCTGAGTGTTGGGACTAAGGGTATGCACCACCACACCAGGCTTAATTTTTTTCTTTCCCCCCCTTTTTTTAAAATTCACAGTAAGGGGGAATCTTTGTCACCCCTGTATGTGGATGGCCAGAATGCCTCCCTGATTAACTGATCAGCCGTGCGCCTCCACCTTACCAACGCTGGGATTACAGGCAACCATGTTGGATTTCAGTGCTGGGGACCGACATATTTTGTATGCTAGGCAAACACTCTACCAACATTCCCAGCACTTTGCATTGCTTTAGCGATTTTAATTTTCCTCGGCGCTCTCTTTTAATTACGTCACATTTAAATAGTTGATGAGGGGCTGCCAGGATACATAGGAAAGTCTGTGCGGGTTTGGTGCCTGTGCTGGGCGGTACCGAAAGCAGCAGCAGAGTGTTAGAGGCAGTCTTGCTTTGGAGACTCTGATTCGGTTTTATTTTGGGGGTTGGGGGCAGGGTTTCTCTGTGTAGCCCTGGTCGTCCTGGAACTCACTCTGTAGACCAGTTTGGCCTCAAACTCAGAGACCCACCTGCCTCTGCCTCTGCCTCCTGAGTGTTGGGATTGATGGTGGGTACTGGGATTAAAGACATGCTACCGCTGCCCAGCTGAGACTCTATTTTTTTTTTTTTAAGTTTAGTTTGTGTGTATGGGTGTTTTGCCTGTATGCATGTCTGTGTATCTCCTCTGTGCCTGGGTCACAGGGAGGCCAGAAGAGGGCATTAGATCCCCAGGGCTGGATGCAGGTGGTTGTTGTGTCCCCATGTGGGTGCAGGAAAATGAACATGAGTCCTCTGGAAGAGAAGCCGGTGCTTTTAGCCACTGAGCCATCTCTCCAGTCCTCCAAGACTCAGATTTGCAATGATCAATTGTGAGGCCCTGGGCAAGTCACCTGACATCTAGGTTCCAATTTTCTTATCTGTGAAAGAAAGAGTGATACAAATGGCGTTCACTTTTCTGCAGTGGTTGGAATTGAGTAAAATACTGCACAGGATGGCATTTTGTAAACACAAAAGTTCTGTGTATAATAGGGATTTCTATTAAGCCCAAAGATACATTACAGGGATGTGATGGGTACATAGAACCATAAAATTTGAAATCTCTGTGTATGGAATTCTTCCTGGCTGTACATACATTCCATGCTAACATCTCCTTTCCTTCCATGTCCCCTTCCCTGACGCAGGTCTGGGCCACTCAGCTGAACTGGCATTTGCTGTGGAGCCAAATGATGATATTGCAGTCCCTGGACAGCCCATAGTGCTGGGCTGCAGAGTAGAGGGGACCCCTCCAGTGCAGGTCTCCTGGAGGAAGAATGGAGCAGAGCTGCCTGAGGGCACCCACTCTACCCTCCTGGCCAATGGGTCCTTGCTGATCCACTGCTTCAGGCTGGACCACGAAGGTGGCCCTTCAGACGAGGGGGACTATGAGTGCGTGGCTCAGAACCGCTTTGGGCTGCTGGTCAGTCGGAAGGCCCGTATCCAGGCTGCAAGTAAGTAGATAACGCTTTTTCCCCTTGACATAAACCAACCTGGTAACCAGTGTCAGTCTATGTCACGAGAGCAGTGTGTGTGGGTGCAGGGGAAGACCCATTTTGTGAAGCTCAGAAGAACAGATTTTCTAGTTTGGATCAGTTGGCTGGTGGCACAGGGGTGTCTTTGCATGGAAATGACAGTTATGTCATGTGCTCTTTTTAGTGACTCGAATGTAAACTGACGAGACTGTAATCAGAGACTCATAGGCTGTTGGCGGGGCCTCATCCATGTCTTCATTCAGCTTCTCAAGCTGTGTGTCGTGCCAGGAGCATCCTGGTCCATTGAGTGTGTTCTGGGGTATAAACATAGAATAATCTGCCTTATTTTGTGGGGTACTTAGATTTTTAAAGAGTCATTTTAATAACATGAAATTTTTAGCTATAGATTAATTTTTGAAACATTTTGAGTAGAATAAGGCTTCACTATGCCAGTAATAGGGTTCTCAAACCTGTCAACAATTTTCTTTAAGAACAAAACAACAACAAAAATATGTGGTAGATGGCGCTGGGGAAACAGCGAAGTCACAAAGCATTTGCCACACAAGCAAGAGGGCCTGAGTTTGGTCCCTGGAACCCTTGTCAGAAGCAGCCTGCAGTTCTAGCTGGGGAAAGGAAGATAGGGGGTGTAGTACGGACGCTAAGTGGTTTTAATAATAAAACCTCCTGGTCAGATATAGGGGTAAATGCTGAAAGATCAGCGAAGCAGAGTAGCCAGCCACTAGTTCTTACCTCTAGCGAATCCTCAGACTGAATGCCGTGAGCTCCTGTCTCCACCTGCCTTATATTCCTTCCTGCTTTATATCCCTCTCTCTGCCCAGCCATATCCTTTCCTGTCTCCACCTCCCTAGTGCTGGGATTAAAGGCATGTGACTCCTAAATATTGGGATTTAAGGTGTGAGCCACCACCGCCTGGCTCTGATTCTCTTTTAGATTGGATTGTTCTTGTCTAGCCCAGGGTGGTCTTGAACTCACAGAAATCTGTTTGCTTCTGTCTCCTGAGTGCTGGGATTAAAAGTGTGTGCCACTACTGCCTGGCCTCTATGGCTAACTAGTGGCTACCTCCCCACTATGATGTCAGGCGAGCTTTATTGGTTATAGCACAAACAAAATATCACCACAAGGAGGAGCCCTGAATCTCATTGCCCAGCCAGCTCAGTTGAATTGGTAAACCTTAGGTGTCAATGAGAAACCTTGCCTCAAAAAAACAAGGTGGACAGCATTGCTGAGGAAGATACTTAAGGTTGATCTCTGGTGCATGCATGCGTGCGTGCACACACACACACACACACACACACACACACACACACACACACACGCTCCACTTGAACATACATACACACACACAATAAATAAATGTTAAAAAGAGAAGAGAATAGCCAAGCGGTGGTGGCACACGCCTTTAATCCCAGCACTTGGGAGGCAGAAAAAGGTGGATCTCTGAGTTTGAGGCCAATCTGACCTACAAAATGAGTTCCAGGAAAGTCAGGACTCTTACACAGAGAAACCCTGTCTCAAACAATGGGGGGGGGGGTATTGGAGGAGGAAGAGAAAGAAAGAAGGAGAAAAAAATGACACTCCTCTTGAGAAATGGCAAGGGTTGAGAGGCCAGTGGACAGTGTTCTCCATCCTAAATTTCTGTACTTCAGGGAAGCAGCTTAAAAACGCTGCTTTGACTTTGGTCAAATGCTAGCCAGCATTTATTCAGTACTGGGGGGACAATGAACACCCAAAATTCCTTATGCGACTTATTTCATTGATTCATCACAACGACTGAGGGAAACATTCACTAACACCCCCCTTTTAGAGATGAGAAAGTTGGGCCTGAAGGAGGATGGGATTTGGTAGTGACATTCTGGGAGGCAGAAGAGCCAGGCTGCAGCCTGGGCAACCTGAACTCTCTATCCTCCCACTTAACTCCTATGGCATGCTGCCTCCTTTCCTGTGAAAGCTGACAAGTTCCTTCCTGGCTCAGGGGACATTTGCAACTGTGACTGTGAACAGGCTGGTGAGTGATGGATTGTTCCAGGCAGGAGCCCTCGTGCTGGGCTGAAGATGCCCCTTTGTTCTGAGGAAGGCCGATCCAGGCCCCCATATGGAGCTTGCTGGGAAGCAGCCCTGGACTTGGAGATGGGAATCACTTTTGGCTCAGCCACCCCTGGCCCTGGCCCTCTCCACCAGGCAAGAGAGACTGGTTCAGCCTCTGAGCAGATGGCCGGGTGGGTGAGTAGAGGGTGGGATCCAGGGGAAGACCTGGAGTCTGGGCTTGAGTAAGGATGAATGAGGAAAAGGAGGAAGAAGGAGACTGAGAGGAACTGCCCAGGAAAACACTGCCCACCTCCCTGGTCTGTTCTGTTTTATTTTATTTATTTCGGCAAGTGCAGTGAACTTATTGATGGTGTTCAAGAGAATAGTGCTCCCTAAGCTCCTCCCCCTTCTTCTGTGGGTCTGGAATGGAAACTGTTGAGGGGAGATAGATACTCAAGTATGTGTTTCAGGACTGAATTGGGAGAGGAACTCCTCAGCAGCGACGGCCTCTCTCTTTCTCTCTGTTCTTTTGGGGGTGAATTGTCCAAAGTTTCTTACTCCTTGGAGGCCATGGAAGTCATCCACCACCCTGTCACTGTCATAGCAGGAAATGGGTTTTACAGTGTTGTTACTGAGAACAGCGCCAGCTCCAGCAGCAAAGGCAGAAGGTGGGCAGCACAGTTGAAGACTTGAGGGACAACCTGGTCCTCAGGGTAGCCCAGGATGCCATTTAGTGAACACTGCTTCACCATCTTCTGGATGCCATTGTACCTGGCAGCTTTCTTCAGGTGGCATGTCAGATCCACTAGGGGTAGGAACACGGAAGGCCTTGCCAGTGAGCATCCTCTTCAGCTCTGGGGTGACCTTGCCCACATCCTTGGCAGAGCCAGTGGGTACAGGGATTATGTTCTGACAAGTCCCACAGTGAGCACACGCCACAGCTTCCCAGGAGGGCTACCCAGAGTCTTTGGGGTGGCAGTGATGGTAAGGGCTATGGTGATGAGTCCTTCTACACTGTCATGGCCTGTTTTAGTGCAGAGAGATAGAGGCCTGTTGGGTCTTTGTATCACCAGCAAAGGATCCGGGGAGGTAAAACCTCAGAAGGAGAGAGAAGAGGTATGAGGGGAAAATGGTAGATGTGTTTCCCTTTTCTTTTTTTCATGCTGGGAGAAACTTAAACATACTGAGTAAGGATTCTATCTCTCGGTGTCTTCGTATGTGTGTTGTATTGTGTACATGTTCATGTGTGTGCACATATGAGGGAATGTACATATATGTGTGGAGGACAGAAACTTATGTCAGGTGACCTTCTTAATTAATAGCGGCCTTACTTTTTAAAATAGTGTCTCTCATTGAGCTCAAAGCTCACTGATTTAGCTAACTCAACTGGCCAGCATGCCCCAAGATCCTGCTGCTTCCACCTCCCTAGCCCTGGGGGTATAGGCCTAGCTTTTTTACATTGGTTCGGGAGATGGGAACTAAGGTCCTCACACGTGGGCAGCTGGATATCAACTAAACATGGCATATCAAGTTGCCATGAGACTAGGCACCTCTTCTTGTGTTAAAGCTGGACAAGGCAGCCCAGTATGAGGAGTAGGATCCCAAAAGCCAGCAAAAGAGAGACAGGACCTGCCCCCACTATTAGGAGTCCCGCAAGAAGACCACGGTATACAACTGTAGCATTTATCAGTCCCATGCGGGCTCCTTAAACCACATTCTTCCAGAGGTGGGCTGTGCTGCAGTCTGACATCCTTGGAACTTCAGTTTGGGGTACAGCAGCTCGAGGTCCTAAGATCTATGCATGACCTTGGGATTCTTGGACTCTGCTTTGCTGTCTCACAGGCTCATAGCGTGAGACTTGAAAACAGACTTGCTAATATGGAGTCCCTGTTCCCTTGGCCATCTCCTGACCCACAGCACGTGCATTGTCTTTCCTTGAAGGAAAGTCACGAGGACCAATGCATCCTAAACTTCCTGACAAACAGGGATCTCTCTGGAACCCATGTTTGTTTAAAGTCATCTTCACAGACAAAAAGCTTTAAACGTCATCTTCAGCTAAAGCCAACTGCCTGATTCCACTCCCAGCCTGGGTTTTCTCACTTGTTGGCATTCATCTAGAAAAAGCTCCATGGAATCTTCCAGGCCATGAGTCTGTGGGCTCCATGCTCTGTGGAACCCTTCCCAGCCTACCTACCAGAGACTCCCTGCTATCCCTCTTGGGGACACATGCATTCATTGACTCCCTCTTGTTGAATGGGACTTTTGTAGCTGGTTTACTTAAAAAAGGGATGATTTTAAGGGCTGGAGAGATGACTCAATGGTTAAGAGAAACTGTTGCTCTTTCAGAGGACACAGGTTCAATTCCCACCACTCACATGGCACCTTACAACCATCAGTAACTCCAGTCCCAGAAAATCTAATGCTTTCTTCTGGCTTCCTTGGGCACCAGGCAGAGACGTGATGGTGCATAGACACACATGCAGGCGAAACACCCATACACACAAAATAAAAATGTTTTAAAAGGAGGGGATGGCCGAGGCTCAAGTGGTAGAGATAAGGAAGGGGTCTATTCCAAGCTCTCTGTCCTCTGGTAGAACCTCTCAGTCCTGCCTCCTTGACTCTTGGTCCCAGGCTCCTGGGGGAATGGAAGAGAAACACCCTATGATCAAGTTCAAGGATTCCCCAAACTGAACCCATCCTGACAACCCCCCAGGGTGGGGAGATCTTGATGAGATACGGTTTTGAATCTAAACATCTAGACAAGGCCCAGATTTCTGTGTTTAATGAGAGTTCAGGGAATGTCAGTGCTGCTGACACACAGCTGCCGCCGTGTGACCACCGTGGCTACCCAGGCTCAAGTCATAGAGTTTGGAAAACTGTGGGTGGCCTAGTGAAGTCCATAGAGCCAAGGCTTCAGGGGCAGAGGTTTGAAGCAGCTCTGTTTCTCATCGATCAGAAGTTCTGCACAGTGTTACTTAATCCTCTTGAGTCACTGTCTCTCCATCTGGCCACAGGCTGTGATCCACTCAGTGTACCTGGCTTTGGGAACATTCTTTGAGGCAGTGGACTAAAGGGCTTGACATCTAGGAAAAGCAAGTGAGCATCCTGGGTAGGGGTAGG
Source organism: Microtus pennsylvanicus (assembly GCF_037038515.1). NCBI lineage: Eukaryota > Metazoa > Chordata > Mammalia > Rodentia > Cricetidae > Microtus > Microtus pennsylvanicus. The sequence continues at coordinate 55,455,742 of NC_134581.1, read as the reverse complement.
CATTGTCTGCTAATGCCACCTGTATATTTATCAAGCAGGCTGGGCAGTCCCAACAGTGAGTTCAAACATGGGCTGGTACAGCAAACAGATCTGGGCAGGGTGGCCTTGGGCCTTGGCCCCCACTCTCCACTGCCTTTGGGACCTTGGGCACTTCACTTAACCTCTTGGAGCCCCAGATTTCTTAGGACTATGTGCACAGAGAGTTCAGCACAGGCAGTGCTCTTGGCTACTGATGAGGAACCACAATGTGAACGATTTCTATTCTGAGCTGTGACTCCAGTCTTGGCTGTGGCGCGATCCTAGGAAGGACACACAGTAAGACCCTGTCTTAAAACACAAAAACAAAACAAACAAGATCAGAGATCAGGACCTAGGTAAAACAGTGGGTATGCTAAGGAGGAAGGCCAACTCTAGTTCCTTGCTCTCTCCAGAGCTACAGTTCCTGCTTCAGAGAACGGGATCACTCTCAGCACATACAAGAGAGAGCAGCTGGGGCAGCTGGGGCAGCTCTGGGTCCCCTTTCCACACGATTGGTGGTGGTGTGGATCTGGAGCTAGGTTTGGGTGGGACTAGGAGAAGTTTGGGCAGGAGCTGCTGGGGGCTACGCTTGGCGGGAGGCTCAGAGCATTTACAAGGCTCTGAGTAAGGTGATGGGGAGGTAGGGTGATAGGTGGTAAGGAGATGGGTCCTGGAACCGTGGCTGGTAACTGTGATGGCCTCTGTCACCTGATGGTTGATTGTCCAGGTGTAGCGTGTGGAACTAAAGCTGACCTACTGTCCCTGAAGGGCAGCCTAGCTCAGGAGAGCCCAGGAAATGCCCCTCGCTGCTTTGTTTGTTTGTCTTTTGTTTTGTTTTTTTGGGACAAGGTTTCTCCGCCTAACAATCCTAGATGTCCTGGGATGCACATTGTAGTAGACCAGGCTGGCCTTGAACTCACAGAGATCTGCCTGCCTCTGCCTTCTGAGAGCTGGGATAAAAGGCGTGGGCCACCATCACCCAGCTCCCTAACTGCTTTTCAAAACACATGGTTACTGTCAGGGCAGAAAGCAGGCACTGCAGCCAAAGTGCCAACTGGTGGGTAACTGTCCACATGTAGAAGTGTTTCCTGCTGAAGTTCATCCCATTATGACAAGACAGATGGGTGAGGGTCAGCCCCTTTACCTGCCAGTCAAGCCTCACAGTGGTGTGTGTTTGTGCACGTGCACATGTGTGTGTGTGCGCGTGTGCGAATGTGTGTGAGTGTAGAAACCCCAGGGCGTTCTTGGGTGTCATTCTGTAGGCGCCACCTACTTTGTTTGTTTTTTAAAGATTTTATTTATTATGTATAGAAAGTACAGATGGTTGTGAGCCACCATGTGGTTGCTGGGACTTGAACTCAGGTCCTCTGGAAGAACAGTCAGTGCTCTTAACCACTGAGCCATCTCTCCAGCCCTTGTTTTTGTTTTTTAAGACAGAGTCTCGCTGCGTGTCCTTGGCTGGTCTGGAACTCACTGTGTAAACCAGATTGGATTTGAAGTCATAGAGACCCACCTGCCTCTGCTTCCTTAGTGTTGGGATTAAAGGTGTGGCCTACTACACCCAGTGCACCTTGTTTTATTAAGACAGAGTTTCTCAATACCTTGGCTCTCAAAGTAGAACAGACTGTTAGCCAGAGTGCTGGGAACCTACCTGTATCCACCTAATGTCTCATTTTGTTTGTCTGTTTTTCTACAAGCAGGTTCTGGGGATTGAACTCAGGTCCTAATGCTGGCAAGGCAAGCACTTTATTGACTAGAGTGTCTCCTAGCCCACGTGTGCACCATTGTTTGGCAGTCTTGAGCCGCTTTGATAGAAAGGGAAGGAGAGTGGAAAGGCCCTTTGGGGACCCAAGAGTCCTGTGTGCCTGAACAAACAAGGCCCTGAGAGTGTGGCCCAGGCCCATCTCTGCTATAAGGTCCTCACAGACCTGCCTTTGCTGGAACTCTCCCCAGCCCATTCTTGCCCTTCTTCCCATACCAGTTCCTCCCTAGCCATCTAATTTACAGTCATTTATTTTCCTTCTCCTAGGGTGGGAACAATTGTGGTCTGTGGCATTCAGATTAGAGTCCTTCCCCTGGGTGATGGCTGCTTGCATTGTTAAGTAACTGGTTTATAGCTACACACTCCATCTGTCTCTTCAGCTAGATTTTAAGCTCCTGGAAGGCTTCTCAGTTTTTGTCTTCCTCACATCTCCTGCCTGAGTAAAAACTAAATGTGGCCTCTGTACCCAAAGTATGTGTCTCTCCTCTCTCTCTCTCTCTCTCTCTCTCTCTCTCTCTCTCTCTCTCTCTCTCTCTCTCTCTCTCCATTTCTAAATTTGACGGACTGATAACACAGCTCCAAAGAACAGAGACCACGAGCATGGAGATTGGGCCTGAAAGTACACTGTGTTCATATGGGGCAGGATCATGGGTGTCCGCTCTTCTCTAGAGGAACTGAAGCTCTGTCTGCCCCACCAGATCGGGTGTGATTGCCTAATTCTCCCAGTAGGTCTTGGATCTCTAGCCTGGAACTTTCCGCTCTGGCCGGATGGGCCCTGCTAGCCCAGGCACTTTGGCCTGATGGGAGGGAGACGTCCAGTCCTGTGCAGGGCTCAGGGCTGCCCCTCACCCCACCCGCGGGCCTTGAGTGTGGAAGTTGAGTGCTTCTGGTTCCCACACCTTGGCTCCACTGTCGCAGGCAGCCAGCTGGCCCCTTAAACACAATGTGCAAATCTTCTCTGTTCCTGTCCCCGCATTGTCAGTGGCCAGGCGCCTGGGCTGGGAATGTGGGCCCGTGAATAGGAGAGGCATTTGCAGCCTGCAAATGAAACAGGCCCCCAACCCCCCCTAGCCCTCTGCCCCCTTCCCACCCCTAGGGAGAAAGGACTTTTTCACTCCTGGCCTACTTGTATCGCCTTTCTCTTTCCTCTCCAAAGCCCCTGCAGGCTGGTGTGTGTGTGTGTGTGTGTGTGTGTGTGTGTGTGTGGTGTGTGTGTATGCACGCGTGCGCGTGTTTGTGTGTGTGTCTTGAAGAGAGACTTTTGCACAGTAGCTTAAAGGTTATTTTACACTCCTTTAATAAAAGTGAATGGAACAGAAAGGTACCCAGAATGGCAAACCCAATAGCTCCCTCCTGTCTTGTTGAAACTGTACTAATTCCATTAAAAAAATGTCTGCCCTGTGTGCAGCTAATCTGTGACACCCTAAATTTCTCTAGTTGTATCCATGGAGTGGGGACAGGTTCATCTCTCCGCCCTCCGAGTGTCAATCTGTGACACCCTACATTTCTCTAGCTGTAGCCGTGTGTGTGTGGGGGGGCAGGTTCATCTATCCGCCCTCCTCGTGTGAGCAGCATAGCCTGGCTGGGCTGCGGAGCTGGCGCAGACCCCATAAAGGGTTGATAGTTTCCTGTCCTGATGGGCCGAAGTGCAAAGGAAGCAGGTGAACCACGGGCCAGGGCTTGGAGGGTGAGGTCTTAGACTGTAAGGCGGTGAACATGGCCGTAGCTCCCCAGGTATCTAATTTTTAGTTTTCATTCATTTTGTGGGTCCCTAAATCTGCCTGCCATCCTAAGTGAACCTATGGACATGTGCTGACCGCCCCCCCCCCCCCACAACCTCATTTCTGAGCTTGCTGCCATGTCCCAAGACTTGATAAAACTCTGATATTTACTGCTATCAAAGAGCAGGAAGGGGAATGCTTGTGCACTTCACAAGGAGGGGCTCCTGGACCTGATGTCCCATACGAAGAAGATGGGGAAAAGCCTGAAGAAGGGCTGGAGGGGCAGGTTAATTGAACCTAGGCATTGTATATCCTGGTTCAGACAGAGGAGAGAGTTTGGGGTAGAGACTTGCAAGCACCCACTGCCTCTTCTGTCTCTGTTGTGCTGCTCACAACTTCTATCCATACACACCTCTGCCTTCCTCAGAGCAGCTTTTAGGGTGTTTGCCTTTAATAATGGGACCAATCTCTTCTGCTCTGTTCTCCCTTTTTCTTTTTCTCCCTTTACTGGTCTGCCATTTCTCCTGCCTTCCTCCATAGTGATTTCTCTAACCTGCTCTGCTCCCAGGGAACCCTCTGCTATGGGAGCAGAAGGCCTCTGTAGAGAGCCAAAGAGAGGGAAGCTCAAAGAGGACCCCAAAAGAAGGACTCCACAGGCTTCCCCCATAAGCAAGGGCCTCTCCAGAGGAATCTGAGAAGCTAGCGCCTCTTAGCTGGACACTGACCCTGACTGTGAGCTGGGGCAGCCCTAGGCTGCTCTCTGGAATGCTGGTGTTGGGTTGCAAAGAGATGCTAGCAATTGATAATGGGCAGAAACTGGACTTTCTGGTCTCGCTGCTGCCCCCAAGGCCACTGGAATGTGAGGGAGTGGAGACTATCAAGAGGCCCTGGGGACTTGGGGTGGGCAGATGGAGACCAGACCACCTAAACGGAGAGGAGGGGCAGATGAGGGGCAGACCACCATGAGAGAGACCCAAGTTGTAGCTCTTGCCTGAATGGCATGCTGCAGAAAAAGATCCTAAAATGCTCAGCCCACTGAGTAGCCTACCCAGTCTCCAAGAGAAACCAGCAGAAACTTGTGAGTGAATCTAGCTCCTTTTTCCTTTTCCTTTCTTTCTTTTTCCTTTTTTTTTCCCATGTAGCCCAGGCTGGCCTTGACCTCAAGGCTTACAAATGTGCGTGGCCATACTTGGTTTTATAGACTTAATAGCTGAGGCTTCAGAGTTGGAAGGATGACCCAGAGGTAAAGAACGTTTGCTGCCACTCTTGGAGAGAACCTGAGTTCGGTTCCCAGCACCCACATCCAGCTGCTCACACCCATCTGTAATCCCACTTCCAAGGGATCCAATGTTCTCTTCTGGCCTCTGGAGGCCACCGACACACACGTGTGGCATACACTCATACAGATGCACATGCAGACACAGAAAATTTTTAAAAAAACATTTTTTAAAACAAAAAACTGGGGTCTCAAGGGCAAGACCTGCCCAAGGACTTCTCAGTCCTTCTGCCTGGGCAGCAAACCCTTCTCCCTGAACCAGGGCAGCCTGTACCCAGGACTCCCAACCCCGTCTCTCTATCCTATTCTTCAGGCTTTGGCCCAGCCACTTCCATGTCAGAAATTTTGGAAATCTGGCTCGTCACCTCTCTGAATTCTGGCCTTTGCCAAGAACCTTATTCCCCGCGACTTCAGAAGGGGGATAGGGAAGCGTCCCTTGTGCCCCTCCTAGTCGAACGTGTATGTCTCTATTTTGCTTTTGTCACGGTTGGAGTTCTGAGGAGGATGCTGACACACCCGTGGCAGATTGCGGAGGTCTTAATGAGTTCCCAAAGCACGCTGGATATAGGGCACTGGCCATGAGCTGGCACTCAGTGAACCAGCTAATAATAACAATAAAAGATGCAGCCGTGATCACGGGGGAGGGGGGCTGCTCTGCTCCGTGATGAACTCTCTCTGGGCTTGTTTACTTAATTTCCACAACAGTTCCATTAGTGTTTCTAGTGCTGTTTTGCAGATGAGAAAATGGGGGTCCAGAATAATTGAATAACTTCCTCAAGGGTCACAGGAAGTAGGGAAGCTGAGATTAAAGCCCAGGTTAGCCCGCTGCGGAGCTCTCTGGAACACATGGGGGTGGGGAGGAGACCAGCCTAGAATCCTGGCCTAGGAGGTTCCTCTTTCCCTCCTACCTTGAGCCACTGCTGGGCCTCCCAGAGAGGCTTGGGCTCTGCTCACCTTCCTGGAGGGGGCAGAGTGAGAAACGCACTAGCGAAGGAAGTTGGGGCGTTTGCTGGGGCTGCTGGAGGTAGAGGAGGGAGTTGCCTGTTCTTGAGGAGGGAAGACGAATTCCCCTCCCCCCCACGGGGTCCCCAGGCTCCCTTTCACTTTCTTGTTCCTCACGCATAATGATGCTGATTGCTCCACAGCTGTCATAATTACTCTTTGTTTGAAAATTCAGAACAAATCACAGGAGAGGAACTGGGTTGGTTTGTGATGGCTCCTTCTCCCCAGGGGTCCTAGCAGGAGGGGGAGGGGAAGGAGGGTGTCAGGGAAGAACCATAATCAGCCCAGAGGAAGGAGCGAAGGCTGCTGGCTGCTGATTGTCCTTGTGCTGTCCCCTGGCCAAGGCGGTAACGACTGTCCCCAGGGCTCAGTGGCCTGAAGCTTCCAGGAGTTATCTGCCCACTTCTGCCCAAGGTTAGACTCTCTCTGGGCCTGCGGCGGCGGAGGAAAGAACACCTCCTCCCACTAATCCAGAGAAAAGTCCACGGTGGTCCCCTTGCACTCTTGGCCCTCATGTAGCAGCCTACTCACCAGGGAAGAGAAAAAGATGTTTGTTGGAAGGGCACAGAGCAGAGATCCTTAGTGAAGGGTAGACGTGGCCGAGAGGCCCCCAAACAGATCAATCGTTGTATCTTTTGGGACTCAGTTGACAGCCATGGTGCTCAAAGCTCTAGTCTTCCTCAGCCACTGTTACTTCTGATTCTGCCCGGTGCACTCTCAGCCTGAAGTCACTTCGTAAATGCATTGCTCAGCACTGTGTCTCTGTTGATCTTGTGCAGCCCCTCATGTCCCTCCCAACCTACGTCCTCTCTCCTCTGTAGTTTATTAGTCCCTTGCTGCCAAGTCAGCTCTACAGCCACTAGCATCCGTGCAAGTGTGAGAACGTGTGTCTGTGCCCTGGTGTGTGTTTCCTTGCTTCCTTGGCTCTGGCTGTCCAGGCCCAGTGTCTCAGAGTCCCTCCCTCTGTAGCCTGCTTGGTCATTTTGAACAGGAACATCTTTACCTGGTGAACTCTGAAAACTTGCCCCCCATGGCAGTTTGGGAATCTAGAACTGCAGAGAAAAAAATGCCAGAGCTCTAAGCCTTGGGCTCCCCCTTCTGTTCTTCCCAAGGGGGCTTGGCCAAGGAATTCTGACCAAGGGGCAGAGCTAGACAATTTATCTACAATTTGAACCTGGGAGGGAAGAATCAAAGGTCTCAGAGGCTGCGGGAAAGCAGACTTAAACATGATGGGTGCACGTCAACCTGACAATGTTTCTGCCCAGACTGCATCAGAAAGGGAAGGATAACTCTTAGGGCATCGCAAGCTCACACAGCCCCGGACCTCCCCTCTTCCATCCTCCTGACTAGTCTGCTTCTCATACCGCTGGAAATGGAGAACCTTGTCCCAAGTCCTGAATTTAGAGCTGTGACAGAAGATAGCAAGGGACCAGATGCTCTTTCCCATGTGCTGATTGGTCAAATGGGATTTGAGTTTTAATTTCAGAGCCAGAGTTGAATAGGACCTTAGAGAATTGTAACCCAGAGATAAACAACAATTCCTAGATCTCTTTCTGCCATCTTCAATTCTGGCTTATTTTTTTCCTTTTCTTTTAAGGTATTTTTTTTGGTCATGTCTCTTACATATCATCTTATATAGAATGTCACACCCTTTCTGCAACAATTCTCTTCTCCCTGATTTTCTTGAGATCCCTGATAATTATGTCACACTCTTCTATCGCCCTAGAGAAGCCCTGTCTAATGTAGTATCGCCTGCAGGTTGCCTAGGCTATGCTGTTTCTGTGGCTTCAGATCACCAATGTGGTATTAGATAGCATTGTTCGTGATTGATATTCCTCTTCCCTCCTTTGCTTCTGACAAGTCCATCATTTTCCCATCAAGCTGTGCCAAAATTAAGATCACACCAAGCACCCTGTTGTGATGTTTCTGGGATTAAGACTTTTTGAGATAAAATGCTGCTGCTTTTTTTAATTGAATGTATTATTTTGTTTTATTTTTTTGAGAGAGGGTCTCATATATCCCAGGCTGGCCTTGAACTCACTATGCAGTTAATGACAATCGTGACCTTCTGATCCCAGAGTGCACCTGGTTTATATAGAGCTGGGGACTCTGACCCAGCACTTCCTGCATGCTGGTAAGCAGTCTACTGACTGAGCTATAGCCCCAGCCTGATTGCTGCTGAGACAGTCCCAAATGCTGAACTGGAAGCGTGTACCACCAAGCACCACAAGCTACTGCTTTTATCCCGTCATTCTGGGGGCGGGGGAGTCACGGGGTTGTGTGCACTGCTCTGCTCTTTGGGGGCTTAAGTGGGCTCAGTCCTTCTGGGATAGGTGTGTATGGCTCAGCTCTCGCTCTGACCAGACAGGGGAGAAGACACAGATGGGATCCTTCCTTCTTGTAGCCTCGGAGCACGGCCTGGAGTTGGTCCCTGAGGATGGAATTAGAAGTCCAATATAAGAAGATAGGATCCCTGCCTGCTGTCATTTGCTTGCCTTCTGGAGTTCCACAGATAGGATGGGGTGGGTGAATGAAGCTGAGCTTATCTAGGGCTCCAGTAGTGGCTTCCTCTAACCCACTTCAGTGAACTTCTCGGTCCCTACATCTGGAGTCCACAGTGGTGACTGTGCCTGGCTGCTCTTAGCTCAAAGATGAAAAAGAGTTTCCTTCCTTCCTTCCTTCCTTCCTTCCTTCCTTCCTTCCTTCCTTCCTTCCTTCCTTCCTTTCTTTCTTTCTTTTTTTCCAAGACAGGGTTTCTCTATGTAGCTTTGAAGCCTGTCCTTGAATTCACTCTGTAGACCAGGTTGGCCTCGAACTCACAGAGATCCGCCTGTCTCTGCCTCTGAGTGCTGGGATTAAAGGTGCGCACCACCACCGCCTGGCTTGATCTCTTCCTCTGACTGTGCCCTTTAGCGCCCATTCTAGTCACTTATAGTCTTAGCAAGCATCCACTCCTACGTCACCGTTCTGTTCACGTCTCCGAAGGGCCTTCCCTCCAAGGTCACAGGCGTCCTTAGCAAGTGTCCTGTGCGAAGGGCACTTCTCCCCACTAAGAGAGGTACAGTCATCTCGGAGTGGACTATCTCCTGGGAAAGTGAGAGGCATTTCCAGGATGTCAGACTACCGACCTCAACCCGAAAAATGATAACAGGCCAGACTCTCTGCTGAAAGTCTCCCTTTTCTCCAGCTTCTGTGCCTTCTCTTTGGAAGAACAACTCGTATCCCTGCCTGTCTTCCAGTCACCCGAAAGCATTACAACCATAGAAGCACAGAAGCCAGCCGTGGGGTGGACGTTGCTGTGGAAATGGTGAAGGGAAAAAGGAGCCTCATCTTTCTTTCAGAGTGCTTACCTGTGGAGTATTTTTCTCAGAAGTTACTTATTTGGGTTGAGTAGATAGGTGAAATCTACTCTAGCCAAAAGTACAGAGTCAAATTTGAGTTGGAGGCTCCTTTTGTTTTTGAATCATGAACCATCTTCCAAATTATAATATATCTGAGGATTAAGCACTCAGCATTGACGCTGAAATCTGGTTAAACTACAAAGACACCATGTGCGTGCACACATGTTATTTCTGTTTGATTCAGCATTTAAGTCTTATAAAATAAAGGCAGTAGGCTGGGGGATAGCTTGCTTGGTAATGTGGTAGCCGTACAAGCATAGGGACCCAAGTTCTGATCCCTAGCACCCATATAAAAGTCTGACACAGCAGCACATGCCTGTAGTCCCAGAGCTGGGTAGGCAGAGACAGGAGTACCCTGGAGATTTCTGGGTAATTATTCAGTCTAGCCAAATTGATGAGCTCCAGGTAAGCCCGGGAACCTGTCTCAAAAATGGAGGTGGTGGGGTCAGCCATTAAGAGTCCTTGCTGCTCTTCCAGGGGACCCCACTTCCGGCCCCGGCACCCACTTCCAGTGGCCAGATTGCCCACAACAGCTTGTAATTCTAGTTCTAGGGAATCTGACACACTCTTCTAGCCTCCAATGACATGTGTGTGTGTGCGTGCACACACGCATAAATAAAAATCTAAAAAAATTAAAATAAGATAAAGAATGTTTGAGGAAAACACCTGATACTCCAGCTCTAGTCTCTGCCTGCGTGTGCACACATGAACACATGTGCACACATGCATTCACAAGTACACACACAAAGTGAAGGTAGTAGACTCTATTAGATTACAAATGATCTTTGACCCTGCTACTAGCAGCTGTCTCCTTGGATAAAACCTTCTCCTCTGTAGAAGAACAAACATTAAACATCATTTCCTAGAGTCTTGTGGCTCTGCAGAAGGGACTCCAGATCTAGAGGTGGAAGAAGAGGGAGGGGGAATGGGTCTGGGCTGGGGGCGGGCCCCAGACCCCCTGCCTCTACCCCATACACAGCGACTCCGCTTTTATCTCTTTGTTTTGCTCTGGTGTTCTCTAAATTGACTAACTAGGCAGATCTTTCAAATGTAAGTAGTTCACAGCAGCAGGTGTTGTGAAGCCAGGCAGGCTTAAAAGGTCCCATACAGCCTTGGGCAGGAGAAATAAAAGTCCGGGGACAAAGATTTACTTAGAGTTATGGAGGAAAACATCGCGATCAAATCTAGGGCGAGGACCAGGGTTCCACTAAACCTTGACTCAGAATTGGGTAAGGAAAACAATGAGCTAGACTTAAAATTTGAAAACATGCTTTTCACATGTGATTACAGCCAGTACTTGGTAATGTTAAACACATTTGCTTACAGCAAGGAACAGCTTGGTGGCTGCTCACTCATTCCCTCCAGTGTCGTCCCCGTTCTCTTCTGAGACAGGGTCTCATACAGCCCAGGCTGGCCTGGAACTCACTACTCAGCAGAGGACAACCTTGACCTGCTGGTGCCCCTGCCTCCTGGGTGCTAGGATTATGCGGTACTGGGGATCGAACTCTGGGCTTTATGTGTGTGTGCTAATATCTGAGCTACATCTCTAGCCCTCCATTCTTTTTTTTTTTTTGATGCTATTTCTCTAACTGAGGAGTTTGCTGTGTCTGCCTGCAAAGGCCTTGTGATGCTGTAATGACACGGATGTTAGAAAATCCTGCAGATGCAGAGAACATTTTTTTGGTATGTGTCAAAAAGATGATGCTCGCCGGGCGGTGGTGGCGCACGCCTTTAATCCCAGCACTCGGGAGGCAGAGGCAGGCGGATCTCTGTGAGTTCGAGGCCAGCCTGGTCTACAAGAGCTAGTTCCAGGACAGGAACCAAAAGCTATGGAGAAACCCTGTCTCGAAAAATCAAAAAAAAAAAAAAAAAAGATGATGCTCACTAAAACCAGGCATGGTGGCACACACCTGTAACCCCGGGCAGAGAGGGAAGACACTCCTCATATGGAGGGTGTGCTGTCCATGGTAGCCCAAGCCCTTGTCTTTTTTGTTAGTGATGAAGAAAAGACAGAAGCCCAGTGGGCATGAAGCATCTTACACAGCAGGACCATCAGCTTGCCCATCTGTATCAGTTTCCTTTAGTTCTGATTGATTTCTTAGCTGAGCTAACTATCCTAATAGATGAAGAAATGCCTCAGGCTTGATTGGTTTCTGACGAGCTGTCTGTTTTCACCTATCTGTGGCTGGAACTCGGCGTTGGTCCCTATCAGTCCAAACTTTGGCTTCAGTGCTTCTGATTCAAATCCTGCCTCCTGGCCTCCCAGACTGCCTCCTGCCGTTTTTTTCTATTACTTCTAAGCTTTTCTGAGTCATTCTGCCCAATCTCTAAACTTTACCGTTGCTTGCAGTTGGTGACCCACAGGTGGGCACCAAAGTTGGCAGTTCCCCCCACTCTCCCGCCAATGGTTTCCTGTGTTCTCACGAAATCTAATTAGGTCCTGGAGAACGCAGGCCTTTACTGGCTTTCAGTGTCAAGCATGGAAGCGGAAGACCAGAGGAGGTGACTGCGGCCAATGGAGACGGCTGGCTGACGAGCTAGGAGTCGTTCGGAGCAGGAGGGGTGCTCCCGTCTCGTCCATCATCTCTAGGGGACAGCGACTGCTGCCTGCCTCAGTTTCCCCTTACCAGAGTAGGAGGCCAAGCCTAGCTGGGGAATTCGAACCCCTAGGGAGGGAGGGGGTGGCGGGAAATGGTGCTTTGCTCGCCCCAGCGACATCAAACCCTCGTTTGGCGTGCGAGGACAATGGCTGTCTTATTTTCTCCATTCGCCGCGCACAATGTCGGATTCTCTCATTCACCCGCGGTGGTGCGAGCGAGGTAATTAGCCAGTGCCATTCAGCGCGGACACTATTGCTATGCGGGGGGGAGGGAGGTTGGGGGGGCGCGACGAGGACGCCCGCGTTGGCCCGGATTAGCCGCGGGGCGGGGTGTGCAGCTGCGGCCACTTCAAAGGGGCCCGGCGGACCCGACGGGCTGTGGGAACCCGGCCTGGCTCCTGCGGGAGCGCCCGCTGCCTACGCCTGCACCGCGCACCGAGATCGCGCCTCTTGCGCTCGGGCTGCGGAGATTCTGGGCCGAGGCTGTGCGGTGGTGCCGCGGCGGCTGGTGTCGCTCCCCATCACACTCCCACTTTCATCAGGACCTCAAGTGCTTTTCTCCCTTTGAGTCTTGGGAGTCAAAGGGCAAAGAGGGGGAGAAAGGAGCGAGGGGAGCGAGGGGGATGGGGAGCTTGACACAAAGCAATGACCTCCGAGGAGTGGAGCAGATGGTCCCACTTACTTCTGCGGCTGAGCGAACGAGACTCTCAGGGCCCCCGGCTCAGGCCCTGACCTTGCCCGCCCGCCCCCCGAATGCCTCCACCGGGCCCCCGGGGGGGCTGCGCTCTGAAGGCTCCCCCACCGCCCGCCTGCTGCCCTCTGCGCCTTGCCTTGGGCGCTGGAGTCGGGATACTAGGACCAGCCGGCCTCCAGGAAGAGGTGGGGGGCTGGGCTGAGAATCTGCCCTTGTGACTGTTCTCAAGAACCTGCTCAGGGCCAGAGGTACCCACAACCAGTTAAGTGTGTGAGTCGTCTCCTGGAGCTTTTGTAGAAACGGATTCTTGTCCATTTCATCCACCCCAGACCAAGGAATCTCTGACAGTGGGATACTGCCTTTTGCATTGTTAGGCAGAACTCTGCTTTGCTGGAATCCACAACCAAGTTTGAGTACCGAGATCTGTCCAGCTTTTTAGTTTTCACTGAAGAAGCTTAGGCTGAAGTAGAAGAAATTGTGCTAAAGTGGGGGTTTGAGTGGAAGACAAGATGAGGAAGGCCTGGGGACTTGTTAGTAGCGTGCCTCTCTAGCATGCTTGAAGCCAGTACTTCATAAACTCTGTGTCATAGTCCCATATCTAATCCCAGAACCTGGGAGGTGGAGGCAGAAGGATCAGAAGGTCAAGGCTGACTTCTGCTACATCAAGTTGCAGGCCAGCCTGGCATACAGGAGGCCTTATCTCAAGATGACAAGGAACCGCCAACCTAGACCGTTCCGAGTAGACTGCAGTTTATGAAGACCTATTTGCTTTGTGTCTGTTCCTACAAATAAGAAGGCAAGTTAGTCTGTTCTTCATTCTCTGGGACTCACAGCCCACAGGCGACGAGGCAGAAAGCTATGTGGGCACTTGGCTCTGATACAGTTTGATAAGGGCCGGGGTGGGAGCTGTAGGCAATGCTGTCTACTTTGGGAGAAGTGGAAGATGGGAAGTGTTTGCAGGGGAAGGTGCCAAATAGTTCTGGGCCGAGCAAAAGCATCCATGGTATAGCCTGGTGCCCTGGTCTACATACCCTTTTATGCCAGCACTCAAGAGATGGAGGCAAGCAGATGGATCTCTGAGTTTGAGGCCAGCTTCAAACATATAGGTCTACATAGAGAGACCATGTCTTTTAAGGGGGAGGTGTGTGGGAGGCTCAGGTTGCTAGGGAGATGGCTCAGTGCTTAAGAGCCCTTGTTCTTGCAGAGGACCTGAGTTGGGTTCCCTGTACCTTGTAACTAGCCTCAGTTTTAATTCCAGAGGCTCTGGTGCCCTCTTCTGGACTCTGAGGTCACCTATTCACACAAGCAAAATACGCAGACATATATAAAACTAATGAATCTTTTTTAAAAACAAAAAAGACTATTCAGAGAAGGAAAACTTATCTCATGTGAGTGCACGAGCTGTCTTTTGAGCATAGAGAGGTGCAAGCCCCTAATATAGAAGACCATGAATGTCAATCTAAGTAGAGTTCCCCGGAAAACAGCAATGGAGAGACACTACCCATGCTTTAAGAACGTCGTAGCTTTGGACATTTGGGAGGAGGGACAGAAGACTGAAAGGGAGAAGGTGGAGGTGGGTGTGCTATTACAGCAGGTGATGAGACCCTAAGCCAGGGCAGTAGAGAAGAGAAAGGAAGATAAGTCGGGATCAGCTAGCCATGGGAGGAGGGAGGTGGACCCGTGACTCCTTTGTTTATAACCTGTCCTCCTGGCACATGATGAGGCTATTCATAAAGTATACAGAAAGAAGAGACTCTCCACTTGAGTAGGTCGAGGAGTCCTATGACTTCTTGGGGAAACTTTTGAACCCCTCTGCAGATGGTTCCTAAGGGATTAGGAGATCTCCAGCCACTGTCCCGTAAGAGCCAAGGGGCCCCAGGGTCCTCTCGGGGTTACAGACCTCCTCCTCCTGAAGACAGATATGGCTGGCTCTAGAGAGTTATTGGGGTGGAGGGCCTACAGGTCTCCATCTGTTGGGTTTGGTGTTGAGGCACCAGAGATTCCAGGAAACAACAGCGTGCTTTGAGATGTAATACAGAAGTGCCGTTTGCAGAATGGGGAGGGGACATCGCCTAGTGTCCTAGAATCTTTTTAAGTTTTTAATTGTGGCCGGGCAGTGGTGGCGCACGCCTTTAATCCCAGCACTTGGGAGGCAGAGGCAGGCGGATCTCTGTGAGTTCGAGACCAGCCTGGTCTACAGAGTTAGTTCCAGGACAGGCTCCAAAACCACAGAGAAACCCTGTCTTGAAAAAACAAAACAAAAAAAAAGTTTTTAATTGTGTGTATGTGTGTTCATGAATGCAGAGGCTCATGGAGGTCAGATGCATCAGATCTTCCTTGAGCTATAGTTATGTGATTATCAGATAGGAAATGAGCTCAGGTCCTCTGCAAGAACAATATATGCTTCTATCCACTAAGCCAACTCTCTAGTCTTTAAGTAAACAATAAAAGACCCCCGAAGTCTCACGTAGCCTAGGCTGGTCCCAAACTCAAATATTCAAGAATGACCGTGAACTTCTGGTCTTTCTGATTTTCCACTTGAGTGCTGAGAGTACCTGTCTGTGGTGCTAGGGCTAAACCCAGGACCTGGGCAGGACAGCCAAGCCCCGGTTTAGAATCCTAGATATTCTCTTTTTCTGTTTTAGGTCTGGATCTTGGGTATTACCTTTTATATCCTCCTCCACTTCCATTTTACAGACAAGTAAAAGCCAGGTTGGAATTGAAAGGCTTCCCAGCCTGGTCAGAGCCGAGCCTGATCCAGTTTGCCTCTATTACCTAACCCCACTCCACCAATCCCTACAAATCCTAATATATGGCTCTGGAAATTTGGGGGAAGTGTCTGTTTTTGTTGAGTTGTCCTGGTGGTCATGTGAAAGCAATTTACTTAATAGCTCCAGCCTGGGCCCCCTAACCAGACGCCCTTCCGGGAGGTGAGGGAGATCCGGTGTCCGGACCAGAACAACGGAAGTTAAGGATATGGTAGGACCCGGCAGGTTTACATAAGGAAGATTGGTGACCCTGACACTAACAGAGACACACAGTCTGCATAGGGAGGCTCTGCTGGACCTGGGCATTTTCAAATCCAAAGCAGGGATTCATTGCTAGGTCCACTCCCACCCCCTGACCGGCACCACAGGCTGCACTTGGTGCCTTGAAGGTTATATCTGGATAACACTTTTTAACTCCACAGCCTTAACTCCCCAGTCGCACTGAGGGAAAAGCAAACAAAACAAAAACTGAGGCACAGAGAAGGACTTTGACTTGGCCGTGATTGCCGAAGCAGTTATTGAAAAGCCCCTGGCATTTCACCATGCTTTGCCCTCTCAGCCTGAGGAAAAAAGACTCCTCCATTTGTATATCCTACTGGGGTATCCTGGGCCTCCCCACTCTGGAAAGAGCGGTACCTCAGATTTTCTGATGTGGGAAGAACTGGACTTGCGTAGGAAAGAGCCACCTGGGACAAGCACATCTTGGCTATTTATTTACCTGTGTTAATAGAATTTAGGGGCCATTAGTGTGGTGAGAACACCACCTTATCAGGGTGCTTTTCTGCATTAGTTACACTCTATAAAACCCCAAAACCCTGGGGCAGCTAGACTGAAGTGAAGCTGGCTGTGTGTGGGTAGCTCTAAAGTGGTCAGGAAAGACGGCTGCAGGGTCTAAGATGCAGGGCACCCTGTGCCTTCCTGTGGGCTTGCCACTCCTATTTGAGCAGCACGGAAATGTGTCCCTTCTTAGTGAGGGCAGCTGTGCTGCTGGGAAGGAGCTTGGAATTTGGAGTCAGCCCACCTTGAGTTGAAAATGAAAATGAAGAAATGCCTGCCTTAATCCCAGTGATTATCTGTGTGCCCTTGATTAAATTCTCAACTTCTCTGAGCCCCAGAAAAGCTGGAAAACCCTACCTAATGTGGTTATTATGCTAACATAAGAAATAGAGTCCTGTTTTTTTTTTTTTGGTGTGTGTATGTGTGTGTGTGTGCATGTATGTGTTTTGTTTGTTTGTTTGTTTGAAGACAGGGTTTCTCTGTGTAGCCCTGGCTGTCCTGGAACTCACTCTGTTGACCAGGCTGGCCTTGAACTCAGAGATCCACTTGCCTCTGCCTCCTGAGTGCTGGGATTAATGGCGTACCCCTGGCTCTCAGGGTCTGTTTTTAGGGCCACGTTTTAAAATCTTTGTTTCACTTGTGTGGGTGTTTTGCCTATGTGTCTGCCTGTGTACCAGGTGTGTATCTGGTACTCTCAGAGGCCAGAAGAGGGACATTGGATCCCCTGCAGCTATAGGCTATTGTGGGCGACAATATGGATGCTGGACATCAAACCTGGCTTCTTGGAAGAGTAGCCGGTGCTCTTACCGGTAAGCCATCTCTCCGGCCTTCACAGCCATGTTTCTGTGACAGCATATAGGAGCCTGCTGATTTCACTAGGTTCTTTTCAGAGTGTGGTGGCGGTGTCTAAGAACAGTGCTCAGGGGTGGGGTAGTTTTGTTCCTGGGATGCCAGCGAGTCTGATGTTGGCACTTCCTTTCAGTGTGTGTGTGTGTGTGTGTGTGTGTGTGTGTGTGTGGAGTAAATGTTCACGGAGGGCTCAGCAGGTCTACTGTGTGACTGGGACAGGTGACTGGACTTCCTGAACCAAACCCAGGACATGGGTTCACCTGACATGTGGCATGAGAACAGGACAAAATACTTGAAATTGGGTATGCTTTTGAAACCCCAGCTGTGGCAGAAGGACCACACGGAGCAGGAGTTGGGGCAGGGGTGGGGCTCCCTTACATTTCCTCCTTCACCTTCCCCGCCCCAGTGCTCCAGAGGCCACCACCACGTGTCACATCCCCCTCCCCCATTAGGCACACATACTTAATAGGCAAGCACACCCTCTCCAGGCGCACTTCACACCCTCCATGGGAGGCTGGAAGTGGAGGAGAAGGTGTCTAGGGAAGAGCTGGAGCTTCCAAACGTCCTGGCTAAGTAATTAAAAGTAGGGCTTTGAGGTTTTATTCCCCTTGGCCCCAGCCTCTGGGATCCCCTGCCATCCTGCCTTTGACCTATTGTGGTATCAAAGTTTGGAGGTTCCCCCAGTCTTCCAGCGGCCAGTAGCTGGACGCACAGACGTTCCTAAGGAGAATGCAGCCCCTCCATACACCATCCCACACCACTGCTCCCCCTTCCAGGCCCCCATCTGTCAGAGGCGGCTGCAGAAGGGTGAGCTGTGGATTTATGGCTGGGGACTTGAAAGACAAAGTTGCCTTTTGTGTTGGAATTGGAGCCAGGGTAGGGGAGATTGGTGGATTGGTGGTGGAGCCAGAGGGTGGGAGAGAGAGCCTGGGGTTCAGGGGCCCAAGAAAGGGTCAGGAGCTCGGGGAGGCCAATGAAGGGATGCTGGCCGATGAAGGGATGCCGGCCAATGAAGGGATGCTGGCCAATGAAGGGATGCTGGCTGATGAAGGGATGCTGGCCGATGAAGGGATGCTGGCCGATGAAGGAATGCCGAGGTTTCTCAGCAGGGTCACCTGGCCAAAGTGGGCCAGCAAAGCCCAGCAGGCTTCTGAGCCAACCACAGTCTTAGGAAGCTGTCTGTAGGTCCATCTACCCTCCTCTGCTAATTCCAACATCCACATGGCCCTTCCCACTTCCGAGTGAACTTTTGGATTCAGAGCCCCATCTCCACCCACAGCAAAGTCCCCAGGACTACTGAGTCATGCGCTAACCATCTTGATGACCATAGCTGGTCAGGGCATATTGCTCCTTAACAGAGCTAAAGTCAAGGGGGGGTCTGGATAATGGGGAAATGTGAACAGTGTTAGGGGTGAGCCTGGGTCCGATAACTGTGTTTAAAGGCCAGTGCTTCCCACCCCTGGGGTAAGGGCAGCAGGAGCAATACCCCCGCTGCCCCAGGACCCAGGGTTTCTCACCATCTGCCCTCCTTTCCCTAGTCTTTTTGGAAGGGGGCATTTACAGAGGTATCCTGGTATAAAGAACGTATGAGGGACACAGCTCCTTGCCCTTCAGCGTTCAGATTCCACTAGGCTTCACTGCTGGTTCTGCTGAAAGGTCTGGACTGAGGTCTGGACTGAGGCCAGAGTCGCCCTCGGTGCCTAGTTCAGCAGGTGTTTTAACTACGCCTCAGAGAGCCACATCCAACGCTGGGAATGAGCCTGGCCAATAAAGGCATGACTTTATGGGCTTCATAAACATTTTACTAGAGAAATCAAGGCCTCGATTACCCAGCGGCCTCTTCCAACTGACAGCTTGCCTCCGTGAAACCTCCCAGCAGAAGTCAGATAGAAGAGACCACACTCTGGTTAATGCCCTGTTGTCTCCCACCCAAGAACCCCCTCCCCATTCTCCATCCTCTTGCAAATTCTCTGCAGTCCCATCTCCAGGGGACTGCACCTGCCCTGTCCTCCAGGGAAAGAGTCTCTACCCTGGGTGGAGTCATTCGCCTCTGGTCTTGCTCTTCCATTACCTGGGGGCTCTCTCTTAGTTCCGTTCAGTTCTCCTGATCCCCTCCAGCAGCAGGGAGCAGCAGGGAGCAGCAGGGAGCAGCAGGGAGCAGCAGGGAGCAGCAGGGAGCAGCAGGGAGCAGCAGGGAGCAGCAGGCCTAGTGAAGGGAGCACACCTGTTTTACAAATAATAATAATAATAATAATAATAATAATAATAATAATAATAATAATAATGGAAGTTCTGAGGACCAGGTGGAATGGCACAAAACTCTTCTCCCAGCACTTGGAAGGCAGAGGCAGGTGGATCTCTGAGTTTGAGGCCATTACTTCCCACCCCTGGGAAGTGAGTTCGAAGTCATTCAGAGCTACATAGTGAGATCCTGTCCCAAAATAAACAAAAAAAACCCCAGAAAGTCAACAAAAATAAAAGTTCTGGGAGGTCATCTCACTTGCCCAAACTCTCAGAGTTCATAACAGTGGACTGAAGTTGGACTGAACTGTAGTGTTGAACTTTGAACTCAGTTCTGGGTGATTCTAGAGTCTTCTGTGATGTCTGTACCACTATCCTAAAACATTCTTAGCAAATATTTGCTGACTTGGGAGAGTACAGAATCTTGCCATGTGAAGCATCGTGGCTTACAGGTCAGCCTACAAATGTGGCTCTGGTCCTGTTTCTGTGTTCATATGGCCGAGAGGGGGCAACTGTGAGACGCAGGGGCAGGACAGGAGTGAAGACAGAGAGTCCTTTTTGATGGCGCAGCAGTGAGACAGGGAAACAGAAGCAGTTAGGGCTCTGAAGCCTTGAGATGAGCACTAGCGATAGAACTTTGTGATGGCTGCCCACTAGCCAGCGGCCAACCTGTGGCTGTGTGTGATGGCTGCCCGCTAGCCAGCGGCCAACCTGTGGCTGTGTGTGATGGCTGCCCGCTAGCCAGTGGCCAACCTGTGGCTGTGTGTGATGGCTGCCCGCTAGCCAGTGGCCAACCTGTGGCTGTGTGTGATGGCTGCCTGCTAGCCAGCGGCCAACCTGTGGCTGTGTGTGATGGCTGCCTGCTAGCCAGCGGCCAATCTGTGGCTGTGTGTGATGGCTGCCCGCTAGCCAGTGGCCAACCTGTGGCTGTGTGTGAAGGCTGCCCGCTAGCCAGCGGCCAACCTGTGGCTGTGTGTGATGGCTGCCCACTAGCCAGCGGCCAACCTGTGGCTGTGGAACATTTGAAAAGTTGCAGTAAGTCAAGGAACAGAATTTACATTTTGTTTGTTTGTTTGTTTTTTGAGACAGGGTTTATCTATGTAGCCCTGACCATCCTGGAACTCACTTTGTAGACCAGGCTGCCCTTGAACTCATATATATCATATATATATATATATATGCAAATAGTGTGTGCACTATTTTATGTAAGGAACATGAGCATGGATGTGTGCTATCTGCAGAGGGCTCTGGAACTGACGCTTCATGGCTTCCCAGACATGACTTACTGAAGAATGCAGTTCTAGGGGCAAGTTTGAAGCAATGGGTAGCAGTGTCTAGGGTGCAGGCGTGTGCTTGGTGTAAGCAAAATGTTATTAGTGTTCATGTTGCCTGAGGAGGAGCTGGGTTTCCAGATGTTGTGTGCCCTAATCCTTGACAGTGGTAGATGGGTAGGGAGATGGTGTGTGTGCATGTTTGTGTGCACGCGTGTATACGTATGTGTATGTGTGTGTGTGTGTGTTTAGACTTCAGGATCTTAGGATTAGTCTTCATAGTGATCCCCTCTTGAACGAGTGCATGAGAACGTGGCAGTGAGCTCTCAGAAACCTCCACCCCCATCTGCGAACTCTGGCAAAGTCGAAGTTTTCCAAATATGTCCCCAGCTCTTATTTTATCATCACACATCAGATAGTAATGTGGCTGCAGCCAAAGGTGGGAGACTTGAGCTTCATTCCCAGTGCTCTGCCTTAACCTTTCACTGCCCCCCATGTCCCTCTGGAGCCTGGCTAATCAAATCCAGGCCTGACCTCTGCAAAGGCCCTGGACCAGGTAATAAGTTCCCTTCTTGGAGCTGCTGTAGCTCTGGTTCTCTGGAGACCCTGTCCCTCTGGGTGATCTATAGGGGTGTCCAGGACCATTTCCTGTCATTTCTATTCCCCTCTTACCTCTGCCGTAACCTGCTGCATCCACGGTGAATGGGTCATAGGAGAGCCGGAAGACCCTTTCACAAGTGCACAGGGATAGGGTGCTTGCTATCTCCTTTTCCCTGTTGCTTCCTTTTGGCCCTCACACCTGGCAGGCTCCCACCTACTTCCTTACCTCTTCTGTCACCCAGCGAAGGGAAGAACCCAGAACTGTCCTCAGAGGACCGAGAAGTGCAGAAGTGGACGCATCAACTGCCAGGGCCATAGCACTGGGTAATGGGTAGCAGCTAACGCAGGCCACAGTCATCAACCACACTGTGGCCTCTGTGATGACCTTATTTTCATTTTTGATTCAGAATCCCACGGTGTAGCTCAAGCTGTTCTTGAATTCATGATCACCCTGCCTCAGCCTCCTGAATACCTGGACTACAGATGTACGCTACCACACCTGGCTAAGAACAGGTTTCTGTGGGGGGTGTGGTAGCTCATACCAACACCTGGGAGACCTCAGAAGGAAGATTACATTGAGTCTGAGGTCAGCCTGGGCTACATAGCAAAACTTTGTTTTGTTTTTTTTTTTTTTTAAAAAAAGAACAGGACAGAACAAACAAACAACACAAACACACACACACGACTTATGAACCAAATATGCTCTACCCTTTTTTTTTTTTTTTGGATCTTTCGAAACAGGGTTTCTCCGTAGCTTTCGAACTCACAGAGTTCCCCATGCCTCTGCCTCCCTCAAGTGCTGGGTTCTGGGATTAAAGGCGTGCGCCACCACCACCACCGCCTGGCTCTCTACCCTGACACTAGAGGAGCGCAAAAGCCTGGTTTTTTTTTTTTTTTTTTTTTTTTGGTTTTTCGAAACAGGGTTTCTCTGTGGCTTTGGAGCCTGTCCTGGAACTAGCTCTGTAGACCAGGCTGGTCTCGAACTCACAGAGATCCGCCTGCTTCTGCCTCCCGAGTGCTGGGATTAAAGACGTGTGCCACCATTGCCCGGCCCAAAAGCCTGTTTGTATGTAACAAGTCTTTCTCTGTCCCTCCAGCCAGCTTCCAAATAATGACATGGAGACTTTTTATTAATTATGAAAACGCAGCCTATAGCTTAGGCTTGTTCCTATCTAGCTATTGTAACTTAATTAACCCATTTGATTAATCTACTTTCTGTCATGTGGCATTATCTCTCTTCCATCTTGCCTTTCCTATTTCTTTCCCTGTCTCCTGTCATCCCTTGCAGGTCTAGATTCATCTCCTACTTCCTCTCTCTCTGCCCTGAAGTCCCGCCTACACCTCCTGCCTGGCTATTGGCCATTCAGCTCTTTATTAAAACAATTACAGCAATGTATCTTCACACCGTGTACAAACATCCCACAACAAACAAACAACACACAAGACCTAAGAACCAAATATGTTCTGCCCCGATACAAGAGGAACCCAAAGCCTGTTTGAGAGCCATGAGCGTTCTCCAGCTAAGCTGGGTAAGCTCTCTGACTTGGAGACTGTGGTAGAGGTTAGCGCAGAATCTGAGGGTCCTGAGGGCACCTACCCCTCCATGTATGCTGCGTAAACTAGGTCACTCAGCAAGCCCCAGGCTGACCAAAGAGTAAGTGAAGGCCAGGAAGAGGAGAGGGAAGCAGGAGGCTTGGTGAGAAGAACGCATCTGATAGCCCGCTGGACTCCCCGGGTGAAGCTGAAGCTGACCAGGCTGGAGAGATTGTCCAGTTGAGAACACTGGATGCTCTTCCAGAGGACCCAGGTTCACTTCCCAGCACCCACATGGCAGCTCACAACCATCTGTAACTCCAGTTCCAGGGGATCTGACACCCTCTTCCAGTCTATTTGAGGAATAGGCAAAATACCCATACACATAAAATAAGAATAAATAAATATTATGTATTTTGTTTGTTTTCTCGAGACAGGCTCTCACTTTGTAGCCCATGGCTGTCCTGGAACTCCCTCTGTAGACCAGACTGGCCTCAAAGTCACAGCGATCCAGTTGCCTCTGCCCCCGAGTGCTGGGATTAAAGGCGTGCAACCACCACCACCCAGCCAAAATGATATCTTTAAGAAGAAGAGGAAGAGGAAGAAAGGAAGAGGAGCCTGGTTTAATGTACAGTCTGCTGCAGGGGTTCCTGACCTTGGAGAGAGAGAAAAATTGGCTAGGGTAGTAAGGACACCCCTGCAGAAGGCCTGGCCTTCAGTACCCCTTTTACAAGACAAAAGGATTCACTTCAAAATGGGTTTTCAAGCATTTTTGTACAAGCAAAGCAAAAGTGTTCCAGTAAGACAACACGCAGGGTCCACCAGGTCCCCTCCAATGAAGGCAGTGAGGGCTAGGAGGGCCCCAGGGAACCTCTAGGGGTCCAGTGACTCTACTGGGGTGCCACCCAGTTCCAGCACTGGCATCCCTTCCCAGCATCATCATACTCAGCCTCGCTGTGCTGATAGTGTCCTTCTAAGGTTGAGCGTTTGAGGGAGGCCTGACCCATAAAGACCAGACTCTGCCATCCCAGCGCCCAGACCTGAAAAGTAGGAGCTTCTTCTGTCTCTCCTCAGACCAGTTCTAGGGCCTCCAGGGAGTCCAGCCTGGGGCCTAAAGGCACAAAAGACTCAATTCAGTAATGAGGAAGCATCTGTAAGGATGGGGGCCTAGGGATACAGCTCCTCTCCAGCTAGAGAAGAGGACACCAGCTCCTGTTTAGGCAGGGTCTGGATGAGAGAGCAAGATAGCAACTCTGGAGCCTGGGTACTCGTTCCCCCACCCCCAAGGTCTATCTCCAGCCCTGGAGGTTGGGCTAGACAGGACCCCAGAGACTTTTCAACCTCCACTCCCGAGCCTCTGGGTTGACCTACAGGCCTTTGGCCAAGGACACCCTTTGGCCTGAGTCAGGGCAGGCTGACCTCTGGATGCTCCCTGGGGATCCTCTCATCCAGCCTGATGGGGGCCCCAGCTGGACCACTTGTCCTTCCCTCTCAAAGCCAGGCTCCAAAGTCCTGTCCACAAGAGCTTTACCCACAGGGAGACACTCGTGATTGATCACCAACACAACACCAGAAACACATACCGGCCACAGTAGCTGGCAGATCAAACCCCTACTGTTGTCCAGACAGGGACAGTTAGGCCAGATACAAGAGACAGAGCCAGGCTTCCCAGCAAACACTCAGCCTGGAACACATGTACAAGAAGCTGTGCACACCCATCCACCACACTCCCAGGAGGCCATCAGAGAGGAGGAGGCTGGGCAGGGGATTTTTATGCATGTTTATATTTAATGAACCACATGCAAATGAGATGGAGAATGGCCACAAAGGAGCCAGCCCCTAGAGACTCTCGAGGAAGGCACAAAGGCTTGTCCTCGTCCTTGCAAGCTGCTGAGCGGCCATGGAGTCCAG
The DNA here is from genome assembly GCF_037038515.1 of Microtus pennsylvanicus. NCBI lineage: Eukaryota > Metazoa > Chordata > Mammalia > Rodentia > Cricetidae > Microtus > Microtus pennsylvanicus. Next base: position 55,431,319 of record NC_134581.1, on the reverse strand, counting down.
AGCAGGACTGTGGATTGAGGGAGCCTGAGAGAGGACGTTGGAGCCATGAGGAGGGCTGTCCAGGCATGCCAGGGAGCCTGGAGCAGGGACAGCCAGCAACAAGCTCCAGGGTCCCTGCTTGCTGAGGGGGGGGCTCCTTCTGGGAGGGAGGGAGCCACTGCCCCAATTGATGGAGTGCCAGAGGGGAGGGGCCGCAGCTTGGACAGATGGTGTACCGCCTTCCTGCACTTGAAGCAAAGTGGATTTTAATGAAATCTCAGTCCGGGTGCTGAAGCTGGGAGCTTGTATGGGAGGGGCCTTTCCCCAGGTTTGCAGTGTGGGGCCTGAGCCAGGGTGGGAGCAGGGTGGGGGGAACACTTAACCAGCTGGGGGTACAAGGGGGCACCATGGCCCCCTCTGTAGATCAGAGTTTAAGTGTGAGTCTGATCCCCAAAAGGTGGGGAGGGGGTCCTTGAATATTTATGACACATTGAAATGTAGATTGGTAGGTTTGACAGTCTTCTGAGAGGCCTGTCACCTTGCATGGATACACTACCCTCTTGGGGCGCTTGTGGAAACTACAGAGCTTCATGTGTGTGTTGGGGGGGGGGAGGACAAGGAAGGAAAGGATAGAAAGCCACTGGGCCCTAGTAGGGAAGAGGCTGGTCAAGCTACTATTGACAATGTCCCTACAAGGTGACAGTGGTGAACCGGTTCACTCTCTGGGCCTTAGTTTGCAGTTCTGTAGAATGTGGCACATACTGCTCAGGTACCAGCAGATAAAAAAAAAACAGTAGCCAGTCTGGGAGAAGTGCCTATCTCTAGGTGACTTTCACGAATGAGGTCCAGGAGACCCTTTCCTCCCTGGGAAGCCTCCACAGCCCACACATACCTCCTTAGAGTCTTATCGCTCTGTTCTGGTTTTGGTTTTTTTTTTTTTGAAACAGGGTTTCTCTGTGTAGCAGGTTGTTCTGGAACTCGCTCTGTAGATCAGGTTGGCCTCAAACTCACAGAGATCCGCCTGCCTCTGCCTCCCGAGTGTTGGGATTAAAGGCGTGCACCACTGCCCAGCAAGCTTCATCATTCTGGAGTTGGCCTCCCAGGAATGTTCACCCTACAAGCCAAGGGAGGTCATAAATCCAGTCTAGCACAATGTTGTAAATGTCTTTAAAACATTATGAATTTTTTATTTCTGCCTTTTTTGTTAACTAGATTGCATGGTTCTCAGTTGTGAACTTTGCATACAACAATGTCTTGTCTCAGTGTCTCCTCTCTAGGTCTCTTAAACATTATGTCATCTCTGGGATCAGAGTGTGCCTACCCATGGTAGAGAGGGCTGAGGGGAGGGCTGGTATGTCTCTTAAGCTACTGTCCTGCCTCAAACAGACTGCACCTCAGCGGGTGACCCCTCATCACTTCCTCTGCACCTGCCCCCCTCTTCTGTTTCCCCAGCCATGTCAGACTTCCACGTGCACCCCCAGGCCACCATGGGTGAGGAGGGTGGTGTAGCCCGCTTCCAGTGCCAAATCCATGGGCTTCCCAAGCCCCTGATCACGTGGGAGAAGAACAGAGTCCCCATTGACACGGACGATGAGAGGTGAGCCTCTGGTGGGGAGGACAGAGAGGCTGACGGAGGTACTGAATCTGGATGAAAACTTGGCAGTCTCGTGTGTGCTACAGTGCCTACAACCTGGAGCAGTGCTCTTTATGCAAGCTGCAGTCAAAATTGGGGGTCCACATGGCTTACTGGACCCTGATCCTAGGCTCAAGAAGGTGTGTGTGAGGGTCGTGTGTGATTGTTATCAAGATTAGGATGGTGTATCCACCCGTGAGGGTCCCAGTGAGTGTCTGATCACAGCAGTATGACTGGGTTAGTGCCCACATTTCGGTTTATGTTGCCATGGCTTGAGGTCATGCCGGTTGTCAACTGTGCCCTCCCCCAACAGGTACACATTACTGCCCAAGGGGGTCTTGCAGATAACAGGACTTCGGGCTGAAGACAGCGGTGTCTTCCACTGTGTGGCCTCAAACATTGCCAGTGTGCGGGTCAGCCACGGGGCCAGGCTTACTGTATCAGGTGAGCTCCTTCGGCCCAGTTCTGTCACCCAAGTTGGTCTACTCCCAGACACACCCAGTTGGCAGCCGAGGCTGGTCTCTAGCCCTCTCCTTTTCCCAGTGATCCCTGGGTTCTTCCAATGCTGGAGGCCTAGCTTGGGGGTAAGGATGGTTGTCAGGACCCTGAAGTTCCCCAACATCTCCTTGTCTTCAGAACTTGTTGGGGGCTGGTGTGTGTGTCTCCAGGGTCATAAGTGGGAGTGAGGAAGTGGAAAAGCTTCCCACTGAATTAAGGAAATGTGGTCTTCTCCCCTCAGGCTCAGGCTCCGGGGTCTACAAGGAGCCCACCATCCTGGTGGGGCCTGAGAACCTCACCCTGACAGTGCACCAGACTGCGGTGCTGGAGTGTGTCGCCACGGGCAACCCGCGCCCCATTGTGTCCTGGAGCCGCCTGGGTGAGCCTCATCCATAGCCCAGCTCTCTGGCCAGCCTACCCCCTGGGAGGGCTGGTGTCATGGTCTCATCACCCAGCTCTGGAGGACTTTAAATTGTGTTTGTTCTCCGCAAGGGTCAGTCTCCTCCCCCGTGGCCTGGGGAGGGGCTGAGCTTCTCTGGAGGTCAGCCTGCTGCTCCTGCATTCTCTCTCTCCCTGCGGAGCTGGCTTAGTTCCCTGGGTTACGGAGTAGAGACAGTTCTCCCTCAGTGTCTCTCCAGCCCCAGAGCTCTGCAGCCCTGAGCACCCAGTCCCTCCCACCCCACCCTCCATGCCCTGGCCACACCCCCAGTTTTGCAATCCTAAGCCTTAGCAAGCATCCCACTCCCAGGCTTGCCTGCTCCCAGCCAGAGCTCGCAGGCAACAGAAGAAAGCAGTGAAAGGGTGCAGATGGGCCACTAGTCTAAGCCGAAAGGTCACTGGGGGAAGGAGCCTCCAGAGGGGTGGGGTGGGGCCGCATGCACGAGGAGACTATGCCACACTAGCAGCTGAGTGATGGGGGAAGGAGGGGCCCTGTGGGATAATGGAGTAGATTTCACCACTTCAGGGCCTGAATGGGGAGCTGTCTCCTTGTGTTCTGGCTGTGCTAATCTGATCCCTGGGGTGGGGGGAGGGCTTGGGTCCCAGGGAGAAAATGGAAAGAGTAGGCTACCATCAGGAGCCACTAGGCACTCCAGGAGCCATCTGCTCCGTCATTTCCCAGAGTACGGCCTAGCAGGAGAGAAAGAATGGCTCAGGGGCCTAACAAGTGTGGGAAACAAAGTTAACCAAGGCTCTTTACTAAGGGACTTCTCAGAGCCTTTATGTTCAGGGCCCTGTCTGTGCCTTGGCAGCCTGGACCAGAATGGATATTCAGCCATGGAGTTTACAACTGCCGATCAAATCCAAGTCCTCTATGGACTCAAGGAGAAGGGACTAGAAGCGCGTAGGTGCTGAAGCGGGAGGATGTCACCCTAGGCTGTGCGGTGGGAGGCTGGGTAAAAACCAAGCAAACAATAACAGCAAAAGCAGCCAGCAATCGTGCTAGAATCAGGACGCTGGCCCCTGCTGCTGGACTCAAGTGCCATGCATTTCTCTGCCACTTCCCAACTTCTGTGGAGGTGCCAAAGCTGTAGGTGGGGGCTTTCCGGAAGACTAGTAAAGGGGTAAGGCTTCTGTAATGTTCTCATCTCTCCCATCTCCACACCCCCGTCGCCGCTCATTCCTCTCCACTTCCATTGCAGATGGTCGCCCCATTGGGGTGGAGGGCATCCAGGTGCTGGGTACGGGAAACCTCATCATCTCAGATGTGACCGTCCAGCACTCAGGTGTCTATGTCTGTGCGGCCAACAGGCCTGGCACTCGGGTGAGGAGGACAGCCCAGGGCCGGCTGGTGGTTCAAGGTACAGAGCAGCCAAACCCCTGCTTCCCATGACCCCTCAGCACCTCTGGTCTGTGCCAGAGATCAGTACTTTCTATTACTGCAGATGCTTAGCCTTGCCCGAGCCCTGCCCCTAACCCTTATACGTCTTCCCAAGAACACAAGTCATAGCGCCAGAGGGGCGTGGCATTCTCTGACTTACAACCTATGTGCCCTGCACATGTTGGTGCCACCCCTTCACCCTGGGAAGCTCTGCCACTTTCTGATATCAGCAGGTCATTCCCCTGGCTCACACATGTCCCTTCCCGCGAAGCCGTTTCATTCACACATGTGGCTCTTCCACGCTCACACTTGCCTGCTGTGCGCCCTAGTGTGCCTGCCGTCTCCTTCTCTCGGGATGTGGGGCCCCCGCAGGCAGCCTCCATTTCCAGGGCTTCTCCCTGGCTGTCTCTCCTCCGTGGCATGGGAATAGAGATGGGAAGTGGGGAATCAGGAACTTAAATGCCGTTTGTTTAGCTTGCTGTGTGCTGTTAATCTGTCCGCGTGAAAGTGATGGAGTATTCCATTCCTGGGTGTTAATGGAGGCTTGAGGCTGGGGATTGGAGGGAAGTGGGATTGGGTGGTGAAGGGGGGCTCATCCATCTCCTGTCATTACAGCCTTGGAGGTGCAGCCAGCCTATTAGCACATTTATTTACTTAACAATTTCCTGAGCAGGGAGCTCAGCTTGATTGCTTTCGGATACAGATGTCAGGGTTTTTTTTTTTTAAAAAAATAGTCCTTAAGATGGAATCCTATTCCTAGATGCTGGGGTGAAGGAAGAAGAAAGGGAGCCATTCCTGGCCTCTTCTCTGACCCATTAACCCTTCCTCCTCACCCCTCCATTCATGGCTGTCCCTGTGCCCCTCTACACGACCCCTATGACCCCATGCTTCTCTGTGTCCACTCAGCCCCAGCAGAGTTTGTCCAGCATCCCCAGTCCATCTCCAGGCCGGCTGGAACCACGGCCATGTTCACCTGCCAAGCTCAAGGTGAACCACCCCCTCATGTCACATGGTTGAAGAATGGTCAAGTGCTGGGGCCGGGAGGCCACGTCAGGCTCAAGAACAACAACAGGTGTGTGTGTGTGTGTGTGTGTGTGTGTGTGTGTGTGTGTGCATGTGCTGTGTTGTGGTACTATACTGGGAAGAAACGGTGTCTGAAGTCAGTGGTCCAAATATAAGCGTGTACCTCTCTCTAGCCAGGGGAGATGGGATGCGATCCTAGGGATTCTGGGACGTGGGACTTACGTCTTGGGCCTGCCACCCTTGTGCCGATAAGTCTTGCTCAGACAAGCAGGGCCTCGGTCTCTCCATCTCTCAGGGGGCAATGTGGCCGACCTCTGAGGCTCTCCCTCTCCCTGCAGCACACTGAGCATCTCTGGAGTTGGTCCTGAAGATGAGGCCATCTACCAGTGTGTGGCTGAGAACATTGCTGGTTCATCCCAAGCCAGCGCCAGGCTGACCGTGCTGTGGGCTGAGGGTTTGCCAGGCCCCCCACGCAACGTTCGTGCTGTCTCTGTGTCCTCCACCGAGGTTCAAGTATCTTGGAGTGAGCCTCTAGCCCACACCAAGGAGATCATCGGCTATGTCTTGCACATCAGGAAGGCTGCTGGTGCGTAGTGACATCAGGAGAGCTCTGTCACCCACCCTAACTGTAGCTAACCCTCTGAACCACACATATCCTGACCCAACACCTTCCTTTCCTTCCACACCGGCTCGCTGACCACCTATTTCACCAAAACTTCCAAGATGCCCTCCCATCTCTTAACACTCCCTGGGGCTCCCTTTTGCCTCCCAGACTCTCCCAAGCTGGAGTATCAGGAAGCCGTTAGCAAGAGCACCTTCCAGCACCTGGTCAGAGATCTTGAGCCCTCCACAGCCTACAGCTTCTATATCAAGGCCTACACACCAAGGGGGGCCAGTTTAGCCTCTGTCCCCACCCTGGCCAGCACCCTGGGGGAAGGTAAGGAGAATGGGATGCAGAACCCTAGATGCTCGGGCTATCGGAGCACCCGGTACTGGTCCTGAGGCTAAGCAGGGACAGCTCTGCAGGGAGGAAGGGGCAGCCTTTTAGAGTGAGGCCATGCCCAGTGCCTCAGGTTAAGAGAAGGCTGTCAGGTTCTTGGGTTCTAGGTCACGGGAAGAAAACTAGAGCTCCGACTGACTGCTCTCATCTTGGCCCTCTAGCCCCCCTCCCGCCCCAACTATCGGTGCGGTTGCTGGGCAGCTCCTCTCTGCAACTTCTGTGGAAGCCTTGGCCACGGCTGGTCCAACACAATGGGGGCTTCAAGCTGTTTTACCGCCCGGTCAGCGCAGCCTCCTTCACCGGCCCCATCTTGCTCCCTGGGACTGTCTCCTCTTACAACCTCAGCCAGCTTGGTGAGACATGCAGGGTGAGGGGCTGGGTACTCGGGGTGGTGTCCCTCCCCTTGCAGAACAAAGCTGCCTGGCAGGGAAGGGGAAGCTACTGAGTAGCCCTGCTTCCTGCAGACCCCAGCACTGTGTATGAGGTGAAACTCCTCGCCTACAACCAGCATGGAGACGGGAACGCCACCGTCCGCTTCGTGTCTTTGAAGGGAGCCTCTGAGAGGACAGGTGAGGGCTACAGATAGGCCATGGGCTGCAGCCTGACCTGAAGAGGGGAATGGGTGACAAAAGGGCTAGGTAGGAGGGAGGCCGTTGTTTGCAGCCCTCATGCACACGGCTTGGAAGCATAAAGCTTAACTGTGCAGCTTTGCGGCTGTATGTGTGACCTCGGGCGAGTTACTCAACTTCTTTCAAGCTTTATTTTATTTATTTATTCATTTATTTTATTTTATTTCCCATTATGAAACAGGGTTAATGGTTCCTACTTTGTAAAACATGGCAAGGATGAAACAGTCCATAAAAACAAAACAAAGTACAGCTGCTCCTGGCTGGGAACACAGCTCAGTTGATGAGTGCTTGCCTAGCAGCTCCAAAGCCCTGGGTTCCATCCCCAGTGCCATAGAAACCAGGCATAGCATCTGTAATCACAGCACTCAGGAGGTGGAAGCTGGAGGATGAGAAGTTCAAGGCCATCCTCAGCTACGTAGCAAGTTTGAGGTCAGCCTGGGCTACGTGAAACCCCGTCTCAAAATAAACAGCACAAGTCTTGGTATCTGACACAGAACCCGGTGCTTAGAACTTAGAGAAAGAGCTGAAAGATTGAGCTGGGGCCCCGAAGGAAAGGTTAAAGGGGTCAAGCAGAGGAAGAAAGCTGGGGAGTCTTGCTTCAGGCCAGCCCCAACCTGCCCTGCCCTCTAGCCTTGAGTCCCCCCTGTGACTGCCGGAAGGAAGATGTCACCACCCATACATCCACCACAGGCATTGTCATCGGCATCCACATCGGAGTCACCTGCATCGTCTTCTGTATCCTCTTCCTTCTGTTTGGCCAGAGGGGCAGGTGGGTCCTGAGTCTGGGGAGGAGCTGCCGCAGGGGACGGAGACAGAGCTGGCAGCTCAGCCTCTGTCCCCAGTGGTACCCCCCTAACACTTGCCTCATCTCTTAGGGTCCTCCTGTGTAAGGATGTGGAAAACCAGCTCTCCCCTCCTCAGGGTCCCCGGAGTCAGAGGGACCCTGGTATCCTGTCCCTGAATGGAATGAGCCGAGGAGAGGGGGGCCAGCTCGGCCGAGATGAGAAGCATATGGATGCCAAGGAGTTGGAGCAGTTGTTCCCCGCAGCTGGACCAGCTGGGCAGCCAGGCTCCAGGCCCACTGTGAGTACCTGTGCCCCACCCACCTCCCTCAGTCTCTGACTCCCCCATGCTGCCCCTTGCTTCGTCTCTTCCTGGGGCACCTAATTCCTGGTCAGGGCTGCTCCTTGGGTCCTGAGTCCGTCTGGGAAGCCTACGGATGGCCAGGCACACCCGCCCTGCAGCCTGCAGTCTGCACGCTTCTGCATTTGGCACGAACAGCTATGAATGTGGCCTAACTTAAAATCGAAAATTTACTTAAAGCCGGGCGGTGGTGGCGCACGCCTTTAATCCCAGCACTCGGGAGGCAGAGGCAGGCGGATCTCTGTGAGTTAGAAGCCAGCCTGGTCTTCAGAGTGAGTTCCAGGACAGCCAGGGTTATGCAGAGGAAACCTGTCTTGAAAAAACAAAAAACAAACAAACAAACAATCAAAAAAAAAAACCAGCAGGATGAACTGGGTATGGTGGTGTATGCCTGTCATCCCAGCAATACTCAGGAGGTGAAGACATGAGAATCAGAATTTCAGGATTAGCCTTGGCTACATAGAGAGCCAACCTAAAAAATTATGATTATAAGCTTGGTGGTCCACATCTTTAATCCCAAAACTCAGGAGGCAGGTGGATCTGTGAGTTCTAGACTATCCTGGTCTACAAGCGCTAGTTCTAGGCCATCCAGGACTACAGAGTGAGACTTGGTCTCAAAGAAAAAAGAGAAAGGATTTTGAGGGTTTTTTTTTTCTTTCCAAGACAGGGTTTCTTTGTGCAGCCCAGAACCAGACTCACAGAGATCTACCTACTTCTGCCTCCCGACTTCTGGGAATAAAGGCATGCGCCACCACTGCCCAGTCGGAAAGAAAGGATCTATATATATCTTTTTTATGTGACTTGGCTGAATGGTCTTCAGCATGATCATTTTGATGACAATGGACAATGTGCTGTAATATGAAAAGTTTAGACACAACCGCTGGCCCCACACCCTGGGGTGGGATGGGGACCGACCCTTGCCTCTAGCTCTGATACTGACATCCGTACCCAACCTTCCTTCCTCAGGATCCTGCAGCCCCTGCTCTGTGTGGGGAGACCCAGCTCTCCGTGGTGCAGCTTCAAGGCTTCAGCCTTCTGGCAGGAAGGACGGCAGAGGCCAAGTCCTCCTTTGCAGGGCCTGGACCTGCCTCAGAACCCCAGGATGCAGGCCTCCTCAGTGAAGGACAGGACGCCCAGCCTCCAGCAGTGCCGGCTTCCTTGTGAGCCAGCGTTTGATGTGTTCCGGAGGGGCAGTGCCCCATTCTCAGGTTGAAGGCAAGGTTTTCCCTGCTCCGTGGGACTTGAGTGGTTCTAGGAGCTCGCCAGGGCTTCTAGTTTAACTGAAGGGCAGGGTTCTCAAACCACAGGAGCCAGTGGGTCCTACAGGAAGGCATCTCCCCTGCTAGAGCTAATGTCCCTTCACCAATGCCTGCTGCCCACAAGAGTTCTAATGAAACAAAGTTTTCCTTTAAAAATCAAAATCTGAAAGTCAAAAAAGAGAAAGAAGAGAGAGAGGAAGTGAACTGTGCGGCCAACAATATGTCCCTGCTGCGGCCTGGCCCTGATGCCCTCGCCCTGTACCAATCTTGTTTTCTCAGGATGGACTCTCAGCACCTACCTCAGCCGGAATGAATGTCCTTGGGAGTAGCGGGGCAGTAGCCTCAGCCCCCTGCCCCACAGAGCCCGAATGCACTCCTACCTCAAGCCCCCTTTTGGGTACCCCTCCCACCCCATATTCTTGCCCTGAGAGTAAAAGAAAAAGAAGAAAAAATAAGAAAAAAAAAGAAAGAAAAAACAAAACAAAAAAACACTATCCCAACTCTAAGTGTGAAAGAAACTGTCTACCTCAAGCCTCAAGGCCCTCGGTGTGGGCCTGTGTTGTCACTGGGCCCTCCTAAGCCTCCCTCTCCCCCAGCCTTGCCTGCCTCTGCCCCAACAGAGGAGTCTGTGGCTAAGTAACCATGGGGTTTACAGAAATAGAGATGAAATTGGCCAGAGAGAAAATGTGAAACAAGCCAAATCAAGAGGAAAATTGTTCCTTGAAGTATAAATTGTTGTCCCAAACTGGTCACCTCCTGGCATACCAAACCTGTCCTCCATCCCCCGTGTCTGTCCACCCCTGCTCTGATCTTCTCAGACAACCCACTGGCCATTGGGATCCCTCTGATCCCTCCCTGCCTGGCACTGGGGAAGGTAGGACATAACCTGGAGGCTGTCCCCTGTCCTGCCCAGACACGGGGCCCAGTCCCTAGAATGTACTGCATTACTTGGAGTGGGTACACCCCAACAGAGGCACCCCAGCTTTCTGTATTACAGGACCCAGGTAACCTGACCTACGCAGTCAGCAGGGGTGGCCAGGAGTTATTTTTGTATGAGGTGTGTTTACGTTTTATTTCTCTTTTCTGTTGTGTTGTTCTTTGAGCTACTTAGGTTAAAAAGAAGAAAAAGAAAGAAAGAAAGAAATACCTATTTTTGGTTACACTCAGAAACATTTTTTTAAATAGCAGAAGGAAAACTTTTTTTAAAGAAAAAAAGGGGGGATAAATGTATTCCTTAAAAATGAGGTTAGAACATAAAGTCCCTGACCCCAGATTCTCTAGGGACTGCCCACCCTGAACTTTAGATATTAGCTGATAAAGGTAGAACTCGTGGTGTTTTATAGAAAACTAGAGTCTTGTCCAAGTGAACTTGGGAAGGGCAGTTTGTCCCTTCTCCCAGATGGTAGGTGGATTCCAGGGCTCCTCCCACTCCTTTGGTCAGAGGGGCTGTGGGGAGACGGGACTGGCCGCCTCCTTGGCCTGGCTTGGGTTTGTCACAGTCTGTCCATTTTTAACTGAATAAAGATACTGTTGCCAAAGTGACTGTTGAGGTTTTTGATACTGGGTCAGATTCTGGGCTAGAGAGGGCAGGGGGATGGGGGGTGTTTTAGGGAAAAGGCCCTCATAGTATCAGGGCCTGGGATATTGGCAATGATACCTTCAGAACTGTGTGAGGCACCCCCAAGTGGGCACTCTGTGGGCAGGTCACACGTCTACTCATGGCCTTGTGAAATAGCTGTACTAGTGATCATTCCCATTATTAGGGTCACAACTCAGGAAGGCGGGGAAGCTGGGGCTGGAGTTCAGTTGGCCGAGTGCTTGCCTAGCATAGGGCCTGGGTTACCTCCCCGCACTACATAAGCCAAGCATGGTAGTGTGTGACTGTAATCCCAGCACTGAGGAGGTGGAGGCAGGAAGATAAGTACAGGGTCCTCAGTTACACTGGTGCCCCTCCTCTCCCACCAACCACCCCATCTAGCGTCTCAAGGTAGAAGATGGCTTGAACCCATTCTGACTGCCTGGTGCCCTGTAATGTGTTTTAACATGGCCTCTAATCTGCCTAGGAGCTGTGGTTTGGGCATGCCTGGGCGCGGGCAGCCATCTCTGTTCTACTCAGCTTCACCCAGCTGACCCTTTTCCCATCCGTGTAATCTATTTCCCTAAGTATGACCAGCCTTCAGGACTTGCTTTAATAAACAATGTAGCGGTCCTAGTGTGTCTCTAGGGCCAGGTTAGAAACAATAGCCCGGGTCTGGAGAGATGGCTCAGTGGTTAAGGGCATTGCCCGCTCTTCCAAAGGTTCTGAGTTCAGTTCCCTGCAGCCACTTGGTGGCTCACAACCATCTGTAATGAGGTCTGGTGCCCTCTTCTGGCCTGCAGACATAGACACAGACAGAATATTGTATACATAATAAATAAAAAAAGAAACAATACTATGACTGCTACATTGTTTATTAAAGCAAACCCTGTAGGTCCAGTGAGAGATGATGTCTCAAAAATAAAAAATAAATATACGCAAACAAAAAACACCAGGAAAAAAGCAATTAAGGCAAGTCCCCCTCCACACACCTGCACATACACACAGAGCCAGAGGCTGGGGATGAAACCCTGGATTCAATTCCCAGACTTGCATAAAACAAGCATGGTGCTACACACCTATAACCCCAGTATCTGGGTCGTAGAGGCAGGAGGATCGGAAGTTCTGGGTCATCTTCAAAAGAAGAGAGTTTGAGGCCAACCTGGGCTACAGACCCTGTCAAAAACAAGGAGAGGGGGCAGGTGAAATGGGTCATCAGGTAAGGGCACTTGCCACCAAACCTGATGACCCTGTGACCAACCCGGTAGAAGGAGAGAACTGATTCTTGCAAGTTGTCCTCTGACCTCCACAGGCACACTATAACATGTACAGTCACATATAACCAACCAACCAAACGTGGCTTACGTGGGGGGAGGGAATCCGCAACTCAGGTGGGAAGGAATTCTATACTTGACCTGACTTCCCTGGAGCTCTCTGGAGCTAAAGGAGCCTTTGGTCCCACCCTGGCAGCCTGGTAGCCAAGCTCTTATGGAACTGGGCTGTGACAAGAGGGATTTGCTGCCACCTTGTGGAATCAATGAACACTACAGCCAATGGGACAGGCGTGCCGTTTTAAACACCAGTAGCTGTCAAGATGTGCTTCGTTTGCCCTCTGCAAGAGAGGCGCAGAGACAACCTCTATGAACTTACAATACAAATAACTCACAAGTATCAAAAGACTGTCTTGGGTGTATAGCAGCAGCCTGCTGTAGAAAGAGAAGGCACAGAATTGCTGAAATACTGGATTGAGGAATAGAAAAGCCAGGGGGTAGCAAAGAAAGGCTGGAGGTGTGGAAGTGAACCAGGAGGTCACCGGACAGTCAGGAGGATGTCATTTGCTTCGTGGGGTGTGGCGCTTAGATAATCAATGGAAAGCGTATAAACGGAACAACTGTTAGATTCCCCCAGCAGATGCTACGACTGCCAGATTCCCCCAGCGGATGCTCTTCACATGGTCTGATGTGGCCTGGAATCTTCTGAGAAAGGAAAGGGGCCTCAGTGAAGACTCACGTCCCAAAGATAATCATGACATCTGTAATTTCTTCTGTTTACTTTGCATTAACATTTTTATTACATTTGTTTATTTATTATGGAGGAAAATGTGTCTGTACATCATGGTTCACATGTGAAGGTCACAGGACAACTTATGGAAGTCTGATCTCGCAAGGACTGAATTCAGCCAGATTTAAAAGCAGGTGCTTCCTCACCTGGGAAACACGGTAGAGCTGATTCTGGTGCAGGCGTGGGCTAGAGGGCGCAGAGGGCATGCGAGCAGAACTGGCCTTGCCCCTTGCTGCTTACTGCACAGCATGAGCTAGCTGGGGCGGTGCTGGAGAGTTCACCCTGCTGGTGAAGGAGAGCTGTCGGTCTGACCAACCCAGCAGCCACCCAGGTCCAGAAATAGGGCTTTGAGTTGGCCCATCCCAACATCCACCCCATCTGTGATCTGCCGGAGCTCGTGAAGGGACTGGTCCTGCAGTTCCTAAGCTGCGGGACCTCCATGACACAGGACGACAGGATAGCCAAGAGGCGTCCCAGTGAGGGCCCAGTATTGGTAGAACAGCAGAAACCAGAGGCCTCGAACCAGACTCGTTTTAATGAACACTTGTAAGTAATGACATGTGAACTAAAGGGTTTAGTGTGTGGCTCACTAAGTCACACTGCAGCTTCTACAACGAGATTTTTCTTTCCTTCCTTCCTTCTTTCTTTTCCTTTAAATTTTGCTTTGTTTGATCTTGGGGGAGGTTACAAGGGCAGAGGGCAGATGTGAAGGGGTGGAGAGATGAGTGAGATCAAGGTTCATGTGTGAAATCCACAAAGAATCAATAAAAAGTGCCAGGCGGTGGTGGTGCACACCTTTAATCCTAAAACTCGGGTGGCAGAGGCAGGTGGATCTCTGGGAGTTCGAGGCCAACCTGGTCTACAAGAGCTAGTTCCAGGACAGGCTGCAAAGCTACAGAGAAACCCTAGAGATACCAGGAAAAAAAAGAATCAATAAAAAGCTAAATGGGAGGGGGGAAGCAAGTGCTTTAACCAGATGAAAAACCCAAGACCCAGGGAAGTAAAGAGTGATCGGGGCTTGGCCGCCAGAGTCCTTGTCCTAGCAGGCCACTGACTTGTTCTGTGTTTCCAGAAGGATTATTGGGGGGTGGAATAGAAACGAACTAACATGGAGTTGTTTTGGTTTTGTTTATTATAAGTTTTGAGTTAAATATAATTACATCATTTGCCACTTCTCTTTCCTCTCCCCAACCTTTCCCATATGTGCCCTTGCTCTTTCTCAAATTTGTGACCACTTTTTCTTTGTGTGTGTGTGTGTGTTCCTGAATATATAAATATAATCTGCTCAGTCTGCATAATGTTACTTGTGTGCTGTTTGTTTTAAGAATGAGGAGATCCTGGGCTGTCACACACACCTCCTGTCCAAAGGAGAGTTAAATATTCATAGAATGAGCAGGGAGCCTCCCGTGACCTCACCACCGCAGATCAGAACAGATGCTTTATGACCGTCATTCAAGGTCTCCTCACCAGAGGCGGGGGTAGTTAAGAGTATGGGCTAAGGTTTATAATCCTGGCTCTGTCAATGTCCAGCTGAGCAACCTGGCAGACACACCCTCATCTCCGTCCCACTTTCCTCCTTCATGGGTTGCTGGAGGCGTGAACAAGAAGCCCCCAGGGCTGAGCACACTGTCATTATTATTAATGAGGCTAACGTTCTATTTCCATCACCGAGTCCAGCTATCTAAAAACAAGGCCTGGCTTCTCCTGGCCTGCCTCAGGGTGAGAAGGCTGGGCCTTTCTGCAGGCTGTGCCTTCCTTGGTCTGGGGAGATCTTTCCCCATCCTCTCCAGCTAGAGCCACTGCTGCGCTCTACGCTTTCCACTGTGCCTTGATTAGCTCTCTTATACCGAACCCTCGCCCCTGAAACACTATAGCACAACGGGCTTGGCGATCTTAGGATTCAATTTCCCAAGGGCCGAGGGACTTTAGGATCGGACTGAGGTTGTGCTAAATGCTCAGTGAAAACTTGTGGAACAGCAGGAAATGTGGGGGAGAGAAGGGACAGACCAAAAGATGTCGATACGGGCGGTGGTGGCACATGCATTTAATCCCAGCACTCGGAGGCAGAGATCTCTGTGAGTTCGAGGCCAGTCTGATTTGCAGAGAGAGAGTTCTAGGACAGGCTCCAAAGCTACGCAGTGGAGAATTCCTGTGGGGAGGGGGGGGGGAGAAAGAAAGACAGCAATAAAACTGGAGATAAAGCCAAGAGTGGTTGAGGCTGTACATGCCTTTAGTCTCAGCATTTGGGAGGATAGGTAGAGGGGTCTTTGTGAGTTTAAGGGCAGGGGCAGCCTGTTCTGCATAATGAATTGTAGGCCATCCAGGATTACACAGTGAGATCCTGTCTCTCAAAACAAAACAAAAGATAAACCTGAGCTGAAATGGTAATGGACCTCTGTAATTTCAATCCTAGGCTACATAGCAAGACCTCATCCCCCCACAAAAGTACTAGTACTAGTAGTAGTAGTAGTAGTAGTAATAATAGGGCCAGAGAGATGGCTCAGTGGCTGAGTGCTCGCTACGTAATCCTGAGGACCAGAGTACAGACCCCAGCACACAGGTAACATCCCACATACCTGCGTGTACACATGAACAGAGGCATCGACACACAGAAATAATATCTAAAAGTAGAAATAAATAAATAAGCTGCTCCTAAAGGTGCAGTGCAGGTAGAACAGGCACTGAGCAGGCGTGAAGCACTGGGTTCCAGCCCCAGCTACCTTCCAACTTTTTTTCTTTTTTTTTTCTTTTTCTTTCTTTTTTTTTTTTTTTCGAGACAGGGTTTCTCTGTGGCTTTGGAGCCTGTCCTGGAACTAGCTCTGTAGACCAGGCTGGTCTCGAACTTAAGGGAAATGAACAAAGAGCCTGGGGAAGCTGGCAGTATAAGACTCTTCCCCGCCCCCTCCCCAGCTCCCGTTCATTCCTCCAGGGCAGGAAAACAGACTCTGAGAATCTCAGTGCAGCCCCAGACTTGACCTTTGCCCCACTGAGTAGTTCCTTAACCAGTGGCGATCATAACCAGACTTAAACCGCTGCTTTGTGAAGAGATCAAATGAGGACCCTACTAGAAAATTCTTGGCACCTGGTTTAATGTAGGCACTCAATAAACATTCTGTGCTGTGATGGTCGCTGTTGGGTGAGTCTAAGGACTCCAGTTGGGATACAGCTCAGGCAAAGGGCTTGCCTGGCTGGCATGCAAGAGGCCCTGGGTAAAACAGAAAAAGCTATTTCAGACATGACAAAGGACCGCACCCTGCTACTGCTCCCCAAGCTCTTGTTCTTGAATCCGGCCCAGCAGTCACACAATGCTTTCTCCTGGCCTCCCCCTCTTCCTGCAAGACACACAATAAAGGCCCTGATTGCCTGATTAGAGGAAGCGGATATACAATTAATTTTAATTTAGACCTAAAACCCTCTTCCTACTTTCAAAAAGAACTGCACACCTATTCCAATTCACACACTGAACAAACATGGGATTTTCCAGTGGGTTTTGTAGCCTTTGAAGTGACCAGACCAGACTATTGATTTATTTCCAACTAACCTCTTTCTTTGAACCCAGAAGGGTCAAGGTTAATTATATAATAAAACTCACTGTGCCCAGCTGCCCTTCTGAGGGTGCAGGGGGCCCCCACTCCCTTTCTGAGCCAGCAGAGGTGGATCGGATTTCTGATTCCTTCTCCCCCCTCAATTCATTCCCTTCATCAGGACCCATTAAGAAGAAGAAAAAAAAAATCTGACCTCTCATTTCCTCCCTGAGAGATAAATTTTAATTTGCTGAAAACCAACAAAGGGATGTGAGCCATGTGTCCACACTATCCCCTGCAGCTGGAAAATCTCGTCGGGCACTCCTGGCCTAGAGCTGGCAGAGGTAGGTGGGGTACAGACCTTTGAGTCAGGAGTCTTTACCACCTGTGAAGCGGGACGCTGTCCCCCAAAGGGATCCTGCTGGCGTTGCTACCACGGCCCAGGCTGCACTAAGGTTGACATGATGATGATGATGGGCTGCTCACGCACATGCTCCGTCTTCCGTAACCTCTGAGATGGGCAGCGTGGCCATGCCTGCTTTCCCTGTGGAGAGCAGTGTCACAGGCAGGAACTACAAAGGGTTTGCCCTGCTTTGTTTCTGTATCTTCCTGCCTGTGAAGTCGTCTTCTGGGACTAGGGAACTAGTGTATGAAAATGCAGACAGATCTAACTTCATTTACCAGAACCCACACAAAAAAAATTAAAGCTGCCCATGGTTGGCACATGCTCATAACCCTAGTACTGAAGATATGGAAACTGATGGATGGTCTCTACAGCTCTCTTGCCAGTCAGCCCAGCCTGTCTGGTGAGTTTCAAACAAATGAGTGTGTGTGTGTGTGTGTGTGTGTGTGTGTGTGTGTGTGTTTGTGTGTGTGTGTGTGTGTGTGTGTGTTTGTGTGTGTGTGTGTGTGTATGAATAAACAGATGGTGAAATAAATGCTGGGCATAGTGGTGGGCACCTTTAATCCCAGCATTTTGGAGGCAGATGCAGACTGATCTCTGTGAGTTCAAGGGCATACGATCTACATAGCAAATTCCAGGTCACCCAATAATAAGACCATCTCATAAACAAATAATTACATACATAAAAAAATACATGAGCCTAGGGCTGGAGAGATAGCACAGAAGTTAAGAGCACTGATTGCTCTTCCAGAGGTCCTGAGTTTTTTCCCCAGCCACAAAACCACATGGTGGCTCACGACTGTCTGTAATGAAATCTGGTGCCCTCTGCTGGCCTGCAGGTTTCATGCAGGGCAGGCAGAACTCTATATACATAATAAATAAATAAAATTTTTGATAGAACTTTTTTATTTTTTTGATACAGGTTTCTCTGTGTAGCTTTGGAGCCTTTCCTGGAACTCACTCTGTAGACAAGGCTGACCTCGAACTCACAGAGATTCGCCTGCCTCCCGGGTGCTGGGATTAAAGTGTGCACCACCACCTCCCAGCAGCACTTCCTTTCTTAAAAATTAATTTATTATATCTATAGCATTCTGTCTGCATGTATCTCTGCAGGCCAGAAGAGGGCACCAGATCTCATTACAGATGGTTGTGAGCCACCATGTGGTTCTGGGAATCGAACTCAGGACCTCTGGAAGAACAGCCAGTTCTCTTAACCTCTGAGCCTTCTCTCCAGCCTGACATGGACCAGCCTCAACATAAATCATTTTTCATACCAGCGTGGAAGTGTGGGCATATTAAAAACGCAATTCACATGACAGTTTTGGGAGGGAGTTTTAGTGATCATTCAAATCGTGAAATTACCCCCATTTCTTTTTCTTTTTCTTTTCTTTTTTTTCAAAATATTTATTTATTTATTTATTATGTATACAATATTCTGTCTGTGTGTATGCCTGCAGGCCAGAAGAGGGCACCATACCTCATTACAGATGGTTGTGAGCCGCCACCATGTGGTTGCTGGGAATTGAACTCAGAACCTTTGGAAGAGCAGGCAATGCTCTTAACCACTGAGCCATCTCTCCAGCCCCCCCCCCATTTATTTTTCAAATAGCTTTTATATCAACATAACCAGAAGGGGAAGGTAACAAAAACTTCATTAGCATTCTGTTTCCTAGGTAGCGGGGAATGACTTAAGTCATGTCCATTTTGTCATGTAGACTGAAAACACTTCTTCCCCAGGTGACCTCGTAGTTACAATACAAGGAGCAGAACAACATTAGCATATCCTGACCACTTGCAGGACGTCGCCCAGTTTGCTTTACTATCCAAGGAGCTAGGTGAGCACCTCCTATGTCGGAAAGTGCAGGATGCACCAGTTAGTCTGACAGCTACTCCGACCGTCAGACAAATGTGGGAAATGGGCTGCATTCTCTGGCTCCCACACCAGCCCAAGAACAAGTTTAAAGTAAATAATAAAATAAAAAAAAAATCTAAAGGCTGTTGAGGTGGCTCAGAGTGTAGAAGCACTGTCTACCTAAATTCAACCCCTAGAACCCATAAGGAAGGAGAGAACTACATTGGAAGGTCGTCCTTTCTTCTCCAGTGTGTGCCCCTAGGAACAGGCATACTCTCATGCACACAAGCCATAATGGTGATGATAATGAACTAAATTAATTTTTTTCCCCAAATGGATAGCGCTTGAGGAACAATACCCTTAGGAAGTTAAGGCCTGCGAGGCCAAAAGGAGCCAACCTAGCGTCTGCCTGACGCTGTCGAGGTTCCTGACCATGCCTAGCCAATAAGAAACATCCAAGTGGTGTTTTCTGAGTGCTTTAGAACCAGTGCTGTCAGAGGTCCTGATCATGTCTGGCCAATGAGACATGGTGTCTAGCATGAGACAGCGACTGTCAATGGATCAGATCGGCTGGATGCTGGGAGGGTTTGTAAGATTTTCCCCGTTGTTAAACGAGTCTGCTGTAAGCCTTCTACCTGACTCCCAGTGTCGGAGACGTTGACACTGTGGCTTCTCACCCCTTCCCCCGAGGAAGATGTTAGGGCCCAGCAACAGATAGGGTTTGAGGCCCCTACATGCATGCACACAGGCGTGTGCACACCTTTACATACACAATTTGTCCTTTTTTTCCATCCATATACTCCCACCCTCAAGCGAGAGAACTTGGTTAAACTGTTATATTTCACACCTGTGATGTTTTCCCGAACGCCCACGTGTTGAAGGACAGGGTACTGGGAAGTAAGAGGCCTTAGGAGGCGGAACCTAGAGGAAGGAAGTTGTAGATCAGGGACAGATCCCGAGAAGACTTCCGGTTTCTGTCGGTCCTCCGCCTTAGGAGGCCTTTGCAGTGCCCTTTCCGCTGTCCTTGCCCTCCTCGGATCCGAGTTCATCAGTGACCCAGTGACCTTGGAGCCCTGAGCCAGAAGCAGCCCTCCCACTGCTGACTACCAATCAGGTTCTTTTTCTTCCTGTCATTTAAAAGCAAAAGATTCATAAGCTGGCCAGCCTGGAACACCTGGTAACGCAGACCCAGAAAAGCCGCCACGGGGGAGAGAGAGAGACTAAGGACAGCTGCAGCTAGCTGGATGGAAAGGTAAACATGTTTCTCTCCTCGCTGTCCAGCCCCAGAAGAACCCTGAGCCTCCCCGTGGGGCTGGAATGTGACTGGCTAGGCCCACCTGGGGACCACCCTCCCTCCCAAAGCCCCAAATCTGGGGAAACTTCCCACTGCATAGCACTGGATCTAAGCGGAAATGCTGTCTCTGAGAACCACTAAATTTTCAGTGGCCTGAATCACTGAAGGACCTACTGTGGCCAAGGTGACAGGCCCAGGGAAGGGATACGGACTCTTAAGATGACCCCAGATTGTTCACTCCACTCTGAGTCAGCCAGGCTGTCCTGCCACGGACACCCTTGGGAAACTGTGGGCCAGGCACAAGAAGTCCAGACACATGGAGGCTACCAGTGGTGCCTTTGAGGATGAATAAGGAGACCCTTTTCTGAACAGGGGAAGAAAACTTGGCATCCCGGCAGAGGGCACAGTGAAGTAAAGAACGGTTTTCATGGCATAAAAAAAAAAAATCTTTCTTAGAAGAGGCTGAGGCAGGAGGATGAATCAAGTCAGACTTAATACATAGTAAAACCATATCTCAAAAGAAATGAAAGTCTAAAGCCATTCGTCAACAAGTTGCTTTATGTACTCATAAACTCCCTGCATATTGCTTAGGGCTCTAAGCACCCACGTGGTACACAGACAGGCATATATGCAGGCCAAACACTCAGATACATAAAAATTTAAAAAAAAATGCTGAAGAGTTAATAACACGTGGCTTTGATATAATAATTTTACCCTTTTTTCCCCCAAGATTTGTTTTGCTGGGCTCAATAGCACATACCTTTAATCCTAATGCCTGGGTGGCAGAGGCAGGGGGATGTCTGTGAGTGTGAGGCCAGCATAGTCTACAGAGAGAGTTCCAGGACAGCCAGAACACAGAGCAACCCTGTCTCAAAAAACCAACTCCACCCCCCCCCCAAAAAAGAAAAAAACTTATCACCTTACTATCTCTCCAGTGAGACCCTCGAGGCCTCTGAAGGCTATGTGACTACCATTATTAGTGGTGCTAGTGACAGGTCCTCAGCTCCTGTCTGGTGGGCTCTGCCTGTGCTTACTCTAGCAATGGACTGTGGGAGTTTTCAGATGGAGCATGTCTCTGTGGACTATCTTTGCAGAGCAGAACCTGGTGATTCTTTACTGTTAACTTGCCATAACCCTTTATATCCTGTCTTCTGCATCCGATGGGGTCCTTGTTAGTGATCCAAAGTCGAATGAAAGCTCTCCCTCCTTTTCCAGCTGGTCACATCTGTACTCCCCTTCACTCCACAACAGCCCTGCTTCGCTTGTTTTTCCAGGACACTGGTGTTCAAATGGTACTAGGTCTGCCATTTTGCAGAGTGATCCCAACTGACCACGGTCAGATGTTTGGGCATAAACAGCCCTGAAGCCGTGCCACATCCTCCTTGATGGGCCGGATGTGGAGTATACACTGGCGGCAGCTTGTCTTAAGTTAGAGACCCAGGATCGCCAGACAAAGGCTGGTTTTCCATCCTGGAAAAGCTACCAGCCTGAGGGGGAGAAGAGATGGAGCAGGAATTAGCTCCTTTCAATAGGAGTTAGTGTGAGCCACAGGGACTCTGACGCAAAGCTTGGGAGGGAGTCTACCCATTCTGCTAGTCCTTGTTGGGACATTCTGGGTTTGCCTCAAGGTCTGACCCCCACACCTCTGTTTCCACAAGACCCTTATGCCTCTTGGGCAGAGTCTGCTTCCACTGCCCTTCGCTTGCCTGGCTCCCCCAGGTCCATTGCTGTAGCGTTCCAGGGGCCAGGCTAATGTTCAACACAGCAAGTTTTCCATGGGCAGTGAATATAACTCAGTGGTCAAGCACTTGCCTGCTGGTGTGCCTGAGGTTATAGTCAAGCAAGCTAACATGCCCGGCAGTTCCCAGGTATGCCTGTGAGGTTATGCAGGCAAATGCATGTGTGTGTAAGTAATTGCATGTTATTTATGGGAATGTATGTATGCAAGTGCACATGTGGTGTGTGACTATGTAAGTATGCATGAGTACACATTACTGTGAATGTGCATGAGCACGTGACAGCATATGGGGCCTGTCGATCTTGGCTTGGCTCTGCAGTATGGCTTTGTCCCCGCTGCTTCTTTCATCCCCACAGGAAGCCTGTCTGAGTCAGGTCCCAGAGGATGGACAGCCTTGTCGTGACTAAAGGCAGGGGCGGTTCTTATAGACTCTGCACTTTGGTTCTGTCTCTCTTATCTCTACTCTCTGGAGCCCAGGGCCTTAACATGAAATGTCAGAGCCTGGGGGACGGGGGTTAAGAGATTATCTGACTCACCGATCTCCCCAGTCTCTTTTTCCTGTTGCCACAATAACCTTGACTCTTGTCAACCACAAAGTCTGCTAAGTTGGCTACTGTGGGACCTTGTTAGTGGGTGTGCTGACTCCTATCAGTAATACCATCCAGCTCTAGAAACTAAAACTGTAGTCTCTAGCATGGTTTGTAGAACTAGTTATAAAAGTGATACACAAGGAACATGCTATGGGCAGCGATTGTACACCCACTATGTGGAAAGACCAGTAGGATAACAAGAATATTCTTATGTTAGACACCATTGTGTAGCCTTGCCAAGACAAGGCCTCAAAAAATTAGTTTAAGACTCAGAGTTGTTCCTCTCCACGGAAATCTTTAGTAAAAGGCGAAAGATTTATACGATCTGAAGAGAAACCAGAGTATGCCTCGGTCTCGTGTCACTCACAGCTCGGGCAACAGCAACTCCTAGTTGAGTGATGGTGTCTTCTTGGCGCAAAAATATTGTAGCTAAAAAGCGATCATTATTTTTGTTTCATAAATCAAAGCTGACTTTCACGAAGACATTCTTAGAACGATACGTTAATTTTTCGTTTTGTTTTTGTCTTGTGCGCAGTGTTCCATGGGTATGCAAATTTTTTGGCGGCCCCGCCCTGTGGACGAGGGTGGAAGCGGCACTTCACGCAGTGCCGGGCCTGGCCGCCAGAGGGCGACGCCGAGAACTGGCTAAGAGCGGATCTGCACTCAGTCCAGAACTCAGGTTTTACGGTTTGTGTTTCTGTGCGTCTATGTTTTACTAACTTTAAAGGCTGTTTTTTTTTTTTTGTTTGTTTTTTTTAGTTTTAGTTTTTTAGTTCTGTGGATGGGACTTAAAACCTCACACATGTCAAGCAAGCGCTCTGCCAACCATCTACATTCCCAGCCCTAATGACTGCAATAGACTCCAACAAGAAAAGAGCTATCAACTGTGGGCGCGCTAAATTCAGGATGCGGGTTCCTCGCTTTACTGAGAGTGAGGGGTGGGTATAAACAAGGTACCGGTTTTCTGCTTCTTACATTCACAGTGGGCATCTAAGTTGTTTACAGTTGTAGTGGATGTTAGCTGTGCTTCAGCCCTTCACTTGCGAATATTCTGCTTTCTTATCTGTTATTTGAGAATCTCTGACGAAGCTTGCTTTAAAATTGGAGTTTGCAGCCAGGCAGGGGTAGTGGTGTGCGGGGAGGCAGAGGCAGACAGATCCCTGTGAGTTCAAGGACAGCCTGGAGTGAGCCACCGTCTCGATTTAAAAAAAAAAAAAAGCAAAATATATAAATAAATAATATAATTGCAGCTCACACGCTGGTTCCGGTTTTCTGCAGGCCTTGCCACCGCTGTGGTAAGATCTTGTGGGTCTCTGACCCTGAACTTTAATGCAGTGGCTCCCGGGATTGGCCCACCCTGACTCTGTCATGAATGGAAACCAGCTCTTTTCGTGTTTTTGGAGACGGTCTTGCTATGTGACTCAGGGTGGCCTCAGACTCCATCCTTTCGTCTCACTCTCTCAAATGCTGGGATCACAGGCATGCACCCCGACACCCTGCTCTGGCCACCTCTCCTTTACGGGGAAAGCCTCGCTGGCAATGGGCTGAGTCAGCAGTTCTCGCCTCAGGGTGGAAGGTGTTGGAGCTCTCGGTTTGGAATAGCTGTGACGGAAAAGAGACGCACACACTGACAGCCACTGTTCCCATGTGACAGTTGGGCCCTTGAAACATTAGCGCGCTTGGGAAATGAATATTGTGAGATAGGTCGTGCACACTCAGGTCCTGCATTATTTTTTAAAAATCTGTTTTTGTTGTTTTACTTTTTCTTTTGTTTTGTTTGTTGGTTTGTTTGTTTTTGAGACAGGGTTTCTCTCTCTGTAGCCTTTGCTGTCCTGGAACTCACTCTGTGAACCAAGCTAGTGTTGAATTTACAGAGATCTGCCTGTCTCTGCCTGTGTACACCATCACTGGGGTTTATGTGCATGTATACCACGTGTGTGCAGAGCCCAGAAGGGGGTGTCAGATCTCCTGGAACTGCAGGGAGAGACTATTGTGAGCCACCACGTGGGTGCCAGGAACCGAATCCAGGTCCTCTGTAAATGTTCTCAGTAAATGCATTGAGCTGTCTCGCCAGCCTCAGCTCCCGGACTTCTTATTTTATTGTTTTAATTAATTACATCTAAATAGATGATTACTATGTTGATCAGGGTTTACTCATCCATGTTTTTGGTTTAGTTTTCTACTTGAGAAATGGGCTTGGAATGTTGGGTTTTTCTCTCACAGGAAAGAGGAGACGGGGGTCAAGTTCCTCTCTCCTGAAGTTAGGTCTGAGGAACAGTAGAATATGACATTGAGGCACAAGATTTATTCTGAGCCGAAGACCTTTGTGTGGGGAAAAACCTGGCTGTACAGTGATGGGGCACACCTTTAATCCCAGCACTCAGGAAACAGGCAGGCGAATCTCTGTGAGTTTGAGG
Source organism: Microtus pennsylvanicus (assembly GCF_037038515.1). Classification (NCBI taxonomy): domain Eukaryota; kingdom Metazoa; phylum Chordata; class Mammalia; order Rodentia; family Cricetidae; genus Microtus; species Microtus pennsylvanicus. The sequence continues at coordinate 55,406,881 of NC_134581.1, read as the reverse complement.
CCAGCCTGGTCTACAGAGTGAGTGCCAGGACAGGCTCCAAAGCTACAGAGAAACCCTTTCTCGAAAAACAAAACAAAACAACAGACAAATCTAATTGTAAAGTGAACTCTTCTCCCTAGAGATGGTCCCTAAGCCAGATGGCTGACCTGCCTTGCTGGATTAAACCTGGAAGGAGAGACAAGGGCAGAGCTCTACCCAATGTGGACTCCATTCTTTAGAGCCGTACAGCCTGGCTCCAGTCCGCTGCTCCTGCTCTGTCTTTGGCAGTGCACAAACACGTGATCATCTATTCAGTGGCCACTTTTCTGTGTTTTTTTTTTTTAGATTTTTATTTATTTATTATGTACACAACATGCCTCCATGTATACCTGCAGGCCAGAAGAGGGCGCCAAATCTCATTACAGATGGTTGTGAGCCACCATGTGGTTGCTGGGAATTGAACTCAGGTCCTCTGGAAGAACAGTCAATGCTCTTAACCACTGAGCCATCTCTCCAGCCCCTGTGGGGTGTTTTTGTATATAAAATTTATATACTTTCACTTATTAATCTTTTTATAAAAAAGATTTGCACCTTTAGGTGCAGGAGTGTTTTGCCTGCAAGAATGTGTGTGTGCAGCCTTGTGTGCCTGGAGCTTTGGGTGTCAGAAGAAGGTGTTGGATTCTTTGGAACCGAAATTACGGATGTTTGTGAGTTACCATAGTAAACCCAGATCCTCTGGGTGAGTAGCCAGTGCTCTTAACTACTAAGCCATCTCTTCTGGAACTCACTATGTAGGTCAGGCTGGCCTCGAACTCATGAGAACAACTGTCTCTGCCTCCTGAGTGCTGGGATTAAAGGTATGTACCACCAAGGTCTGGCTCAGTTATTCTTTTTTATGCCAATTTAATTCTTCTTTGTTTGGTTAATTTGGTTTTGATAGTTTTTTGAGACAGGGTTTCTCTGACTGAGTAGCCCTTAAACTCTCTCTGTAGACCAGGGTGACCTCGAACTCAGAGAGATTCACCATCATTCCTGGCTGCCAATTTAATTCTTAGGTTGAGAGGTTTTATTTATCGATTAGTTAGTTCTCTCTCTCTCTCTCTCTCTCTCTCTCTCTCTCTCTCTCTCTCTCTCTCTCTCTTTCTCTCTCTCTCTCTCTCTCTTTCTTTTTTGAGACAGCTCTGACTGTCCTGGAACTTATTATGTAGATCATACTGGCCTCGAACTCACAGAGATCGGCCTGGACCCTCCCAGTGCTGGGGTTGAAGGTATGTGCCATTATGCCCAGCTAGCTGAGAGGTTCTACAAGAGTAGTAATAGTTTGCTCTGGAATGCCAGGCAGTGGTGGTGCACGCCTTTAGTCCCAGCATTCAGGAGGCAGAGGCAGGTGGATCTCTGTGAGTTCAAGACTATCCTGGTCTACATAGAGAGTTCTAGGACGGCAAGGGCTACACAGTGAAATCCTGTCTAAAAATAAAAACAAAGAACAAAAACCGCAAAAAAAAAAAAGTCTTAAAGTCAAAGTAGCTCTCGTTTCTCCTCCTATCCACTCATCACCTCCTAACTTCTTCAGGCTCTGACAGAGTGGACCCAAAGGTGTATCTGAAGATGACTGAGAGCAAAATCTCAAAGTGATGCCAGGAACGCTTGGGGCAGAAAGGCAGTGGGTGGTCATAGCCAGATCTTTCCTCTGAGCTCTGAATATGCAGTGCATGGATCATGTGTCCTTGTGTGTGTGTGTGTTTCCTGCACACATGCCAGTTCAAGTACTCTGGTGCATGTGGAGGTAAGAGGACAACTTTGGGGGAATTCGTTTTTTTTCCTTATACATTGGTTTTGGTTTTTGTTTTTCCTTCGACATTGGATCCCCAGGGGATGAAACATGGGGCATAAGACTTGGTGGCAATGATCTTCACCTGCTGAGTCATCTTGCAGGTCCTGGTATACATGTTAAAATACAGCTTTCTTCATATAAAGGCTGTGAAAAAAGAATACCCAACAATTGTATCTAAAATTTAATAGGAAAAAAAAAAGGCTTGGTCTGTGAAACCAAACACTCGCCCAATATGATCATTTCCTGGGGCTGGGCTACTTATATTCTTCCCATTATACCTGAGTCACCCCGTAGGTTAGGTGCTGGGACATAGATCTCCCTTGTGTGCAGTCGAAGTCCTATTTAGCACAGCTGGAGGTGTTACCTGGAGAAGCAATAAAGGACGTCATCGTCCTTACTGCTATTAGTACAGCTAAGAAACTAAAGAAGCACAGCACAAACAAAGTAGTTCTACTTTTAGTACTGTAAAGTGGAGCCTTGTAAAAACAAGGCCTCAAAAAATTAGTTTAAGACTCAGAGTTGTTCCTCTCCACGGAAATCTTTAGTAAAAGGCGAAAGATTTATACGATCTGAAGAGAAACCAGAGTATGAGGATCTGGAGGCGTGATACTTTTCTGTAGTAATAAGACCTCCTAGTTTACTGACGGTGACGATATAGTTAAAGCGTTATTAACGCACGGAAATTTCTTCATGATTGCCTTAAATAATATATATGTTTTTAGTTTTAAAATTTCTAGTAATAAGTAAGTATATTTTCACGAAATTATCTATATTAGTTGCAGTGTGTTATGGGTATGCAAATGAAACCGAGCAATCGCCTTAAGCCTGGCTCGGTTCCCGCCTCCTACAGGGGGCGGGGCGAAAGTTTACGCCTCCTGCTTACCCAGGGACGGAGTTTTTACCTTCGTACACTGGAATTTGGTTTCTTTTAAATAAAGGATTTTCCCGATGGTTTAGGCATCGAGGAACTGAAAAGGACGAAGAAATACTGGTAGATTTCCTATTCTGAGGGGTGGGATTGGGACAGGAGCACTGAGGGCTTCGAAAGACTTGGCAATATGTTTTCTGTTTTTAGTCTCTGTAATGAAACCAGCGTAGATAAGATCTCGCATACTCAGTGCAGTGCTATACCTCTGTACAAAGAGAAAAAAATGTCCAACATTTCTAAACCATTGTGGCTTTCATTTCCGTACGGTGCCAACCCAATGTAGTAAAAGGGGATTCTTTTCCCACGGTTGATATCATTATTCGTGAGTACGTCTGTGTCTGTATGTGTACGTTTCTATTTGTATAAAAAGACCAATAATGCAGCACGCTCTGCATCAATAACAGCAGCAGCTTTGCCAGGTTCTGCAGTCCTACGAATAAAACTGTGGAGACATCCAGCACAATTAAAATACAAAGACGGGGGGAAAAAAGGCAAAAAATCACCCTTTTTTCCCCTCCTTTCCAGTAATCTTTTTTTCTTAAGTAAAATTTACTTTTCTCAGTAAAAGTTTTTCCTTTCTTATTTTGTTTTTCGAAACAAGTTTCTCGGTTTAACAGCTCTGGCTGTTCTGGAACTTACTTTGTAGACCAGGGCTGGCCTCAAACTCACACAGATCCGCCTGCCTCTACCTTCTGAGTGTTGGGATTAAAGGCATGTACCACCACCACCAACTCAATTTTTTTTTCTTGAATTTGGGAACATTCAGGTTTGTTTGTTTGTCTGTTTATTATTTAGGTTTTTGAGACAGTGTTTCTCATTGTAACCCAGACTGTCCTGGAGCTCACTCTATAGACGGGCTGGCCTTGAACTGAGAGATCCATAAAGGCACATGCCCAGTTTAGAAATATTTTTAAAAGATTTATTTATTATGTATACAGTGTTCTGCCTGCATGTATGCCTGCACACCAGAAGAAGTCACCAGATCTCATTACAGATGGCTGTGAGCCACCCTGTGGTTGTTGGGAATTGAATTCAGGACCTCTGGAAGAGCAGTCGGTGCTCTTAACTGCTAAGTCATCTCTCCAGTCCCCTAGAAATAATTTTTTTAATGTGTTGGTTTACTCATGTATCCTAAATAATTTTATTTTGTGGGCTAGGGACATAGCTCAGTTGGCAGTGTCTAACGTGCACAAAAAAGCTTCATAAAATTGAATATTGTGGTAGATGCTTATAATCTCAGCACTTGGGAAGTTACGGGCAGAAGTACACACGTGCAATGGCAGCTACGTAGAAAGTTGGAGACCAGTCTGGGTGGGATACATAAGACCCTGTTTCCAAAAGCAGTAAAGAGAAGCTGGGCAGTGCTCCATGAGTAAGGGCTCTTCCCACCAAGCCTGATGAAATGAGTTCAGTCTCCAGGACCCATGTGATGGAAGGAAGAACAGACTCCCAGGAGTTGCTCTCCGACCTCCACATGCACACTCTACACACACACACACACACACACACACACACACACACACACGCACGCACACATATGCGCATGCACACACATGCACACACTCACACAAATAAATAAATGTAGTTTATAAAAGAACTTTGTTCTGTAAATCTAAATGTTAAGGTGGCTTGTGAGGTGCCTGGTTCAGGTTTGGAGTGAGAAATTGCTGATAAACTCAAAGGCTGCTTAGTCTCTGGTGTTACGCAGCCACGACAAGGGCCATTTCCTGTTTGGCACATGTTGAGTGGTCCTGAGGGATCAGGACTGTTGTCTTCTTTGCGGGCCGTATCCCCTGGCTTTGTTAGTTCTACTGAAGCTCTTGACCCTCAGCCAGCAAGAAATGTTAATCAGATCCTGGAGTGAGCGGCTCCTTTCCCTTCCATGTACCGGGAACTTACCCTGTTTCTTTATTCTGCCTTGTGTATATTATCTGCTTTTCCTTGTTGTTCTTTTTCTCACTCGAGTGACCGCTTTAGTAGTCACTGTGAAGTCCCAGATTTTCAGTAGGCCAGCCAGGCTGTGGTGGCAGGGTGTCTGCGCAGCTGCGTAAGGTTTGATGAGCACACAGGTCCACTTTGCTGCTGCCTTAGGGATGCTCTTACAGTAACTTGCTTATTCAGCACCGGGGATTGGACTCGAGTCTGCTTAGCAAGTGCTGTGTGCTGAGCTGTAGCCTCAGTCTTTCCAGTGACTCCTAAATGCCCCTGCATTTCACTCTGCTCTGAGCTGCCCTGGAGCTCACGCTGTAGACCAGACTGGCCTCGAACTCACAGAGATCCTCCTGCCTCTGCCTCATGAGTGCTGGGATTAAAAACATGTGACACCATTGTCCAGCAGGAATTGTTTTGATGAAACCTTTTTACTCTATATCTATTCTTCTGGATATGAAGATGATCGTGGGTTTTCTATTCTATTTTTCTTTCTTTTTTTTTTTTTTGGTCGGGAATCTCATTAAATAGCCCTTACTGTCCTGGAACTCTCCACCTTGAATGCTTAGAAATCCACCTACCAGCTAGGTGTTGGTGGTGCATGCCTTTAATCCCAGCACTCAGGAGGCAGAGACAGGTGGATCTCTGTGAGTTCAGGGCCAGCCTGGTCTACAGAGCTAGTTTCAGGACAGGCTCCAAAAGCTACAGTCCTCCTTGTGCTGGGATTAACGGTGTGGACCCTAATGGTATTTTATTTTTGGTGGGGGGGCACAAGGTCTTATGTAGATCAGGATAGCTTTGAACTCCTGATCATCTAACTTCCACATCCCAAGTGCTGGGTTGCTGCAGGTGATATTGTTATGTCCAGTAAAATTTGGGAGTTCCTTCTGAAGCAGTTAGCAGTCCTTTCAAGGAAACATCCCTTTTATATTTTTTAAAATATTCTCCCTGATTTTTTTAGGTGTGTGTTTATGTATGATGTGTGCACGTGGGCGTAGGTATACATGTGCCTTGGTGTGTATGTGGAGGTCAGAGGACAACGTTCAGGCATTTGCTTTCTCCTACTGTGGATTCCGGGAATGGAACCCAGGCGATCAGGGCTCTCATGGCAAGAATGATTACCGTCTGAGCCATCTTGATTGTCTTTGTATGCTCTCTTCCTCTTCCTCTTTGGAATTTTGCTTGTTTGTGTTATTGTCGGCTTTGCTAATTTTTTTGAGCTAAGCCCTGGCTATCCTTAGAACTCACTATGTAGAGGGGCCGGAGAGATGGCTCAGAGGTTAAGAGCACTGGCTGGTCTTCCAGAGGTCCTGAGTTCAATTCCCTGCAACCACATGGTGGCTCACAGTCATCTATGAGATCTGGTGCCCTCTTCTGGTGGGCAGGCATACATGCAGACAGAACATTGTATACATAATAAATAAATAAATTAAAAAAAAAGAACTCACTATGTAGCCCAAACTGACTTTGTCACAGAGATCTGCCCATCTTAACCTCCAGAGGATTATTTATTTATTTATTTATTTATTTATTTGAGACAGCGTTTCTCTGTAGCTTTGGAGCCTGTCCTAGAACTAGCTCTAGCTCTATAAACCAGGCTGGGCTCAAACTCACAGAGATCCACCTGCCTCTGCCTCTTGAGTGTTGGGATTAAAGTTGTGCGCCACCACCGCCCGGCTTTTATTTATTTTTTTTAAGATTTATTTTTATCTTTTATTTATATATATTTGTACATATGTGTCTGCTATGCATTCTCAAGCCCACAAAGGCCCCGTCAGATTCCCTGAAACTGGAGTTTCAAGCAGTTGTGAGCCACCTGACGTGGGTGCTGGGAACTGAACTCAGGTCTTCTGGAAGAGCAGCCAGTGCTCTTGATGCTGAGCCATCCCTCCAGCCACGCTTCTATATTCTTTTAAACCATGCTTCATGTCTGTACTCTATTTTCTGCTATTATTTTTATTTAATCCCTTATATTTTCACTGGCTTTCTTCTGTTTCTTGAGTTTTTGCCTTTTTTTAAAAATATTTACTTATTTATTATGTATACAATATTCTGTCTGTGTGTATGCCTGCAGGCCAGAAGAGGGCACCAGACCTCATTACAGATGGCTGTGAGCCACCATGTGGTTGCTGGAAATTGAAGTCAGGACCTTTGGAAGAGCAGGCAATGCTCTTAACCGCTGAGCCATCTCTCCAGCCCAAGAAATACATTTTTTTTTTAAAGATTTCTATATTGTGTTTACAATGTTCCTACTGCCTGTACACCTGCATGCCAGAGAGGGCACCAGATTTCATTACAGATGGTTGTGAGCCACCATGTGGTTTCTGGAAATTGAACTCAGGAATTCGGAAGAGCAGTCAGTGCTCTTAACCTCTGAGCCATCTCTCCAGCCCCAAGACGTACAATTTTAAAAACTTTTTATTTATTTATATTTTTTATGTATGAGTGCTCTGTTTGCCATCAGATCCGATTCTAGGTGGTGGTGAGCCACCATGTGGTTGCTGGCAATTGAATTCAGGACCTCTGGAAGGGCAGCCAGTGCTCTTAATCGCTGAGCCATCTCTCCAGCCTTACATACAACATTTATTAAGGAACGTAGTAAACATTGGGCATGGTGGCTCACATCTGTAATCTCAGCATTTGGGAGACTGAGGCAGTAGGATTGCTTTCAGTTCCAGGTCTCCCTGGACTAACTTTGAGTTGTAGCAAGCCAAGGGTAGGCTGCTGCTCCCTCCTCTCAGTAGAGCATTTTAAAAGTATTTTACACTTCATTTTAAATTGTGTGTGTGTGTGTGTGTGTGTGCGTGTGTGCGTGTGCACATGCACATGAATGCATAAATGGGCACTCTTTAAAAAGACATGTTTTTATTTGTGTCTGTGAGAGCACCAGATCCCTCTGGACTGGAGTTACAGATATTTGAGGGGATTTTTAGCTTGTTATTTGATCTCTGGGATCTGAGCTCTCATCTCCATGATTGCACATCAAGTACTGTAACCACTGAGAACTCTCCCCAGCTCACCTACTGGCTCATTTCTTACAGAGCAAGAGTGCCACTCGGAAAGAAGCTGCTCACTCTCCCCACACTATCTCCAAAGTCCTGGGCCAGGGAGAAGACTGATGGTTTCCCAAAGGAACGGACTTCATTTGTAACAGAGCATCGTGAAGCCTCTGGGAAACAGTTGGGATGTAGTATGGCTCAATGATAAGGCACCCTCCCAGTATGGGAGAGGCTTTGGATTTAATCCCTAGCAAGGCAAATAACAATGATAATAAAAAGAACAATAATCATAATCATATAATAAATAGAGAAATAAACTGGAGCAGTCCGGAGCATTGTGGAGAAGAGCAATTGGGAGACTGACTGTCTCACTGGATTTATAGGCTCATCTGTAGGCTGGGCAGATTTCCAGGAAGGTAAACACAGGCACAGCGTATGAACACTGACTCAGGGAGCGATCCCTTCCAAGGAGCCCAAAACAACTCCTGAGTGAACTTTAACAGCTGGATGTGGTCAGAGACAGACACATAAAAGGTCTGCAAAAAATACTGCCCCAGCACTTGTGAGGCTGAGGCGGGAGGATTGCTGCACATATGAGGCCAGCCTTGGCTGAACATAGAGTTCCAGGACAGCCTACGCAGAATGAGACCCTGGCTCATAAAACCAAAACCATGTAACAAAAAACAAGCCAAGTGTGGTGGTGGCATATGTCTTTAATCCCATTACTCGGGAAGTAGAGGCAGGAGGATCCCTATGAGTTTGAGGCTACCCTGGTCTACATGGTTAAGATCTAGCACAGTGAGGGCTATGTAGTTAGAACTTGTCTTAAAAAACAACAAGCCAAAACTCAAACAAACAAACAATCCTACAAAAACCCTCATTGTTATGCTAAAGTCACTGTGAGCAACCCTGCAGTCACTGTGAGCACACCCCTATAGTCACTGTGAGCACACCCCTATAGTCACTGTGAGCACACCCCTATAGTCACTGTGAGCACACCCCCTATAGTCACTGTGAGCACACCCCTATAGTCACTGTGAGCACACCCCTATAGTCACTGTGAGCACACCCCCTATAGACACTGTGAGCACACCCCTATAGTCACTGTGAGCACACCCCCTATAGACACTGTGAACACACCCCTATAGTCACTGTGAGCACACCCCTATAGTCACTGTGAGCACACCCCTATAGTCACTGTGAACACACCCCTATAGTCACTGTGAGCACACCCCTATAGACACTGTGAGCACACCCCTATAGTCACTGTGAGCACACCCCCTATAGACACTGTGAACACACCCCTATAGTCACTGTGAGCACACCCCTATAGTCACTGTGAGCAACCCTGCAGTCACTGTGAGCACACCCTCTGCTCTGTGGCATGAGTCTCAACTTGAGAGGCATGAAAGGGGTGAAATGGATTTGCTTCCCTCCACTGACATACCTGAATAAATAAACAAGCAGACAATAATTACACACCCCAGAACCAGGAGAACATGCTACAGTGTAATCTCTGAAATGTCTTTTCTCCAAACAACAGACATTACAAGGCAGGAAAAGAAACAGGAAAACATGACTCATACAGCGAAGAGCAAACAAAGGCAGGCTGCAGAGCCTGCCTGCGCAAGCGGGCAGAGGTCAGGACCGACAGACACAGCCTTCGAAGTCACTGTTATAAACAAGGAGTCAAAGGAAGAGAAGACCTGTCAGAGGACAACGTCGCGTCACGAGAAAGAGAAATGGTTTTGTTCAAGGTCAGCAAGGGCCACACAGTTCCAGGCCAGCCAGGGTTACAGAGTAATACCAAAAAGAAAATAACTGAAAATTTCATAAACTTGATGCTGGGTGTGGTGGCGCACGCCTTTAATTCCAGCACTTAGGAAACAGAGACAGGCAGATCTCTGTGAGTTCGAGGCCAGCCTGGTCTACAGAGCAAGTTCCAGGACAGTCAGGGTTGTTATACAGAGAAACCCTGTACCCAAAATCAAAAACAAAAATTTAAAAAGTTAAATTAAAAATAAATAAATAAACTTGTTGTTACCAGGCATGGTGGTGTATGCCTTTAATCTCAGCACACATGCACACTCACACACACGCACATGTCTACAAACACAAATCCCCAAAACCCACAAACAAATAATAAAACAACAAAGCAAAAACAAAAACAAAAAAATCTGCTAGACTTCCAGAAGGCCCAATTAACTTCAAGTAGAATAAATACAGAGAAATCATCTTGGCAAAAATACTGAGAGTCAAAGACCAGGAGGGAATAAATTTTTAATTTAATTTTTTTTGTTTTTTTCTTTCTTTCTTTATTATTAATATTATTGTTTTTTTTTTTTTTGAGCCAAGGTTTTTCTGTATCTTTGGCTGTCCTAGAACTCACTCTGTAGACCAGACTGGGCTCATATTCAGAGAGAATTCCTGCCTCTGCCTCCCAAGTGCTGGGATTAAAGGCATGTACCACTATGCCCAATTGGTTTTATTTATTTATTTATTTATTTTTGGTTTTTTCGAGACAGGGTTTCTCTGTAGCTTTGGTTCCTGTCCTGGAACTCCCTTAGTAGACCAGGCTGGCCTCGAATCACAGAGATCCGCCTGTCTCTGCCTCCCAAGTGCTGGGATTACAGGAGTGCGCCACCACCGCCCGGCCTTCATTTATTTTTGAAAAGATTATTGTTTACTTTTATGTGCATTGGCGTGTTGCCCCCATGTGTGTCAGTTTGACGGTGCTTGATTTACTGGGAAATGGAGTTACAGACAGTTGTGAGTTGCCATCTGGGTGCTGGGAATTGAACCTGGGTCCTCTGGAAGAGCAGCCAGTGCTCTTAATTGCTGAGCCATGTCTCCAACCCTATTTTTTTTTTTGACAGAATTTCTCTTGGTAGCCCTGACTGTCCTGGAATTTGTTCCCTAGACCAGGCTGGCCTTGAACTCACATAGACCCACCTGCCTCTGACTCCCAAGTGCTGGGATTAAAGGTGTGCACCACCATGCCCAGCAAGGGAATATATTTTCAAGATTTATTTCATCATCAACATCATCATTTGTGCGTGCGTGAGAAACAGAGAGAGACACATAGAGACACAGAGATAGAGACAGACATAGGACAGGGACAGGATTTATGTGCACCGCATGTGCGTGGGAGCCTTTGGAGGCCAGAAGGCATCAGATCCCTTGGAACTAAAGTAACAAATAGTTGTGAGCTACTGTGTGCTAGAAACTGACCTGGATCTTTGCAAGAGCAGTCCGTCCTTGTGACCACCCAAGCCATCTCTCCAGCACTAGGGTGGAAATCCTGAAAGCAACACGAGAAAAACAATCTTGTCGCAAGGCAACCCAAATGAAATTTACTGCTGACTTTTCGGCAGAAACAACGGAGAGGAGAGGTTGGATGACATATTTACAGCCCGGCCACCGGAGCTACAGCTCAGTAAGCCTTTCCAACAGCCCGCAGCTGAAATACACTGTCCAGCAGCCCTAAGTGTACTGGGTGTTTCTTCGAAGTGGACTTGACATGCAGGAGCCCCTGGTTCAACCCCAGCACGAATAAACAAAGCATCGTTGAGCTCTGAAGTGTATAAATGTGGTCGGCAGCCTGAGCGCAAAGGCATGGTGTGGGGTGATTCTGTGCGGGGCTCAGAAATGTCTCCAGGTGGTAACTCAAGTTCACAAACATGGACGGGAACCAGAAACATTAAGAGTAATAATGCAAAACTGCAATCATATACTTGTTCTTGTTCTCTCTGTTTCATTAGCATTTTTTATTTAATTAAATCAATTAAATTTTTGTTTTGCTTGTTTTTGTTTTCCAAGACAGGGTTTCTCTGTGTAGCTATGGCTGTCCTGGAACTCACTCTGTAGACCAGGTTGGCCTCGAACACAAAGAGATCCGCCTGCCTCTGCCTCCCGAGGGCTGGGATTAAAGGTGTGTGTCACAACCACCACTGGCAGTACTTTTTATTTTTAAGAGAATTATAGAGATTATTTTTAAAAATTGTTTATGCATATGGGTGTTTTGCCTGAATGTATGTTTGTGTGCCACATGCATGTCTGGTGCCTGATGAGGAAGAAGATAGACAGCATTGGCTCACCTGGGATGGCAGTTACAGAGGCTGTGAGCTGTCGTGTGGGTGCTCAAAGCCAAACCCGGGTCCTCTGGGTGCACAGCCAGTGATCTTAACCGCTGAGTCATCTTTCCAGTTCCTTTATTGTTAACTGTGTGTGTCTCCACATAGTTAACATGTGTACTCCACATGTGAGCGGCATGCCCATGGAGGGCCAAAGTGTTGGATTCCGTGGAAGCAGAGTGCATGGCTGATGTAAGCCTCTTGATGCGGGTACTGGGAACTGCATTCAGGTCCTCTGGAAGAGCCGGAAGCTATTTGTATTGTTGAGCCTTCTCTCTGGCCCTTCATTAGTATTTTTATTTTTTTTAAAGATTTATTTATTTATTATGTATTCAGTGTTCTACCTGCATGTATCCCTGCAGGCCAGAAGAGGGCACCAGATCTCATTACAGATGGTTTGAGCACATGTGGTTGCTGGGAATTGAACTCAGGACCTTTAGAAGAGCAGGCAAAACTCTTAACCACTGAGCCATCTCTCCAGCCCCTCATTAGTATATATATATATATATATATATATATATTTTTGGTTTTTCGAGACAGGGTTTCTCTGTGGTTTTGGAGCCTGTCCTGGAATTAGCTCTTGTAGACCAGGCTGGTCACGAACTCACAGAGATCCGCCTGCCTCTGCCTCCTGAGTGCTGGGATTAAAGGCGTGCGTCACCACCGCCCGGCCCTCATTAGTATTTTTAAAAATTACATTTATTATACTTACCTGACCGGAGATATGGTCAGAAGGTTTCCCAGGGTGAGGTTCATCCATTGTACTCCAGATGTGCACCGGTTACCTTAGCGTTCCTGGTGCTCCATGGGATCCCAGGACTTTGGAGGATTTGGGGGTTTTATTTGAGGCCATAAAGCTCTCAGACATTTTGGTGATTCTAGATCAGTTCAGGTTTTACAACAGCTGTTATCAGGAGGGCTGCTAGGCATAGCCTGCACCCATTGCCTGCTGGGGGTAGCCTGCACCCATTGCCTGTCTGGGGAAGCTCTGTGGGGTCTGTGGATGTAGTCCCGACTTCTTCCTCTCCCAAAGTCTGATGAATGCCCGAGGAAGGGGTTTATTTCTAAGAGAGCCCAGTGCTATATGTGTAGGTTTATTTATTATTTTATTAATATGTTTGGTTGAGGTTTTTTATTTTTAATGTTCGCAAATATGTTTGAGTCTCTCTCCACCGCGTGGGTAAGAAGGATTATACTCAAGTCATCCGGCTTGGCAGCAAGTACCTTACCCACTAAGTCATCTTCCTAGCCCCTCCCTGCCCCCATGATGTGTGAGCTTTTGCACTCATGGAAGGGGAGGCCAGAGGAGGAAGTGACCAGGTCCATCACTTTCCACCCTAGTCTTTTGAGATAGGGCTTCACTGAACCTGGAGCTAGTCCCGCACTAGCAAGCCCCAGAATTCCTTCTGTCCACAGCCATGGCCACACTCTGCTTTTAATGTTGTGCTGGGCATTTGAGGAGCAAGTGTTCTTTTCCATTGAGCCATCTCTCCAGTGCTGTTTGTGACGTTTTTATTTTTAAATTATTATTTATTACTTATTTATTTTGAGACAAGGTCTCTTTTTGTAGTCCTGGCCTGGAATTCACAGTGATCCTCTTGCCTCTGCCCCACACTGTGTGTGCTGCTACACTCGGCGTCTGTACGGTCTTTAAAGGGGATTTTTTGTTTGTTTGTTTGTTTAATAATTAGCATAGGCTCGTGCTTTTATTTCTACGTGATCAGGAGGACAAACAGTTTTGTTTTCCTAATAAAGCCTTGAGTAGGGAGAAGTGGTGGGAGCCTGTTTGTTCTTTTCTTTTTTTCTTTTTTGTTTTTTTTTCTTTTCTTTTCTTTCTTTCTTTTTTTTTTTTGAGACAGGGTTTTTCTGTAGCTTTGGAGTCTGTCCTGGAACTTGCTCTGTGGACCAGACTGTCCTCGAATTTAGAGAGACACACCTGTCTCTGCCTCCCAAGTGCTGGGTTAAAGGCGTGCGCCACCAACACCCGGCTTATATTTTCTTATTTTGTGTATATGTTTGAGCGTGGGCATACTTGAGCCTTGGGCTGCATATAGAAGCCCCAGACAAAATGCTGAAATTGCTGCAGACAGTTCTCGCCTTCTACGAGGTGGGATCCGGGGATTGAACTGAGATCGTCAGGACTGGCAGCAAATGCTTTTTCCTGACCAGCCGCTGAGTCATTTGGGAGTCCAGTCTTTTCCCTTCCTCGGGGATAGGTCACTGCTCCCTCTGCCCTCCTGTGCTTGTTTTCCAGGCTTCCTGTTCGAGGCCTTCGACGCAGGAGGATCTTGGGAGATCTGAGGTCATACATTTGAGCAATTGAGAGAATTCCGGAGGCTGTAATGTAGAGAGGAAGGACTCTGCGTTGGCTACCGTGTCTTGAGAAAGTATTGCATCACTCCGGGCCTCAGTTTCCCTGGGTGTCAAGTGGCTCCTTCGGTGCAGCGCGCCAGCTCCGGAGGGAACCGATTTATTCAACAGGTGGCAATTCCCAAGGTGAGAGAAGCAGGCACAACCCGCAGAGCCAGGACAAAGGCAAGTCCCCAGGGCGGGTCCCGGAACGGTTTCCATCTGGCGCT